>NC_056745.1:23154238-23209588 GCF_019279795.1 Protopterus annectens
CATATGGCCAAGACCATATGTTCAAACTTGTAAAAGTTCGATCAGACTGAATGGAGATCTCCATACAGTGCAGAACAGGAAGATTTCCTATTTCTGCAATGTAGTGCGATCTCGGAGTTGGTATACTTAAGTAGGGGGTTTGGGGAGTTTAGCCCCCCACCCACGCTACAGATGTTTAGTTTTGTTTTTTGTTTTTACTTCATTGTTCAAACCTTTACAAGTTTGAACATATGGTCTCGGCCATATGAGGTTTGAACTTGTAAAAGTCCGATCTACTGGCGTAGGTCCATATACATATGTGTGTGTGTTTGTGTGTGTGTGTGTGTGTGTGTGTGTGTGTGTGTGTGTGTGTGTGTGTGTGTTTGAAACATAAATTGATTCTTGCATTTTGTTGAGTTGTGTTTTCATTAAGGCCTAACTAATCAAGCCTGAATTATTGCAACTTGGCTCTTTGAACACTTGGAGTAGAGAGACTAGAGCTTTCTCTCCCTTTGGAACCCATGTTAAACCCCATTCCTGAGGTTCACTGAAATGATCTGTACTTAGCATAATTCAATGAAACCAGTCACAATAATTATTTATACACACACACACACACACACACACACACACACACACACACACACACACACACACACACACACACACACACACACACACACACACACACACACACACACACACACACACACACACACACACACACACACACACACACACACACACACACACATACATGCTCTGATCCCACTACTGTTCATACTGGTGATTGACAGGTCAATAAAGTTCTACACAGAACACAAGAATCCCTCCTTTCTGTTCAGCCTTGGCTACATAACTCGCAACTCCTTCTATAACCCCCAAAACTAAGATGATATTATTTACTCCAAAACAATATGACTACAAAAAAAATATTTCTCTTAAACTTCCTGTGACAATACTCCAATTCAACTAGTAACACATGCTATGTTACTAAGTGCCGAATACACGAGCTCATGAAATTTGATATCCATATAAAACATGCTGCTAAGAATGCCTATCAAAAGCTTGGTACCTTCTACAGAATAAAATCCTGCCTGACTGATGATGCCAGAAAACACACTGCAGTTGCATACCTTCTTCCAGGTTATCTGCACTGTGCCCCGATCTTCCACTGAACTTCAAACATTCCAGCCCACCATTCTACATTCTAAAACTAAATAATAACAAGAAACGCTTCATACAACTGCTGAAACTACTCATGTCAGACAATACACCATGTTCCAGTTCCCATCTTAGCTAAAAAAAGAAACAGTGCAAACTTGCAATTGCTATTGTATACATTAAAAACCTCAACTACATAAAGTCTTCTTTCTCCATATTGTCACAAAATAATACTCAAATACAGGTGGACACCAGTACAAAACTCTTAGGTGTTACTATTGATGATAGACTAACCTTTGATTTACGCATCAATAATTCTATCCAAAAAACACATTTCAAGCTAGGTCTCCTCTATAGAAACAAAAAATATCTTCCCAAAACAGCAAAACTAACTCTTTCAAATGCCTACCTCTTACCCACTTTACTTTATAGCTCCCAAATTCTCACCAGCCTCAACACTGGACTACTAAACAAGTTAGAAACAACTTTTAACAGGATTGTCAGATTTGCTGCCCAAATTTCTTACAAGTCCCATCACTGTCTCTCACTAAAAGAACTAAATTGGCTAGAATTACCTAACCTGCTTCGGTATAATCAGTTTCTGATTATTCATTCCATTCTCTACAAACCCTCTTTCTGTCCAACTATCTCGTCTCTAATCTCTCATTACCTACCCACTAGATTACTCCGCAGTTCTGAACAAGGCCTACAAAAAAATCTATAAACCAAGGACCAAAATGGGTCACCTAGTCTATAGCTTTAACCCTTCCAAGGCCTGGAATAGCCTACCACTAGATATAAGATCCCTTGAACATCCCAATCAATTCAAAACCGCTACAAAAAAAAATACATTCATGAAAAATGGACCTGGCAATGTAATTATCCCCTGTAAACACTCCCCTATAACCTTCTACTTCTCTTTTCTCTTCCTTCCCTTCAATAAACAAACTTAATACTTTATCTTCTCCTCTTGGTACATCACTGTACAAACATAACTAGTAAAACATTTCAGCTATGTAACTATTGCACTGTTATGTATATAATATGTAATTATAAATGTATCCCTCTGATTAATGTATTTCTATGTATTTCACTTGCCACAGTTTGTGTGGCACTGTAATACAGTAATCTGTGGTACTGATGAATGTAATGTGTGGCACTGTAATGCAGTAATCTGTGGTACTGATGAATGTAATGTGTGGCACTGTAATGTAATAATGTGCGATACTGATGAATGTAATGTGTGGCACTGTAATGCAGTAATCTGTGGTACTGATGAATGTAATGTGTGGCACTGTAATGCAGTAATCTGTGGTACTGATGAATGTAATGTGTGGCACTGTAATGCAGTAATCTGTGGTACTGATGAATGTAATGTGTGGCACTGTAATGTAATAATGTGTGGTACTGATGAATGTAATGTGTGGCACTGTAATGCAGTAATCTGTGGTACTGATGAATGTAATGTGTGACACTGTAATGCAGTAATCTGTGGTACTGATGAATGTATTTCTATATGTATTTCATTTGCCACAATTTAATGTATGACACTATAATGCAATAATGTGTGGTACTGATGAATGTAATGTGTGTCACTGTAATGCAGTAATCTGTGGTACTGATGAATGTAATGTGCAGCACTGTAATGCAGTAATCTGTGGTACTGATGAATGTAATGTGTGGCACTGTAATGCAGTAATCTGTGGTACTGATGAATGTAATGTGTGGCACTGTAATGCAGTAATGTGTGGTACTGATGAATGTAATGTGTGGCACTGTAATGCAGTAATCTGTGGTACTGATGAATGTAATGTGTGGCACTGTAATGCAGTAATCTGTGGTACTGATGAATGTAATGTGTGGCACTGTAATGCAGTAATCTGTGGTACTGATGAATGTAATGTGTAGCACTGTAATGCAGTAATCTGTGGTACTGATGAATGTATTCTATATGTATTCGGTACGTAAAATTTCTCTTTTTCTGTTGGAGCTTTTCTCCTCAGGCCTCTGCTGAAAACAGGCAATTGTAGCCCAGTCAGACAAACCCGATCAACAAATATAAAATAAATAAATAAAATAATTTAAGTCACCAAATATATGTTATATATTTTTAATATGTTTTTATGCAAATTATTTACATAGATATTTAAATGCACTTATACATACATGGTTTTAGATTCACTTATTTATTTATATTTGTGTTTGCCTTTTACAACAGTAGCAATTGCTAGTTTAAGTTGTTTCTTTAAATATATTTGACTGAACTGATCATACGACTAAGTGAACATTTTGCAAAGAGTGGCTTGTAAGGTAATTGCAGATTCTTATGAAGTTCTTTTTTAATTGTGTGGGCAAAAGTGCTAAACCTGCTATTAAAAATATATATTTTCTCTGTTTCTATTTCCAGGGTTTTACAAATGAAGGCTGCTATAGTTTAATAATTTTATTCATGCTTATTCATGTATACATTACATATACAATTTCTACATCTTATTTATATATTTTATACATTTTTATACTTTTTTATATTGCAGTATGTTTTGTATCTTAGTGAACTGCCCTGCTTGCTGTTGGGGAGTGCACATCTTTTTTCTTGTTTTTAATGTGGTCTTGGAGTGCAGTGACTTAATCTGATTTAACAATTACATCACTGTGCCTCCCACTGGTGGCTTGTGTGTATTTAATGCATTAGGTTTCACCAGAGTTCACTCATATGAAGTCTTTTTAAGTGTAAAGATGAAAGCACTGGTTTCTTTTTTTGAATAAACCAATTTATACTTTTGTTGGTGGTGTCCCTGCTGATTTTATTAAGACTGAGACAATCTTGTATTTCATTTCAAGTGATTTTTTTTGTCTCTGTGGCTGTCCTTGGTTTGCATTTACAAACTAAGCCTTCATGTCTTTAGGGAAGTTCTGAAGTCTCACCAAGGCATTTGTGTTCATCACAGTTCCAGTAACAGCAGCCATGAAAACAGCATCAATTGCATCATAAGCACACTTAATAAACCACTTAGTGATGTGTAAAATGAAATTAACCATATTCAGTAAACTCATTTATCCCCCAAGTTAGGAAGGCTAGATACAGTGTTGCATGTTGGCAAAACAGATAAATCAAATGACAATTAGATATTGTGTGCTTGGGGCTGAGAATCTGGGGAGACAGATGTTGCAATGAAGGTAAGACAACTGTGGTGGCTATCGGCTTTTGATAGTCCATAATAAAGAGGTCAAAATACCTTTTTTGATATTTAGAGATCTCCTTGCTTTTGCATTTAAGGAAATCTTTTATTTTGGATATTGTGTCATTAGAAGAATCTGAGGAAAATGTATCCTCAGATTCAGATTGACAAGATGTTGGGAAAGGGTAGCCTAAACTCTCATTTTCAGAGCCAGAGAGAGATTCCTCCTTAGAGGAACAAACAGCTCTATTTCTAATTGATAGCACTTTATAAAAGTATGCACAGAGGACTAAGTTGTTGCTTTTTCTAGAACACTTCAACCATCCAATCCTTTCCAAACAGCCACAAGCGAAGACAAAGTCCTGGTTAAGTAAGCCTTGACCCTTCCTGGAAATGTTTTATTGTGTGGGGTGGAACAAATAATGATAGCATAAGACAATCATTTTGATTTAGTCTGCTTTGATACATGTTGTCCCTTTTTCTTTACCTTCACAAGTAATGAACAACTGATCAGAAGTTCTGAAAGATTCTGTGCTGTCAAAATAGTAGCTGAATTGCCTGTGTGCATCCAAGGTATGGAGTATCCTTTCTTCCTCATTTTTAGGTTCAGGAAACAAAACAGGGAGATGGATAGTTTGGTTTAAAATAAACTCAGACACCACTATGGGCATAAATGATGGATAATTCTTAAAGAAACCCGGTCTTTGGGAAAAATCAGATAAGGCTGACCCAACATGAGAGCTTGCAACTTAGATACTCTTCTTGTAGAGATCAGCTCAACTAGTAAGACTGTTTTCCATGTTAAGAGCCCCAAATCCCCAAAATGAGCTGCTTCAAATGAAGCTGTAGTTTTCTGAACACAAAGTTAAGGATCCAAGTAGGCACCACCTGTTTCATGGTAGGCTTCTTATTTAAAATCCCTTTCAAAAACATTTTCACATGAGGTTGCACTAAAAGAGAGGCTATCCATGGGCAGACATGCTGAAATGGCTAACAAGTGAATGTTTACTGAGTAAGAGAGGTCATAGGATAGTAACTCACACAAATACTGTAGATCAGAGAAACCTTAGCCCTGAATGGATGCTGGTTGTTTTCTAGCACAAATAGAAAACCATTTTTATTTTCTACTGTATGATGTTCTAGTAACAAAATTCCTTGCCTCCATTAGCCCAGCTGCAGACCCTCAGAAGAAAAGGTGCATAGAAGGTATTAATATTGTATCATCCAGGCAGTCATTTCCAGTTGTTTGGAGTTGGGATGCATCAAACATCCCAGGTCTTTTGCAAGAAAATCCAGTCTGTGAGGAAACTTGTGGTAATTGTACTTAATATTCTTGAAAGCATAGACTGGACTCCTCTTAAGCAACTGCCCTTAGATGTTGCTTTACAGTACTGCAATGACACCTTCATTACTGTTCTAAACAGACCTACACCTCCAAGAACAAAGCCAACTGCACACCATGGTTAACCCATGAGACTCATACCCTCCTAAAACAAATGGACAAAGCATGGCAACATGGGCTAAAACTAAACCCCTCCAAAATTATTTAATTCACCAGCAACTTAGAAACAGTGCCAAACACCAAATTAAACTAGACAAACAACACTGCGATTCTAATTTCAATGGAAATACAGAATAAATCCACAAAAATTCTGGAACACAATCAGTAACATACTTTATCCTGGCCATACCACAACTCCTCCCAACTTACCTGATAACACAAACAATATTGCTGAACAATTTAATATATTCTTCACTGAAAGTGTTTTAGCACTAAGAATAGCAAGTCTCCCACAATGCCAACACCCAACAATCCAAGCAATATTGTAGATGCACTCTCATTTCAGACAGTCCCAAAACAAACTATTGCAAAACTATTAAAGAAGTTGAAACCCACTTCAGTGGCAGCACATAACTTGCCAGGAGAATATCTAAAATTAGCAGCAGATGTTATTGCCTTCCCTGTGTCAGTACTTATACACCACTCTATAAAAGAACAGTATGTCCCAGCTGTCTGGGAAATTGCATATATTACACCATTACGCAGTAGTGGTGCTGTGGTAGCGTTGTCACCTCACAGCAAGATGTCGCGTTCGATTCTCACCTAGAGCGTCTTCTGTGTGGAGGCATGCGTGAATGGGCGTGCCTTCATTGAAGGTCGTGCATCAGGGCTGGTAACTCGGCACGTAAAAATCCACTACCAAACATTAGCGGACCGGAGTTCCGCTGTGGTGACCCCTAACCGGGATAAGCCGAAAGACACAACAACACAAAGAACTAACAAACTATCGGCCCATTGCTATACTTTCACCACTTTCTAAAATTCTGGAAAGATGTATTCACTTTCAACTTCTTAAACACCTAAACAATAATCTCGTCTCATCATCACAGCATGGATTCCGACCAAATGATAGCACTACTATAGCTTTCCTACGTTTCACTAACACTATAAATAAATTCAGAGACGATGGCAGAATAGTGTCTGCAGTCTTTTTGGACGTGTCTAAAGCATTCGATACAGTTTCCCATCCTAACTTACTGTCTACTCTGAATAATCTTAATATCAACCCTAATACTGTTAATTGGTTTCAAAGTTATCTTAGCCACGAGCAAGATGTGAAATGGAAGCAAGATGTATCCCCACTCCTTCCTGTCACACTTGAAGTCCCTCAGGGTTCAATCCTATGGCCCCTCCTCTTCAGCATATTCATAAATGATCTTAGTACTGCCTCCTGTCAAGCATCTATCATATAATACAAAGATGATTCAACCCTCATATGTGCAGCATCCACAATGACTCAACTTCAACTTCTTATAGTCACACAAAAAGCCTTCTCTGATATTGAAACATGGCTAGCAAACTCACACTTTATTCTCAACTCTAATAAAACAAAATTTATGATCTTTTATCCATCTAAACTTACTAACCTCCCAGTTAACTTTTATATCTCTTCCAGTAATAATACTAGGATTTTCCCGGATTCCCAAACAAAACTATTAGGCGTTATAATTGACAACAATCCCCTTTGGAAAAAACAAAGTACCCACAAACTACCACATAGGTGGTAGCCCCCTAAATATGGAAGATGTAATAAGGGATCTGGGGACCCAAGTAGATAGTAACCTCTCCTTTGATAATCACATTGCCAAAGTGGTTAGAAAATCCTTCTATGTGGCCCATCTAATCAGAAAAGGGTTTGCATCCAGATCGAAAGAGGTCATTGGGCCCCTCTATGCATCACTCATCAGACCCATCATAGAGTACAATGCCCCATTTGGGATGTACCTTACAAGACATCTCCAACAACTGGAAAGACCACAGAAGAACCTCACCAAGAGGATCACTGGGCTCAATCAGATGCCTAATGCAGCTCGAGTGAAGAAACTCCAGCGGTACTCAGTTGCATACCGCCTACTCAGAGGTGATCTCTGCCTGACATACAAGGCCATGTCCAACCCAGGATTGATGTACACGCTCCATCTAAAGAAAACCATATCCCCTCGAACCACACGCTCCAGGGATCTAAACCTCACCACAACAATAAATAGGATGTGCTTGAGGGATAGATTCCTGTCTCAGCGACTTCCCATACTCTCGAACAAGATTCCAATCTACATTAGGAAGAGCTCCTCGCTAACCCTCTTCAAGAGAAACCTTGACGAGTGGATGGAAAACAGAAAGTTTACCCCAGGGATCACTTCAATGGCTGTGCTGGACAGAGGCACAGGGAACTAATCTAAGGGGGTGGCGAAAGCCAACACATTCCGGCTAGGCTTATAAATGCCTTTGGGCAGATAGCCTAGTACCTACCTATGAACCTATGAACAATAAACAGGACATGCTGGAAGGATAAATTCCTGTCCCAAAGACTTCCTATACTCTGGAACAAGCTACCCGTCTAGGTCAAGCAAAGTTCCTCATTTAGCACTCTTCAAGAAAAATCATGATGAGTGGATGGGAAATAGGAAATACACACTGGGGATCACGTCTGTGGCTCTGCTCAACAAGGGCACAGGAAATTATCTTTCTTGGGTGGCGTAAGCCAGGGAACCTTGTTGGCTAGGCTTATTTAGGCCCTAGGGCCGATAGCCTAGTACCTACCTATGAACCTATGAACAACAGACTAAAATTTGACATACACATTTCTAACACAGTCAAAAGGGTTCACAAAAAATGGGAACAATGTATCGAAACAAGAAATTCTTAACAGATGCTGCAAGGATAGCCATAGCTAGAACACACCTTCTCTCCTCAATCTTATATGCATCCCCCATACTTACCAACCTCAAAAAGTCAGAACTAAGTAAATTAGAATCATGTTATAATAAGATTGCCAAATTTGCAATAGTTTCCACACATTCACTGTCAATGCCTAAAAAATCTTTCTTGGTTGGAACTACCTCATGTTATGAACTATAACCAATTAATAATGGCTCACAAAATAATGCACAATCCTGACAACGTTCCTTCCCTAAAAAAATCTTCTACAACCTTACTCTAATATTCGTACTCATCGATCATCTAACAAAGACTTAGTCCAAGTAACCAAAGTATCAAGTGCAGCAGGAAACTCTCTTTACTCTAACTTTGTTGCTAAAAATTGGAATACCCTTCCACATAGTATTAGATCCATAGCAATCTTAATTATTTCAAAATATCTCTCAAAAGACACTTATTTGAATCTTGGATTTGCACATGTAACACTCCTGGTTAATTATTAACTTAGCACTACTTATACAATTTGGCTGTACGTACTAACTCTGTTAACATATCCCTTCTAACAACACTACTTCTCTATAAGGAGTTACATTCCTAGCTGCACTCTCACCACGGAAGTATTACTAACTATGCACTACTTATCCTAAGAGATTCTCCCTACTTAATTTCCTAACTAATGTTATGTTCCTCCGCATATACAAGTTCAACCATATATTTGTCTATATTCAAGAGTTTATTTTATAAGTCTTATTTTATTTAATACTATGTATATATTTTTGTTTTTAAATTTTTATCCTGTAAATGTGTTAACACTCATTTGTTTGCCTATAATTTCTATCACTTGATGTGATGACTTTGTATGTAAGCTTAAGCTGGAGCTTTTTCCGTGGGTGTCCGCTGAAAATGGGCACTGTCCCAGTCGGACCATCCTGGTAAACAAATGTAAAATAAAATAAATAAAAAATAAAGTTGTTCCTGGCATTTCCAGAAGGAATTCATCACAATTCTCCATGGTAAGTCCTTCTTAATCTTCAGAATGACCCGGAATATTAGTGAAAACCGTAGAAAAGCATACAAGAGCATTTATGTCTAAAGAAAAGAAAATTCATCTGTTTCCAGATCTTCATACATGGAATCTCTGAGCAGAATTTGTTGTGACTGGAGGCAAATATTCTTGGAAGACTCCTTGATTCATTTTCCATTTGTGAGGGTCTGGCCTTTTCCATCTCAACTAGCCTTCCACACAATTTTGTTCTGATGGTATATAAGATGCATGTAGAGTGAAATTGTGCCGAAAAGCTATAGCCCAGGCTACCATGGCTAGTCTGCACAGAGGGTAAGATCTGGTTCCCCCTTACATATTTAGCTGCCACATTACTGTAGTGCTCTCTGTAAACACTTGAGGTCCCAGAGACCACAGATGGTTGACAGAATTTTCTTTTTTTATTCCAAAGACCCTGCACTTTTATCCCATAGACACTGCTTCTCAGCAAAGTCTGACTGGCTCTGCTGGAGTGGAAAAGGTGAATGGAGGACCTGGATTTTGAGAAATTTGGTGTCGCAACCAATACATTTCCCCTTTCATAAATCCCAAACCTGGAATTTGAAATGTCAGGGGATGTTGATGTTGGAAATACAGAGATTTCGGGTATCATTAGATCTTTATCATGAGAAGTCTTGCAAGAGGTAAAATGAGTGTCACAGACACCATGAGACCCAGAATCCTGAGGAATTTCCTTACAGAGATGCTATTTTGTGTGGAAAAACTCAGGAGTAGATCTAAATACAGATTTATTTTTCATCCATAAGATAAATACTTTGAAGTGAGGTGTCCAGGGGACACCCCAGGAAAACAATCCTGTGAGAAAGATTCAGATAAGACTTGTGCAAGTTCTCTTGGAATCATAGCCTGCTTAGGAGATCCCTTATCCCAAGGAAGAGATTCCTGACACTTTGAAAAAGATTCTGCAAAGATAAGCAAGTGCTCTGACTTTGGAAAATGTGAATAACTTGCAGATTGCAGCAGGCTATCACAGGAGCCAGACTCTTTGTGAACATCGTTGGAGCAGCAGATGGACCAAAGGGTAGTTCAGAGAAATGATAATATGATCCAGACACAGAAATCCTTAAGAATCATCTGAAATCTGTATCTATAGGAATGTGATGGTGTAAATCTAAGGTCATGAGAAAACTCAAATAGAAAATGAGGGCTAACAAGTAGCGACGAGACACTGTTTGGAACTTAGGAACTATCATAAACTGATTCAGAAAAGAAAGGTTCAGAACTAGTCTCCAACAATCTTCTTTCTTTGGCAACAGAACATCCTTGAATAAAACCCATCTCCTACCTCAGGAAGAAGGACCATTTCTATAACCCACTGACTCAGCAGATGCTGAATGACAACAGGGAAAAGAGAAGTATGATTTGTGGATGAGGAAGAATCCTTTGGAAGGGAGAGAGAAACTCCCACTGCCACCTGTATCTATGACAACTCAGTTTCAGAGTCCAAAGGAGGGAAAATCTCCCACTGCCACCTGTATCTGTAAAAAATCAGTTTCAGAGTGCACTTGTCCGAAACTATCTTATTGCTAAAGAGCAAAATGGAGGTTCAGAGTCGTGGGAAGGATTAAAGGTCTGCCAGAGTGGAAAGGGGGAGTTGAAGACAGTCATTCAGACTTGTTAGACTGCCCTTTATTCTGGGGGGGTGTGCACCTTGCTTTTTAGTACCTCCCTCCCATTCTGTCTTTGTGTCTGCTTACTTTGTTTTTTGTAAGAAGTTGAACATCTTGCATTAAACCACTTGACAAACTTGGAGAACGAAAGCTGAAAAATCTACGAAATCCCAGAATCAGCTTGCCTGTCTCATTACATTTCTTAAGGACTCATGGTAGATACCCCATAGCATTTTTGAGTTTGTGTGTTCATGTGATAATTAAATTCAAATGTTATTGATTACTGTTACCCTTAAATCACTGAATGCAGGGCACTGTTATAATTCCATCCACCACAGCAACACACCCAACTTCACCCTCCACACCCTCACCTAAGATGCATACCTCTAAGAGTCACAAGAGTGCAGACTCCAAGCCATTATGGCTCACTGAGACTGCATCAAACCATGGTAATGTTTTAGTAATAGGTGATTCTATTTAAGGCATACAGCAACCATGTTTATCAGGGTGGATACGAATAGGGTCACAGTTAGCCGTCTTTCTGGAGCCAAGATCCAGGAAGTAACAAAGGCTTTAATATCCGTCCATCTTGACAAATATGATTATGACCTGATTGTGGCTTACCTGGGATACATGACTTTAGACACTCTACCCAGAGGGCTATGCAGAAGGATACCACTTACCTCTTACCCTCTCTCCTCTATGGAGCTCCTAGCATGACCAACTTAGTTACAAGTTGTAAACTTGAACAGTGTTGTAACAAAGTTGCTAGATTTGCTTGCAACAAACCTTACAGGGTCCACAACTGTTTAACACTAAAAACCTTAACTGGCCTAAGGTTCCTCACCAGCTTATATTCAGCTCACCTCAACCCATAAAATCATCCACAGCCCATCTGCCTGCCCAGCAATTAGACCCCTTCTCCAATGCTATCTTCCAAACCGTCCCCTTTAGCAAATAATAAACTGCTTACTATCTACAAACCACAAAGGGCTAATGGACTCAGTCTGTATTCCAATAGTGTAGCTAGTGCTTGGAATAAAATTCATATATCCATCAGGTCTGTCACATACAGTACCTTTATCTTTTCAAACCATTACTAAAAAACCTCCTCTCTGCCTCCTGGCTTTGTCACTGCTCCTCATCTGGAACATAGCTCTCTAACACCTGTCATCACCTTTTTGTACCTCTCTTTAAAGCACTAAATCACTTAACCTGCTTAGCCCCTTCTAATACCTCACTTTATTGTACTTCTTAAACTACTATACCTCCTTCTAACTAGCACAAACAAATTACTGTTCCATTACTACTTCTCTATTAACACTCAAACAAGCTTATCTCCGCAAATACCTGACTCTATTGCATTTCTTAAATTAAATTACTCTTACCTATCTTATGCACCACATTTCTATCTGTAAAGTTTCAGTACAAGGCATGTAAATTTAATGTTTGTGAATATCAATAACAATTTTTGTTTTACTGTTATGCTATGTATTCACTGAAACTGCATCATAACATTTGTTATTGTAAACATTGATTGCATTAAACAAAATACCTTGGAACTTTTCTCCACAGGCCTCCATTGAAATAGGTCACCTGTGCCCAGTTGGAGTTTCCCAGTAAACAAATGTCAGTAAATAAATAAATACATAAATATGACTGAGCTTGCTCTGCATGTGTCTGTGGCAGGAAAGACACAGCCTTTAGCGGTATTTTGCCATCACCCAGACTGATGCTGAGATTCAAAGACAAGATGATTGGCTTTAATAATTGGCTGTGTGCTGGTGTCATTCTAGGGGGACCCAGTATGTGTCAGCTTGGGATGAGATGGCTGACAAGTCTTTCTGCTTCATCAGGATGGCCTTCATGTCTCTTTCACATCCCGGCTAATGCCTTTGGTGTCCCCATAGTGCCTTTTTTTAGTCAGAGTCCATCTGGTGGACATTCCAACCTAGTAAATTTTAATTTGGAGTACATTAATGTCAGTGTATTCAGTGCCAGGAGTCTTAAGAAAAAATGTCTGAGCTTGAAAATTTTATGCAACTTGAACACATTCATATGTGTATCATTACAGAAACATGGTTTCAGAAAATTTGAAAGCACTCCCTCTATTCCTGGGTATAATGTCCATCACATCTTCAGACCCACTGGCAATAGTGGGAGAGAATCAGCATTCATCACGGTTATCATTACCTCACGACAGATTCTTTGGGACACCACATGTGAACTCTTAGAAGTCCAAACCACCATAAACAAGATTATTTACCACTTCATAGCCACTTGTAGAGCACCCTCTATATCCCCTTCTGACCATGATAGCTATCCTAACACACATTAGCTGAAATTGCCATTAAATACAGCGTCTTTCTACTGGGAGACTTCAACTATCCACCAATAAACTGGCAGACCTAAACTGCCAATGGTCACCATGCCAAGTACTTCCCTGACATAATTGCTATCCCTCTTTCACAAATAGTTAACTATCCTACCGGGGGCCCTAATATCCTGGTCCCACAGTTATGGCCACTTCTTGCACAACTCCATATGTATCATCATGTCTTGTTAAATCAGACCATAATTTAATAACCTTTTTCTTTAAAACAGCGGTACTTTCCCTGTAAATAGTGTTGTGTTTAGGTCATCATGTCTTGTTAAATCAGACCATAATTTAGTGACCTTTTCCTTTAAAACAGCGGTACTTTCCCTGTAAATAGTGCTGTGTTTAGGTCATCATGTCTTGTTAAATCAGACCATAATTTAGTGACCTTTTCCTTTAAAACAGTGGTACTTTCCCTGTAAATAGTGCTGTGTTTAGGTCATCATGTCTTGTTAAATCAGACCATAATTTAGTGACTGTTTCCTTTAAAACAGCGGTACTTTCCCTGTAAATAGTCCTGTGTTTAGGTCATCATGTCTTGTTAAATCAGACCATAATTTAGTGACCTTTTCCTTTAAAACAGTGTACTTTCCCTGTAAATAGTGCTGTGTTTAGGTCATCATGTCTTGTTAAATCAGACCATAATTTAGTGACCATTTCCTTTAAAACAGCGGTACTTTCCCTGTAAATAGTGCTGTGTTTAGGTCATGTCTTGTTAAATCAGACCATAATTTAGTGACCGTTTCCTTTAAAACAGCGGTACTTTCCCTGTAAATAGTGCTGTGTTTAGGGATTTCTAAAATGCAAACCTTCTTCAGTTACTTGTTGACTTAAGTAAATTCTGCTATAATCCTTCTGCTAAGGATCCTGTTTCTCAAGCTGCTAACTATGCCTTGGACTTTGACTCCCACTTAAATAGTTGTACTGACAAGGCAATCCCTATCCACAGCAAATATTATGAGTAGTTTGAAAACAAATTCCTCTGGTAAAATATCTATATAAATAAATTACATAACAAGAGAAATAAACTGGTTAATGCTTATAAGAGGTTTCATTCTAACCTACACGAAGAGCACACTTTAGCAAACTAACAAACAGCTTAAAGGAAATACATGACTCAGTTAACAACTAACACCCAACAGTGTTTGAAGCTAGCCCACAATAGTACCGAACTCTCTGACCTAAAGGAACTAGCTAATATCCTAGCTAACAAATTTAGTACAAATTTTACTCCAGCCACAGTTATTGCTATCCCACAGGTCCCACAATCTCAGATACTGCCTTTAATTACTATGGAACAAGTTCTGTCAGTCCTTTAAAAAACTAAGAATACTTCATCCAAGGGCCCTGACAACATTCTAGGCTGTCTGATTATCAGTGACTATCATTGTCCATGTTGGTATGAATGACCTCAGACATATCTCCCTGGACTACATGAAAAGAGACATGGAGGAGCTCTCCGATCTTGTAGCCCAGGCGGTATGACCCTAGCCCTGAGTAGCATCCTGCCATCACCCAGAATAATGCCACAGTACAAAGACAAAATGATTGACTTCAACAATTGGCTAAGCTTCTGGTGTCATTCTAAGGGGATCCAGTATTTGTCTGCCTGGGAAGACATGATCAAAAGACCACGATGCTTTGCCAGAGATGGCCTGCACCTGTCGCCCTTGGGATTCCGGATACTGGCTAAGGCTCTTGCCACCCCTATAGTGCCTTTTTTAGGCAAGGTTCAAATGACAAATTCACCACTGTAACAGGTACAAGCAAGCAAAATCTGAGGATAATGCTACTCAATGCTAGAAGTCTAAACCTCAAAATGCACTCACTTGAGGCACTCCTTAAAATGGAGAACATTGACATCTGTGCAGTGACAGAGACCTGGTTCAAAACTCCAGAGAGCACTCATGCATTACCAGGCTATAATTCATACCACACCTTTCGGCCACCTAACCCGGAACAAAGCACTAAAGGTGGAAGCGTGTCCATATTCATTAAGGATATCCACACCTCCAGGCTAGTTGCACAGCATAATGCATCCGAGATTATCCAAGTGCAACTAACTCTGGGCAAGACCGCACTCCAAACTGTAGCTTGCTACAGACCCCCCACCATGCCCCAAGATTCCCACTCCTCATTTCTTGATACACTGGAAAGTATTAAGGTACAACCCAACACCCTAATAATGGGTGATTTCAACTACCCCACCATTAACTGGGAAAAGTACTCATGTACCAACTCTTTTGCTCAACGTTTTCTGGAATTCATAAATTCCAACGCCTTGGATCAACTTATTCACACCTCCACCAGGGACAGCAATATCCTAGACCTGGTCATTACCAACATGGGCAACCGGTGTTCCACACCAGAGGTCAGTTCCTTATTGGTCAGATCCGACCACAAGCTAATCACCCTAGACATCCACACCATGCCCCCACCCCCAATTAGGGAAACCACCGTAAAAAAACTTCTCCAAAGCCAACTTCACACTTCTTAAGACAGAAGTGGCAAACTTCATGACACCCATGCAGATGGAAAACAGAGGTACAACTGCTGAATCCTACACAAATGCACTTTATAAGCACTTACATGAGTGTATGGATCATGCTATCCCCAATAGAACCAAGATGCTATCCTCCAAAAAAAGGAAGCCAATCTGGTGGTCCTCTGCCATAAACAAACTCTACAACAGAAGAAAGTAACTGTTGCAAAAAAGAGTAAAATCCCATGACTGGAGGAACTCCCTGGTCAGCCTCAGTAAGAAGCTGAGATCCCGCATAAAATTCTCCAAAGCTAGTTATGAAAATAAAATTGCCACTGACTCTAAAGACAACCACAACGCATTCTATAGCTATGTCAAGAATCTCAATGGCAACACTCAGATCTGCTCTGAGTTACAGCACAATGGCACTAAATATGCAGAACCAACTGATATAGCCAACATTCTGGCAGATAGGTTCAGTGCTAACTTTAGCCCCCTCTCACCCCCTAGAGGGCCCATCTCTATACTGGAAGAATGCAAAGTTCCTGTAATCACAGCTGCACAGGTAAAAAACACACTTTCCAAAGCCAAGAACACAGCATCCATGGGACCTGACAATATCCCAGGCTGCGTTCTACACAAACTACAGAATGAACTGGCACCCTACCATGTTCAATCATAGCCTCACCTCAGACTTTGTGCCCTCTGAATGGCGCACTGCGAAGGTTATCCCACTCCACAAAGGGGGAGCCATGATGGACCCCTGACGAGCCTGGTCTGCAAGGCCATGGAAAGTATCATCATGGAAGTCGTAAACAAAGACAGTGGTAATCTCCAAACTCTGGACCCTACCCAGTTCAGATTTGTAAAAGGCAGATCATGTCTCCTAAACCTGATTGACTTCTTTGAAGCAGTCACCAAAGCCATAGATGAGGGTAAGGTGGTTCACACAGCTTATCTAGATCTCGCCAAGGCTTTCGACACCATCCCCCACTCTGGAATTATAGATAAGCTCACTAAACTAGGTATAAATCCCTATGTCACAAGATGGGTTGCCAACTGGCTCACAGATAGAACCCACACTGTGAATGTAGCAGACTCCAAATCCGATTTCAGACCAGTGATAAGTGGAGTACCACAGGGTTCAGTCCTGGGTCCTCTCCTGTTTGGTATCTACGTCTCTGAAGTACAGGCTAATACAGAAGGTCTTTGGCTAACAAAGTTTGTAGATGACTGCAAACTAGGAGCCATAATAAAAACTCCTAATGATGTGGACATCCTACAAAAGGGACTCACTGAGACAGATGCCTGGTGTCAAAGCCTTGGCCTGAAGCTCAATGCCAAAAAGTGTATTGTCATCCCCTTTGGTAAAAACTCTGTACCCATGAACTACCACATAGCTAGTAGTCTACTTAATGCTGAAAATGTGATAAGAAAGCTTGGGACACAGGTGGACAGTAGTCTCTCCTTTGATAATCACATCACCACAGTGGTCAGGAAATCCTTCTACGTGGCTCACCTCATCACAAAAGGTTTCTCATCCAGAAAAAAAAGAGGTCATTGTTCCCCTCTACTCATCACTCATTAGACCCATTATAGAGTACAATGCCCCTTTTGGTATGTACCTCACAGGACATCTACAAAAACTGAAACCCATCAAAATGATGGAAGAACAAGCTCAAAACAACTAAAACCAAAAATGAAGCTTGTTGGGGAAATCCAAATGAAGGTCGGAAACTCAAGCAAAAGTGCTTTATTCGATACAAACAGTATTAACACCACAAATCAGATACGTATTTGACCCTGGTAACCAAAGTCTTCTTCAGAATGGATTTCCCCAACAATCTACAAAAACTGGAAAGGCCGCAGAAATACCTCACAAAGAGGATTACTGGCCTCAAACAGATGCCTTACGGAGACCGTCTCAAAAAACTCCAGCTTTACTCCATCGCATATCGCCTACTCAGAGGTGATCTCTGCCTAACATACAAAGTTATGTCAAACCCAGAGCTGTTGGACATGCTCCACTTAAAGAAATCCCAAACCCTCCGAGCTACACACTCTAGGGACCTAAACCTTGTCACCACAATAAACAGAACATGTTGGAGGGATAGATTCCTGTCCCAGAGACTTCCCATACTCTGGAACAGACTACCTATCTATGTCAAACAGAGCTCCTCATTAGCACTCTTCAAGAAAAATCTTGGTGATTGTATGGGAAATAGGAAATTCACCCCAGGGACCACTTCTGTGGCTCTGCTCAACAGGGGCACAGGAAAATAATTTTCTTGGGTGGCAAAAGCCAGGGTTCATTTTTGGCTAGGTTTATATAGGCCCTAGGGTCAATAGCCTAGTTCATTTTTGGCTAGGTTTATATAGGCTCTAGGGTCAATAGCCTAGTACCTACCTATGAACCTATGAACAAATATGACCTTTCTGGCCCGCTACCTAAACTCCTAAATGTAAGCTACTCCACTGGTTACGTTCCTGAAACCTGGAAGACAACTCTTGTAATACCATTATACAAGGGTGTTCCAGCCACAGATCCTGGTAATCAGAGACACATTAGTCTCATTGGCATCATATTTAAAGCTATGGAATGCATTATCTCAGACTTCATTAATTTGGACATTGACATGTCTCAGCCCTGAAACCTCATCAATTTGACTTTAGCAAAGGAAGGTGCCACGTCTTTAATCTCTTTTAGCAAAGGAAGGTGCCACGTCTTTAATCTCCTTTAGCAAAGGAAGGTGCCACGTCTTTAATCTCATTAATTTCTTTGAAGAAGTAACTGAAGCAGTGAATAGTGGTTATTTAGTGTGCACGCACCATATTTAGACCCAGCCAAGGCCTCTGACACTAGTCCTCATGCAAGCATACCCCTCAACCTCTTAGCACAAGAGATCTGGACAAACCCAAATATAAAGGGGGGGGCAAAAAGGCCCCAAAATAGGGACACATTTTAAATTATGCTCTTATAAATTTAGAAAGTTGCTACAACAAAAGTTTTTTGTGCTGCCATCCTTTTTCTGAAGGATGTGAAGTCTAAAACTCAACTGTCTGTCATTATTTAATGAATTCATCCCAAAATGATTTAGCAGAAAACCACCAATTTTATGATGAACACACCAAAAACATGAGCCAAAAATCTGGACATTCTGTGAAAATCTGGACAGTTCAGAGGTATGCATGTAAATCTGAATATAAATCCTTATCTTGCGCAGTGGATTGCTAGCTGGTTATCTGACAGAACCATGTGGTTAGAGTAGCAGATGTTACTTCTGAAAGCAAAACTGTTACTAGTGGTGTACAACAGGGCTCAGTTTTGGGCCCTCCCCTATTTGGCATCATACCTCTCAACCTCTTAAAGCAAGAAATCTGGACAATGCCATAAATAATGGGGGAACAAAGGTCCCAAAACAGGGACAGTTTTTAAATATTGCTGCTACAAACTTAGAAAGTTGAGGGAATAGCAGGCTTGGAATTAACATAAATTTTCTAAAGCGTATGATATCTAAAACTCAAATGTCTGTCAATATTTTCTGACTTCAATCTTTAATGCATTACCAGCAAACCACACTTTTATGAAAAATAGACCAAAAATATGAGTAAAAAATCAGGACAGTCTGCGAAAATCTGTACAGTTGAGAGGTATGTTTGGCATATATTTCTCAGACCTTTGGGCCAGCATTTCTGGGCTTTTATTAGCTAAGTTTGCAGATCACTTAATTGGATGTTGTTATTCTATCTTCAGGTGACTCATAATTGCTCCATCACAGCTTAGACCATGTTAACAACTGGTACAAGGAAAATGGTCTCAAATTAAATATAATAAATATGTAGCATAGTTCATTTTGGTAAACACAATAGTTGAACTTACCATATAGTAGATGTGCCCTTCCAATCCAACACTGGTGTAAGGGATCTGGGTACTGTTGCTGATAACTCCTAATCATTTGATCATCATGATTCCACAGTAGTTCAGAAAGCCTTTTATCTGGCCCATCTAATGTCCAAAGGCATTGTCACTAGATTCAAAGAAGTCTTAATTCCGCTTAACTCATATCTTATCAGAACCATTACTGAATATAACGCATCTTTTGACATGTATTTCTCTAAACATCTCATACAATTTGAGAAAACTCAGAGATTCATAACTAAAAACATCAGAGGTCTCAAAAGTCTTAGTTATCAGGAGAGACCACTAGCCTTTTCTCTGTACTCAGTCTTTTACAGAGCCCTCCATGGGAAGCTATGTCTATACTTTTGTGTCATGAAAGATCCAATTATTCGTGCCATAAAAGATCCAACCTTAACTGATCTCCTCTTTCTTCCCAGAGCTAGTGGTACATCAGGTATTCAGTTAAAGGAACTAAAGCTTCATCAACAGATAAGTAAGGCACGTTGGCATGATAGATTCATACCCCAATGTATCCCTCATCTCTGGAACAAACTTCTGCTACATGTCAAGCAGAGTAGCACCCTTGTCACCTTCAAGGTAAACCTAGATAATTGGATGGACAGCCTCAGATTCTATCCCAGTCTATTATGTTTTACCTTCCTTGAGGCTAGAGCAAAATTGTGAATATTTTTTTTAGCTAGGCTTGGAATAGTCTGCAGACCAACTGGCTAGTACTTACCTATGAACCTATGAAATGCCATATTTTTTGCCTTCACATAGTAATTTATACTTTTTTAGTACTGAAATTAAAGTTATTCTCCAGAGCCCAAGAATAATGTTCATTAGTGTATTTCTACATAATAGCCTAATCTACAACACTGGAAGCTATTTTTGCAAGTTTTGAATCATCTGCACATTTCCTAGCCCATCATGATACATCAGATGGGAAAGTTGCATTAAAGATTAAAAATAGGTATGGACCCAAGACACAGCCCTGTGGGACTCTCTTATTATATATATTATATTTAGATGTATAACTTGAACACAGTGCAGAGAGTTACAGACTTATTCTTCTAATGAGCTCCTTATCTAAAACATTTGAAACAGCACTTTTGTAGTACCTTGGATACGCTACAAATAGTAAAACATTTGAAACAGCACTTTTGTAGTACCTTGGATACGCTACAAATAGTAAAACATTTGAAACAGCACTTTTGTAGTACCTTGGATACGCTACAAATAGTAAAACATTTGAAACAGCACTTTTGTAGTACCTTGGATACGCTACAAATAGTAAAACATTTGAAACAGCACTTTTGTAGTACCTTGGATACGCTACAAATAGTAAAACATTTGAAACAGCACTTTTGTAGTACCTTGGATACGCTACAAATAGTAAAACATTTGAAACAGCACTTTTGTAGTACCTTGGATATGCTACAAATAGTAAAACATTTGAAACAGCACTTTTGTAGTACCTTGGATACGCTACAAATAGTAAAACATTTGAAACAGCATTTTTGTAGTACCTTGGATACGCTACAAATAGTAAAACATTTGAAACAGCACTTTTGTAGTACCTTGGATACGCTACAAATAGTAAAACATTTGAAACAGCACTTTTGTAGTACCTTGGATACGCTACAAATAGTAAAACATTTGAAACAGCACTTTTGTAGTACGTTGGATACGCTACAAATAGTAAAACATTTGAAACAGCACTTTTGTAGTGGTCGATATCAAAATCACAAAAGTTTACTTACCCGAACACCTAAATGCTGACACATATTCCGCGTACCACAAATACACCGAACGCCATAAAATGCAAAATTCAAATCCTCAAAATTTCATAGTTGTCCCATCCCACTGCCCGCTACATACTACCTACACAAACAAACTAAATAAACCACATACATACACTAACCAAAACCCTACTTCTAACCCTAAACTAAACCCTACTTCTAACCCTACACTAAATCTAACCTACATTACCATCTATGCACTTACCTTAACCTGCACCCTAACCCTTAGGTCCGTAACTATCGCACACTTACCTTACGGAGCTATACCACAGAAGGGCCAACCATGACGAATCAACATTTTAAATTTCACGCTTCAGGATGATCAATGTTTTCACAGTTCAATGAAGACGTGTCAGTGTTAGGTGTTCGGTAAGTAAATGTTCAAGTTTTTAATATAGACCCCTTTTGTAGTGCCTTGGATATGCTACAAATAGTAAAACATTTGAAACAGCACTTTTGTAGTATCTTGCATACACTACAAATAGTCTTTGTATTGATATTCAGCAGTATGACTTCATAAGTGGAAGATTACGTATGGCTACTCAGATGACTTTTTACTCCAAGGCTATTGATACTCTGTCATTCAGCTGACATTATGTACTTAGATATTGAAAAAGTATTTGATTCAGGACCGCATCATCTTTACTGTTGCCAAGGAGATGAGAACCTTTAATGACTTAGAAGAAGCTACTATATTCAGCAAAAACAACAACATAATGTCTATCCCAGAAGAAATGGAACGGATGGCCCCTACTCTTAAAAGAATAAAAGAAACAAATCCTTGGACTGATGCTAGAAAGAAAAAACAAAAAACTGATTCTAAGATAGCTGTCCCAGAAAATAACTCTTACAACTACATCTCTCAAAGTATCAACTATGGTACATCACTTGTCATCTATTTTTATTTAAAAAAAAGGAGGGTTTCTTAAAGAACTGAGAAACAGTAATAATTTATTCAGAATGTTCAAAGAGTCCAATAATTCTTCACAAACAAAGGTAGGTCAAGATGGGTTACTATTTACATTATATATAAGCCAAACAAAGCAACATATAATACAAACATAGAAGTTTCTATTCCTCTACTTGAACTCAATGAATACTTATCTTGTTCATTTTTCATTGATTTTATTTATAATAACTAAAGTAATTAACTAATTCAACAAGGTACCATTCATCAGTGTTCAGACTCAAATGTAACAAATTAACATCATATATAATAGCAGTTACAGTAGAGTGTTTTGAAAAAAGTGCTGTCATGGAGACTAATGCCTTCTTCAGTTAAAGTATGATTTAGAAATTTCACGTACATCCTGGTTAAATAACAGTAGCAAACTCTTAGTACAAATGTCATTATTATTCTGTCTAAATATAGTTAATATCAGTTATGGCAGGAATCACAGCTGCGAGTGCTGTTTGATCAATCCCGATATGGTGTGCATGGATGCAGCTGTGTCTGGCAGCTAGTACAAATGTCATTATTATTCTGTCTAAACAGTTAATATCAATTATGGCAGGTATCATAGCTTCCAGTGCTGTTTGATTAAGCCTGACATGGTGTGTGTGGATGGAGCTGCATCTGGCAGCTGTTGTATGTTGCCGTTTTCATCTTTGGGAAGCTGTGGTTTGCGGCTTGTGATCGAGGTTTACTGATGCTTGTATATTAAGAAGAGACATTTGGTGTTTTAGCCTGGATCCAGGGGAAGGGGGTGGATACAACTGTGATTTGGGATATTTTGGCAGAGAATAGTTTGTTTATACATCTACTGAGTGAGAGGTGGGAAGGCTAGAAAAATGTGTTATCTCTTCTTGTTGTGGCGGGTTGTTGGGAGTTTTTTTTTTTTTATCTGTTTGCTCTCCGTTCTTTTCCTGGCTGCTGTCTCGCAGAAAGGGAGGGAATTTAAACATGAAGTTGCAATGAAGTGAAGCTTTGCCTCAGGTGCATCGCAAGCCTCTGGTATGCAGTACACAGACACACTAACAGAAAGAGATGCTCCCAGGTTGCTATGGTAACGGAGACAAAGTGAAGATAATGCTTAACTGCTCTGAGGAGCCTCTGAGATGATGCTCGGCAATGAAGCTTTTGGTTTAAAAAAAATAAATAATAAAAGGACAGTTTTAAACCACATGTACACATATTAATGGTCTCCAAACATTTTGTTTAGCTCATTAAGTTGATTCTTGTTTACAAAAATAAATAAATAAATATTAAACACAATTTTATATTTAAAATGTATTTTGGTCCAAACACATTAAGGACTTACATAAGAGTGGAAGTCTGACTTATTGTGAAAGACTAAGAGCACTTGGTCTTGTGCAGTACACTTTATAGTGGTCTGGGAGGTGAGCTTGCTCGGACATGTTGGGCATATGGGGATAGCTGATTCTAGGGGTGTTTGGGGTTGCTGGGAAGTGCTAGAGAGTCATCAGATTTCCTTCTGTGGGAATGGAAGGTGTATTGAGTGGTTCACTGGCAGAGTGGCCACATCATGGAACAGGCTGGTAAAATGGAACAGGACAAATATTGGTTTGGATATTTTAAGAACAGCCTGGAAACACGCCACATGAACTAGTGAATGGTATTCTGGCAGAACTGGATGGGCATTGTTGCCCGTGCCTGAAGTACTAATATGCATGTATGTAAGGTTGGAAATATAACAAATAACAAACTAGAAGGATCTCATAATTTAAAGTCTATGGACTGTATAAACATGCTGGGAAGGAACTAATAATAAGAATAAGCATTACAGCTTGTGGTCTCTCAAATAACTAAGCAACAGCAAAAACACACACACAGAATGGTTATGTAATGTATGATTTTAGTAAATCTAGACATAAAATATATAATCGTCATATAAGATGAAGCAGTCTGCTGAATTTAGATATTAAAGACGGGATTTAATAACATGGGCTTGTGTATAATAACACTACTGTCTTAACTTGTCATAAATGACATACACTACAGTGAACATCAAGGGTAAGCGTGATGATTTTCTTATATAAGTAAATATGCATAACAAGTCATGTAATTGCTTTAACTTGAATTGTAGTTTTTGTAACCCATCTTGAACATATATAATACTTAAGTGGTTACCAATGTAACTAATGTTTATACATGACATCAAACTGACAAAGTTGTTCAAGAGAAACAATAGAAGCCTGAACTTGAAATGTCACAGAATGTAACAATCATATTCTGAACAAATAGTATTAATTGACAATAGACACTGAGTTTAATAACATGGGTATAATAACACTACTGTCTTAACTTGTCATAAATGACATACACTACATTGAATATCAAGGTGAAGCATGATGATTTTCTTATATAAGTTGTTGTTATTGTTTGTCTTTCAGCTTTTCCCAGTTAGGGGTCGCCACAGCAGAACGCCGGTCCGCTAATGATTGGCAGTAGATTTTCACGAACGCCGAGGTGCCAGCTCAACGTCCAACCTTCAATTAAGGCATGCCCACTTACACATGTCTTTCAAATGCCACCCAACTGTGGGGAGGACATGCAGACTCCACACAGAAGGCACTCCCTGCACTCCAGCCGAGAATCGAACGGGAGCACCTCTTGCTGTGAGGTAACAACACTACCGCTGCACCACCTCGGCTTCCCGATGATTTTCTTTTATAAGTAAATATGCATAATAAGTTATGTAATTGCTTTAACTTGAATTGTAGTTTTTGTAACCCATCTTGAACATATATAATACTTAAGTGGTTACCAAGGTAACTAATGTTTATACATGACATCAAACTAACAAAGTTGTTCAAGAAAAACAATAGAAGCCTGAACTTGAAATGTCACAGAATTTATATTTTATTTATTTATTTATTTTACATTTGTTGACCAGGCTAGTCCAGCTGGATATATGTCCATTTTCAGTGGAGGCCCGGGGAGAAAAGCTCCACAATACAATAACCAAATAGGACAAACAAAATATATCAAGTAGACATTGGTACATTACAAAACTTTATGTTATGTTACATAACTAGGATTTTATATTCTGTATACCAGTAGGAACAGAAGCCTGATGTAAAAATAAGCTTGATACAATAGTAGTATGAATTAATAATGGAAATTATAACTAAGATACTGCAGATACTATGGTCACACAAGAAATCAGAGGATAAACACTAGTGTTGAATGAATAGAGTATACAAAAGCAAATAGGAGGATACAGTAATAGTGTTTAGTCTCATAAGAGTTGAGGTGTGATATGAACACAGTTGGAAATTCAACAGTATATACATATTTACAAGAGGAAAGAATCCTCAGAAAGGTCAAGCTCACTGCTGTCAGAGTTAACACAAGATAATGTTCAAAAGAGGCTAGGAATCATGGGAGTGTTGAAGAGGGGTATGGTTGTTAGTCTGGATTATCTGGGTTATCACAGAATGTAACAATCATATTCTGAACAAATAGTATTAATTGACAATAGACACTCAGTTTAATAACATGGGCTTGTGTATAATAACACTACTGTTTTAACTTTTCATAAATGACATACACTATATTGAACATCAAGGGGAAGCATGATGATTTTCTCATATAAGTAAATGTGCATAACAAGTCATACAATTTCTTTAACTTGAATTGTGGTTTTGTAACCCATCTTGACATCTATCATACATGATACTTAAGGAAAAAAACTATCTTACACTTGTTGAAGGTTTACCTGTGGAAAAGTGAAGCAAACAAAGAAAAAACCTCTGGTATTCCACCACAGCAAAAATCCACCCCGATAAAGTCCTGTGTCAAACAGCAAGCAAATTTAATGGAAAAAAGTAAAAACAGCATTAAAATTCCATAGTGATAAAATGATAAGCGCTTTCGGCTATTTAGCCTTCTTCAGATCGTTATCTTGTGGTAGCAATGCTTAATATTTATACTAAAAACTAACCAATAAGGTTTAAAATCAATTGACTTCTAAACCAATCATGTCAATTAATTCTTAGTCTTTATTAGACTATCCAGTAATCTTTCTTTGCACGACTAAGTAGCCAATAGCTATGATTTAAAATTGGCGCCAAAACTATGCCATTATACTATGTTGGCCCATCCTACTACAGCTATATGCTAATATGCACTTCTCTGCCTAGTTTTTTACTGGCTATAAGTGCCAAATGTATCATTCCAATGGATTTAGTTTTACGTAGCTTCTCTGTTTCCACTTTGCTGCCATCCAGTGGCCAAAGTGTAATACTAGCTTTTTAAAGATTTTTCAGAAGCATTTATTTCCATTATTTTTATTACTGCATGGCTTCCCTATTTCCACTTTGCTGCCATCCAGTGGCCAAAGTGTAATACTAGCTTTTTTAGAAATGTTTTCAAAAGCATTTGTTTTATTTTTCTTTGTTTGTCATATATGAACATACTATGATTAACTTTAACTAGCAGGTCGCCAATCATAGTATGTTCATATGTGACAAACAAAGAAAAATAAAACAAATGCTTTTGAAAACATTTCTAAAAAAGCTAGTTTTACACTTTGGCCACTGGATGGCAGCAAAGTGGAAATAGGGAAGCCATGCAGTAATAAAAATAATGGAAATAAATGCTTCTGAAAAATCTTTAAAAAGCTAGTATTACACTTTGGCCACTGGATGGCAGCAAAATGGAAACAGGGAAGCTACGTAAAACTAAATCCATTGGAATGATACATTCGGCACTTACAGCCAGTAAAAAACTAGGCAGAGAAGAGCATATTAGCATATAGCTGTAGTAGGATGAGCAACATAATAAGGCTTTTGACACCATCCCCCACTCTGGAATTATAGATAAACTCACTAAACTAGGTATAAATCCCTATGTCACAAGATGGGTTGCCAACTGGCTCACTGACAGAACCCACACTGTGAAAGTAGCAGACTCCAAATCCAGCTTCAGACCAGTGACAAGTGGAGTACCACAGGGTTCAGTCCTGGGTCCTCTCCTGTTTGGTATCTACTTCTCTGAAGTACAGGCCAACACAGAAGGTCTTTGGTTAACAAAGTTCACAGATGACTGCAAACTAGGAGCCATAATCAAAACTCCAAAAAATGTGGACATCCTACAAAAGGGCCTTGCTGAGACAGATGCCTGGTGTCAAAATCATGGCCTCAAGCTCAATGCCAAAAAGTGCATTGTCATTCCTTTTGGTAAAAACT
Source organism: Protopterus annectens (assembly GCF_019279795.1). NCBI lineage: Eukaryota > Metazoa > Chordata > Ceratodontiformes > Protopteridae > Protopterus > Protopterus annectens. The sequence continues at coordinate 23,182,168 of NC_056745.1, forward strand.
CAGTACCCATGAACTACCACATAGGTGGTAGTCTACTTAACAACGAAAGTGTGATGAGACCTTGGGACACAGGTGGACAGTAGTCTCTCCTTTGATAATCACATCGCCACAGTAGTCAGGAAATCCTTCTATGTGGCACACCTCATCACAAAAGGTTTCTCATCCAGGAAAAAAGAGGTCATTGTTCCCTCTACTCGTCACTCATTAGACCCATTATAGAGTACAATGCCCCTTTTGGTATGTACCTCACAAGACATCTACAACAACTGGAAAGGCCACAGAAATACATCACAAAGAGGATTACCAGCCTCAAAGAGATGCCCTATGCAGACCATCTCAAAAAACTGCAGCTTTACTCCATTGCATATCACCTACTCAGAGGCGATCTCTGCCTAACACACAAAGCTATGTCAAACCCAGAGCTTTTAGACATGCTCCACTTAAAGAAATCCCAATCCCTATGAGCTACATGCTCTAGAGACCTAAACCTCGTCACCACAATAAACAAAACATGCTGGAGGGATAGATTCCTGTCCCAGAGACTTCCCATACTCTGGAATAAACTACCTATCTATATCAGACAAAGCTCCTCATTAGCACTGTTCAAGAAAAATCTTGATGATTGGATGGGAGTTAGGAAATTCACCCCGGGGATCATGTCTGTGGCTCTGCTCGACAGTGGCACAGAAAAATAATTTTCTTGGGTGGTAAAAGCCAGGGTACCTTTGGCTAGGCTTATATAGGCCCTAGGGCCAATAGCCTAGTACCTACCTATGAACCTATGAACCTATTAGCATATTTTTGGTGCCAATTTTAAATCATAGCTATTGGCTACTTAGTAGTGCAAAGAAAGATTACTGGATATTCTAATAAAGACTAAGAATGAATTGACATGATTGGTTTAGAAGTCAATTGATTTTAAACCTTATTGGTTAGTTTTTAGTATAAATATTAAGCATTGCTACCAAAAGATAACGATCTGAAGAAGGCTAAATAGCCGAAAGCACTTATCGTTTTATCACTATGGAATTTTAATGCTGTTTTTACTTTTTTCCATTAAATCTTGCTGTTTGAAACAGGACTTTATCGTGGTGGGTTTTTGCTGTGGTGGAATACATGATACTTAAGCTGTTACCAAGGTAATTAATGTTTTATACATGACATCAAAATGACAAAGTGGTTCAAGGGAAACAGTAGAAGCCTGAACTAGGAATGTCACAGAATGTAACAATCACATTCTGAACAAATAGTATTAAATTGACAATATTCACTCTGTTTAACCTTTGCTGATTATACAAAATAGAATGGTGCCATTTAAATCTAAAAAAATTCTGTATATGCCATAAAATGACAATTTATGAATATGGAAAGGGAACTTGTAATCATTAATCACAATAACTGAATTTGTTGTTTTTAACCTATAATTTCACTCATTTTATAATAAGAAATGACAGATATAAAAATTCTTATGTGTAGGAAATGGGGGAAGAGGGATGCACTGATAATTAAAATGCACTAACTTTCATCAACGTTCACATAAAACAAACTTGATGCTTTAAGTAAGTTAGCAACAAACAAAGTGATTACTTAAATGCTGGCAAACAATGAAATATAACTTCTGATATATCCAGTAAAATACATTGTATTATAAACATTAGGTCTAAATATTATTACAATCTATTTATATTAAGTAATAAGTCTTGAAAGACTTCATCAATAAGGGTGAATATGTTAAATAACTGTGTGCTATAATCATTTACTGAGGTTTTATATATGATACATCCTACTTTACTATGATTGAATTGCTTGTCATCTATTGTTCATGTAAATATTAATTGCTTATACAATAAGTAGATATTTATATTGTATTAGAATTCTGTCTAATCTACAATAGTACTATATCTGTTCAAAATAATATAAATTTTGCTTATTCCCATTACAAATATTCTCCATATGATAATTCAATTTATGGAGCTCAGATGGCCTGGATTGTCAAGGTATGAGTGATAATCTGATGGACTTAGGTTTATCCATCAGATTAGGAATGATTCTCATTCCATGGCTAGTGCGGATCTTAGTTTTGTTAACATTTATTAATTTAAATTTTTTATTTCACAAAAACATTTTTAGTATGCCTGACCAAAACATTGCTTTATTGGTAAACACGCAAAGTATAAAACTGATAATTTCCTTTAAAAGCTCAAACATATACTTTATAGGCATCAGAGGAAAATGTTTAATAGTCACAATAAAACAAAAAATGCATAATCTAAATAACCTAAGATGGATTTACCTTTATTATCTTTAAATACCAATGGCTTAAACAATCCTAGCAAGAGATCACATCTACTGAAATATTTAAAACTGAACAAAGCACAAATTGTCTTCCATCAAGAAACTCATTTAAAAACAAATGACAATTACAAATGGAATCCTAAGGGATATATGCCATTGGCGCAATCCACTTATAAGACAAAGACAAAAGAGGTAACAATTTTATGGAAAACAAATGTGATTAGCCCAGAAATCATTTATAAGTATGAAGATAAAGAAGGCCTTATGGCATTAGCAATAGTTAAATATAATAACAGAATATGGACCCTAGCCAGTCTATACTGGTTCCCAGGTATTGGAACAGGAACTGTTAAATACACTTGGATTTCATTTCCAATAATTATAATGGCAACTTAATATTAGGAGGATATTTTAACTGCATATTTGATATTTCTGAAATTACAATTAAAAGACCACTGTGCACATCTGCTGTATCAAACATTTTAAACAAGTGGGTGGAATTATTTCATCTTGTAGATACTTTCAAATTTAAAGAAGATAAATCTTTGTTGTTTTCCCATCCAGATCACAAATTTGGTACCTGAACTGGTATAGATAAAATATTTCCTGCTCATGACTTACACTCTAAAATTATTAATTTCTCAATCACTCCCTGCCCCTTTTCAAACCACAATTCATTGATACTAAAACTTCAAAATGGGTACAAAGCATTAATCTTTAACTCCAGAATTCCAGTATATATAACTAAAATTAAAGAGTTCAAAACCCTGGTTATTATCTGAATTACAGTTCTTAGATATTAATTACACCACAGAGATAAATAAAATAATGATATGGGACTCATTAAAAGCTTACATATATGGTAAAACCCTAACTTGGTATTAAAAAATCAGAGAATGGGATTCTGAATTATTAGAACTACAATCCAAACTTTTGTCAGTAAAAGCTGAAAAAAATCAAAATCATTTGGAGATGAGAAAGAAAGTGTAAGTATTAAACAATAAATACAATGAAATTATAACACATAAAACGAGTTTAGCTTTAGTAAAACTAAATATTAAGCAACAGCCAAAAAAAAGCCCACACAGAATAGTTATGTAATGTATGATTTTAGTAAATCTAGACATAACATATATAATCATCATTTAAGATGAAGCAGTCTTCTGAATTCAGATATTAAAAACATGATTTAATGACATGGGCTTGTGTGTAATAACACTACTGTCTTAACTTGTCATAAATGACATACACTACATTGAACATCAAGGGAAGCATGATGATTTTCTTATATTTGACCACATCTCCCAAATATATACATAATTTATCCACAAAAATCAAAATACAATCAAAAGCTAATAACATAAAAAAAATCTTCCATGAAATGAAAGGGAAAAATGTCTCAGATATAGGTGACATTATTGATGCCTATCGAAATCACTATATGGAACATTTCCAAAAGGAAATATACATATTGGTCAATTAAATCTAGATGCAAAATGTTCTAATATAAAAAAAATACCAGAAAAACTAAAATTAGATCTGCAAGCATCCATATCCTACAAAGAAATTGCAGATACAATAAAAGAGGGTAAAAATAATAAAGCTCCAGGTATAGATGGCATACTTATGGAACTATATAAATGTTTTCCTTCAAAGATACTATCCCTCTTCCATAAAACTCTATTAGAAATTCAATCACAAGCTTCAATACCACCCTGTTGGAGATATTCTTTAATCATACCAATCCTAAAGGAAAACAAATCCCCAAACCTCTGAACCTCATATAGACCTATATAATTATTAAATAATGACTATAAGATATTTATGACAATATTAACTAACAGAATGAAAATACCACTATTAAAAATAATAAATAATGATCAAACTGGATTTATATATCATAGACACACACATGACAATATTGAAAGGATAATTTATCTTATAGATCATATTAATAAAGAAAATAAAGAAACACTCATAATTGGCTTAGATATAGAGAAAACCTTTGATTCCCTAAATTGGGACTATTTATTCAAATCATAATGCTGTTTGAATTTCCTGCATCCTTTGTTCATCTCCTATATATATATATATATATATATATATATATATATATATATATATATATATATATATACAAATAATTTAACATATGTCAAGTTAGGTCCTTTTACCTCTGAATCTATACATATAACAACAGGCACTAAACAAGGATGTCCCATGTAACCAATTCTATTTGCTCTGGCTATTGAAATATTGGCAGATTCAATTTTTAACAATATAAAAATCAAAGGAATAGATGTTTATGAACAATACAATTCTAAAGTAATGCTATTTGCTGATGACATATTACAAACATTATCTAATACAAAAGAGACATTAAAATAATTAGATATATTAATTGACAAATTTCACATGACTTCAGGACTCCATTTCAATAAATTCAAGTCAAACGCTTTATTTTTAAATAAAAAAAAAGAACTGCAGACTAAGGGGGGGGGGTCACATCATAGGGAAACAAGAATCTACCTTAAAATATCTAGGAACTGAGTTATGCAAGGATAATAATGAATTAGTTTAAAAAATACAATAATATCATCAATACAATTAAAATCTCTGTGGAAAAATGGAACAAAATAATATTAACATTTGAAGATAGACTACAGTTAATAAAAATGGTTTTACTGCCCAAGATCCAATATATAGCCGTGGCAATACAACTGTTACCAGAAAGGAATATACTTAAAGAAATAAATTCATGCCTAATAAAATTTGTATGGTTTCCCAAAAGAAACAGAATAGCTTCAATACATCATATCAGACCATGGAAGCAGGGAGGATTAAACTTTCCTGATATAGAAACATATGTAAAAGCATCAATATCTAAAACAATCTCAGATTGGATAAATCCAAATTACTCTGCAAATTAGAAAGAATTACTAACTGTAATATCAATAAATGAATTTGGTTTACAAAAAAATTTCAAATAGATAAAAACAATTTGTCATGGCACATATGTATTAGTATGCAATATAACATAACTAAACCCACTAAAACTCGTATGATTAATTATTACATTGATTCATTTAGGAAAATTATTAATACAAATATAGATTTAAAAATCTGGTTTGTTCTTTTAACACCATTTATAGTCACAAAGAACTTTCCGCATAAAATATATAGAAAAATTATTAATTCCTGGGAACAGAAAGGATTTGTTTGTTGGTTCCAATGTATCAAAGAACTAAAAGTTTTAGATATGCAAGTAATAAAAACAACATATAAAATTCCACAACAGGACTGACTAATGTTACAGAGTATTCTCTCATATTTGTAAGATTTAAGTAGATTAATTAACAATTCTTCATTTAAAGAAATACCTAAATTTATGAAATGCATATATGAAATCATACATAATAACTTTGACATGGGAAACAGTATTTTAAAATTTTACAAAATATTGATAGACTATAAAACAACACCCAAAACCTCATATTGGAAATATATAACAAAAGGACACTCAGTGCAGTTAACTGAAGATATTAAAACAAATGTCTTATTATCGATAAAATATACATCCTTTACACAATACTGGAAAGTTTTTAATTGGAAATGCTTGCACAGAGCATTCTTAACCCCAGACAGAATCAGTAAAATTAGTTCTTCCATAAAAGGAATATGTTGGAGATGTGAGCACGTACACAATGCAGACTGGAACCAGATTTTCTTTAATTGTGTTAAAATTAAGCCATTTTGGAATGATTTTTTTCATAATTTACTGTTCTCTACACTTGTTTTACATTGTTTTTAATTTAACTGCATTTATTTAAACTGTATTTGCTTTACTATTGCTAAACACTCAGGTGTGCTAGCTTGGACTGCATTTAAAGTGTTTATATTACCATTTTAGCTACTTTTCTGCAAAAAAAAAAACAAAAAAAAAAAAAAACAAAAAAGATTCTAAGCTTGTTTCCCACCTTTCCTGTACAGATTTTCTGTATCCAGGACTGTTTGTAAGCTTCTGAGCACCCCCAGACTTTCTGTGTTGGAGGGCAGCCTTCTAGCTTATCAGTGGGAGTGGTAAGCACTAGGTAGCCTATCACAAGAGGAATGGTTTCTGGCCCAGAAATTGTAATGTTTTGGCCATTAGGGCAGTTTTTCCATCTCTTTCAACTTTCTGGTTTAAATGCCCATGTTTGTGTGGGTTTGCGCTTGTTTAAGCTCTGTGGATCCAGCTTTGGTGTTCTGCAGACTACAAGAGCAACAGGAAGGAGAAAGAGATACTCAGCGTGCCTCCATTTTGATTTTTTTTCATAATTTACTGCTCACTGCACTTGATTTAAGTTGTTTTTAATTTAACTGCATTTGTTTAAACTGTATTTGTTTTAATATTGCTACACACTCAAATGTGCTAGCTTGCACTGCATTTAAAATATTTATATTACTGTTTTAGCTACTTTTCTGCAAAACAAAAAAAGTTCTAAGCTTGTTTCCCACCTTTCCTGTAACTAGTCTAGTCCAGATACAGATTTGATGAATCCAGTGCTGTTTTGTAAGTTTCTGAGTCCCCCAGGCCTTTCTGTGTTGGAGGGAAGCCTTCTAGCTTATCAGTGGGAGTGGTAAGCACTAGGTGTGAATGACCTGAGATGTACCTCCCTAGACTACATGAAAAGAGATGTGATGGAACTTTTGTATTATGTGGCCCAGACAGGTATGAGCCTGGCCCTGAGCAGTATTCTATCATCACCCAGAATGATACTACAGTATGAGCAGAAAATGATTGACTTCAACAATTGGCTAAGTTTCTGGTGTCATTCTAAAGGGATCCAGTATCTGTCTGGGACGACATGATCGACAGACCTCGATGCTTTGCCAGAGATGGCCTGCATCTGTCAACCTGGGGATTCTGGCTACTGGCTAAGGCTCTTGCCACCCCCACTGTGTCTTTTTAGGCAGTGTTCCAAAGACCAAAATTCCACTGTAACTGCTACAAACAAATGTAATATGAGGGTCATGCTGCCCAATGCTAGAAGTCTAAATCTCAAGATGCACTTGTTTGAAGCTCTTCTCAAAATGAAGAATGTCAATATTTGTGCTGTAATGGAGTCCTGGTTTGAAGAGGCAGAAAGCACCCCTGTACTCCCAGGCTACAACTCATTCCATACTTTTCGGCCCCAGAATATTGTGGGAAGCTCCAAAGGTGGTGGTGTCTCCATATTCATAAAGGATACACACACCTCCAGACTAGTAGCCCAGCATAATGCATCAGAGATACTTCAGGTACAGTTAACACTGGGTAAGATGGCAATAGAAGTCATAGCCTGCTACAGAACCCAACCATGTCTAGGGAGGTACACCTCAGATCATAATCCAATCATCCTCCACTACTCTAGAAACACCCATTCCTCATCCCACCTACTCTACCTCATTCACCTCTGATAGACACCACCCATCTTAGACCATCTATTCTCCAATACTCCAGAAACACACACTCCTTCTCCTACCAACACTGATTTTACCTACTTCCCATAGACACACCACATAGCCACAAATAACATTTTTCACCTCAACTCCCAATCCCATAACACATTCCCCCTGCAAGCCTTCACAACTCTCACATTTCTCCTCTATTTACTCTCTAATAGTCCTTACATACAATTGTTTACAACCTCCAAATATAATTCACCAACTACTTAATAACTACAGTTATCTTCATTCCAACATGCCTCAACAACCCCCATTCTTCCCCTTCTCACTAACTCTACTCTTCACCTTAACCTACTTCTACCACCTTACACAGCCTAGTTATTCCAACCACTCCCAATCCTACCATGTAACTAAACATCTTAGCTCCTTACTACCTCACTCTAACATCCCAATTTCCCTCCATCTGTGCCCTTTAAACAACCTTGTACTTTTTCCATTTAAACTTATAACCACTCAGAAACACCCTTCACATATAATAGTTTCTAAATCCTACAAAAGCACAATACAACCTAGCCTATTCTCTAAACTGTCTTACTACTTCTCCAACCTAACCCTGTCTCCCATTAGCAATCTATTATCAGGTGATATCCATCCTAACCCAGGACCCCCTCCGCAACAATTAAGGACAAGTCCATAATACTCACTGCCTTAAACTCTCAAAGTATAGTTAACAAAATCCCAAACCTCCATGCCTGGCTAACGCATCATAAACCAGACATCTTATCCATCTCAGAAACATGGTTAAAACCCCATATAAATGACTCAGAAATACTCCCACCAAACTATTCTATCATCAGAAGAGACAGGTCTCATAAAAAAGGTGGAGGAGTAGCTCTCCTCTACTCAACCTCCCTGTCAGTTACCCCCTACAACAAACCCACTCCTCAATTTAATAACGCAGAACTACTCATAACACTACTCCAAGTTAACAAACACAAACACATATGTATAGTTTCACTCTACATCCCCCCAGGAGATAATGTATCCACACTGAAAGACATCCTCTCTTGGCTTACCAACAACATTAGTAATGAGACTATAATCTTAGGTGACATGAATATTAACTGGACCTCCATTCAGTCTCTCACAAACCCACTTAACATCAACCTACATAACTTCTCACAACTAATCACCTCTATTACACACCCATCAAAAAATCTCTCCACTGGCAGTATCCTGGACTGGATCTTAGTCTCTCATCCCCACTATTTCTCAGACAGTGGAACTCTTCCCGATCCCCTTGGTGACCATATACCCATCTTCACTCACCGACTCCCCTTAATCCAACATCATATCCATAACTATATTACAACACGTAATCATAAAAATTTTAATCCATCAACCTTTAATAACTCCCTAAAAACAATAAACTGGAATTGTCTAAAAACACTACCCTTAGATAATGCTGTTGCCCACTTCAGCACCACATTCCTAAAACTACTATACTTCCATGCTCCTCTAAGAACAAAAAGAATAAAAACTAAAACTGCTCCATGGCTCACCAAAAACACACTAGCTACTATGCGGAAAACAGACGAAGTCTGGGCAAAATACCAGAAAAATAAGACGCCCCTCATCCATAATGAATATAAAACTCTTAGAAACAGGGTAAAAAAGTTTATCATCTCTGATCGACAAAATTACTTCTCCACACTTCAAAACAACAACAAAAAAACAAATCCTCTAAAATTCTGGAAAGGCATCTCCACTCTACTTCATCCCAGTAAAACAGTCACCCCAACCCCTGACCCTAATGCCACAGATATAGACTTAGCTACTCAATGCAATTCTTTTTTCATTGAATCTATTTCCAAATTAACCTCTTCTTTCTCCAACACACACTCCAACTCACCTCCATCCTACCCCAACTACACTCAACCCAACACTATAACCAATGCCACACTCATATATACTAACTCTTTACCATCCACCTCCTCTTCTACTCTCATTCCCTCCTCATCTTCTCCACCCCCTCTAATATCCACCTGCTCTCCTACTCTCTCTTCCTCCTCATCCTTTTCAACCCCTAACACCCCCTCTCCACACTCCCCTCCATTCTCACTAAAACCTATACCCACATCTACCATACAAAAACTCCTTCAGAAACTAAAACCATGCACCAATGCTCCTGATGACATTCCTTCTTACTTTCTTAGCTCAGCTGCTGAAGCAATTGCCTACCCCATTAGCATACTAATCAACCGCTCAATTCAAGAAGATATAGTTCCCCAAATCTGGAAAAAGGCCTTCATCATACCTTTACGTAAAGATGGCAATAACAACAATGTTTCCAACTTCCACCCCATTGCTATCCTATCTCCCATCTCTAAACTCCTGGAAAGGTGCATCCAACTTCAACTCCTACCATATCTCATAGATAATAACCTACTTTCTCCTACACAACATGGATTCAGACCAAATCACAGCACTATGACAGCACTCCTCTCCTTTCTTGAAACTGTAAATAGCGCCCGAGACTCTGGCCAAATTGTCTCTACCCTTCTACTTGACCTCTCTAAAGCCTTTGTTACTGTATCACATAGTCTGCTTCTAACCACTCTCTCCAAACTTAACCTATCTTCCTCTACTTTGAACTGGTTCTCTAGCTACTTATCTAATATATGTCAAGTAGTAAAATGGAAAAAGGCAACCTCCTCATTTCTTAACACCCCAACTGGTGTCCCTCAAGGCTCCATATTAGGTCCCCTCCTTTTCAATATATTTATAAATGATTTCCACAAAGCTATCCCTCTCTCCAATATCACCCAATATGCAGATGATTCGACCATTATCTGCACGGCCTCAACTATCCCTACTCTCATAAAACTAACTCAGGATGCTTTTTCTACCATTGAACTATGGATGAAAACAAATCACCTAGCACTCAACCCCGCTAAAACCAAATTAATGATATTCTCCCCTTCTAAATGCAACTCTCTCAATACAAACTCATTCTCTATTACTAGTGAGAATAAAACTCCTCTGGAACTAGTGACATAGACCAAATTACTTGGAGTCCAAATTGATAACCAACTAAAATTCAACTCCCATCTACAACTAAACATAAAAAAAACCCATCAATAACTAGGGATGCTCTATCGACAAAAGCACTACCTTACAACTGCTACTAAAATCACTCTCTCTACTTCCTTTCTTATTCCCTCCCTTCTCTATGGAGCTCCACTACTAACTAATCTACAAATCTCCCTGAAAACACAACTTTCCTCCTGCTACAATAAAATCACCAAGTTTGCTACAAACCAAAAGTCTTACACACACCATTGCTCCTCTCTCCAACAACTAAAATGGCTAGAACTACCCCATCAGCTCTCCTATACACAACTATCCCTTGCACATAAACTTATTTTCAACCCCTCCCTCTGTCCCTCCCTCTCTTCTGTGTTTAAAATGCACAAACCTGATAGAATATTAAGGTCCAACAACCAAAATCTATTAGAAGTGTACAAACCAACCCGTCCCCCAGGCAAACATCTTCTCTCACATGGGTTAGCTCGCCTCTGGAACTCTCTACCTCCATCTATCCGTACTATCTCTAACCATTTTATGTTCAAAAAATCTCTTCATTCACATCTACTTTCTCAGTAGGAATGCTCTTGCTCCCACCCCACTTAACTAACACTGAACATCCCCATTTCCTCTGACTCCTGCTTACACCCTTGATTTCTCTTTCTCAATATCCATAACTCCCACATTCCTGTTATTACTATAGAATATGTAAGAATACTCTACACTCTACCTCTCATATGTTGAACTCTCTTTATGAAATAACTTTAATAGAATTTTGAATTTATGTATAATCCTTTTAATCTGCTATCAGTTTTAACACTGTTAAATTAATTGCAATTGTTGTGCATTGCATTTGTATTTGTCTACTTGAGATTTTTTTATAATGTTTAAGTATGTCTAATACCTACTGTAATCTATATTGTCTGGAGCTTTTCTCCACAGGACTCTATTGAAAACGGGTTCATTTTGGCCCAATGGACTATCCTGGTAAACCAACTGCAAATAAATAAATAAATAAAATAAATAAATGTCCCTTGACTCTCACTCCAACTTCCTAAGCACCTTGGAGTCTATCAAGGTCCAGCCCAATACCCTCATACTGGGTGACTTTGACTACCCTTCCATCAACTGGTAAAACTATTCTAGTACCAATGTACAGGCCCAATGCCTCCTAGAATTTATCAATTCCAATGCCCTGGACCAGCTCATTCTGATCCCCACTAGAGGAAGCAACATCCTCAACCTGGTTATCACCAACATGGGAGACCATTGCTCCACACCTATAGTCAACTCCTCCCTGGTTAAATCCAACCACAAACTGATCACCATGGAAATCTCCATCTCACCCACACACCCTTGCTAAGGTGACCACTCTGAAAAACTTCTCCAAAGCAGACTTTGGGCTCCTGAAAACAGGGCTTGCTAACTTCACTGCACCCATGCCAATGGCAAATAGCTGCCTGACTGCAGAATCATACACCAGTGCACTGTACAAGCACGTACACAAATGCATGGACCTCACCATGCTAAACAGAACCAAGACACTCTCCTCCAAAAAATGAAATCAATCTGGTGGTCCCCAGCCATCAATAAACTCTACAACAGAAGGAATAAACTGTTGCAGAAAAAAAACAAAGTCACAAGACTGGAAAAAACTCCCTTACCAGACTCAACAAAAAATTGAGATCCCTTATCAAATCCTCTAAAGCCAGCTATGAAGGAAAAATTGTGGTTGACACCAAAAACAACCAGAAAGCCTTACCCAGATTTGCTCCAAGTTATTGCACAATGGTACCTCCTATACCAAACCAACAGATATATCCAACATACTGGTTGACAGATTCAGTGCCAACTTTACCCCCCCCAAAGGCCCTATTACAATACCAGAAGAAAGCCTGGTACCTACCATTTCTGCTGCACAGGTAAAAGCTGCATTGTCCAAAGCCAATAATACAGCATCCATGGGACCTGATAATATCCCTGGCTGCTTCCTACATGAACTACCAAATGAACTGGCACCACACCTGTGTGCCTGTTCAATCACAGCCTACCCTCAGACTTTGTCCCTAATGAATGACACACTGCTAACATCATCCCTCTCCACAAAGGGGGAGCAACTACAGACCCTGGGAACTACCGCCCCATTAGCCTGATGAGAATGGTATGCAAAGCTATGGAGCACATCATCATGGACCTGCTCAACAAGGATATAGGCAATCTCCAAACTCTTGGCACCACACAGTTTGGCTTCATCAAATGGAGATCCTGCCTGCTGAACCTGGCTGACTTGTTTGAGGCAGTCATCAAGGCTGTGGATGAGGGTAAGGCAGTGTATACAGCCTACCTCGACCTGGCCAAGGCCTTTGATACCATTCCCCACTCAGGTATCATTGATAAACTCACCAAACTAGGCATTAATCCTTATATCACTAGGTGGGTTGCAAGACAGGTCCCACAGAGTGAACGTTGCGTACTCCAAGTCAGACTGTTGACCAGTCATGAGTGGAGTCCCACAGGGCTTGGTCCTGGGCCCTCTCCTGTTTGGCATCTCCTTCTCAGAAGTCCAGGCCAACATTGAGGGACTCCAGCTGACCATGTTTGCTGATGACTGCAAGCTAGGAGTAATTATCAACTCCCCAAGTGATGCAGACATCCTACAAAAAGGCCTCTCTGAGACCAGTGACTGGTGTCGGAACCAAGGCCTTAAGCTTAACTCCAAAAATGCGTTATCATTCCCTTTGGAAAAAACTCAGTTCCCATGAATTACCACATTGATGGGAGCCCACTAAACACTGAAGGGGCCATAAGAGATCTGGGCACCCAGGTCAGCAGCCACCTTACCTTCAACCACCATGTTACCATTGTGGTCAGAAAATCCTTCTACCTGGCACATCTTATAACCAAAGGGTTCGCATCCAGAAAGAAGAGGTCAAGCAGCTGGGGAAGCCACAAAAGTACCTCACAAAAAGGATCCTAGGCCTTAAACATGTCCTACATGGACAGACTCAAGAAACGTCAGCTGTTCTCATTCTCTTATCGTCTACTTAGAGGTGATCTCCGCTTGCCTTACAAAGCCACGTCCGACCCAGCCCAACTTGAAGTGCTACACCTAAAGAAATCCCAATCCTCCTGCACCACACACTACAGTGACTACAACCTCACTACCACAATCAACAGAACATGCTGAAGGGACAAGTTCATCTCCCAGAGACTGCCCATACTCTGAAATAAGCTTTCCATTCATGTCAAGCAGAGCACCTCGCTAGTCCTCTTCAAGAGAAATCTCGACGAGTGGATGGGTAACGGAAAGTCTACCCAGGGATCACTCCAGCTGCCCTACTGGATAGAAGCACTGTGACCTAACATCGGGTGGCATGGTGTCAGGAAACATTTTTTTGGCTAGGCTTGTAAGGGCTCCAGGGCTATTAGTCTAGTACATCTATGAACCTATGAACCTATTTCCTAACCTTTACCCCAAAACACTCACACAAGATCCACCCCAACCAACGTACCTGAAAACACATACTTTTGCCCATTCTACATCTGACAAAACAGACAGTCAATTAAAACCATTTTCAATCTTTTCAACAACCTGGCTTTTGTGTCAAACATCAACAAAATGACTGGCACCCATATATGGGTCCCCCTCAAAAGATAGAAGTTTCAGAAAGGTGAACTCAGTATGGTTGCAACCATATGATCAACTTTCCAAAACATCAAAGCTTTTATATGGAGATCACAGTACAGTGGGGATTGGGCATTTACCCTTTTCCCCACTGTAGTGCAATCTTGAAGTTGGTATATATAATATATAGGGGTGCAGGGAGTGCTCGGGGCTTACCCCCACAAAAATATAGGTTTTGTTGTTTTGTCTTGTTTGACTGTTTGGAAAGTCAATTGATCATATGATCTCGAACATATGATGTTCAACTTTACACATAAATATAAAACAAAAATGGTGCAAATGTGTCCAGACTCCATACTAGGTATATAGATGAAATATATAAATCCAAGCAAAAAATATCCAGCACTCAAAAAAAAATAATCTTTTAGGGGTTTGTTAGGCTACCAGCTTCCTAATACACAGACTGGTTTTGCTAATCAAGTGCCATCAGTGTAAATTATAATCATATAAGAAATGTCTTTGAACAGCAGAAACATGGAAATACAGAGCTGGGCCAGAAAACCAAACAAGAACAGCTGTACAAAAATGACCACCTGGAATATTCCAGATCAAAACTTGGACTTTGGTCAATCTTGGACTGAGCATTTCTTTGTTTAATTTGCCAGTAGTTTTTAACCTTGGACTGAGCATTTCTTTGTTTAATTTGCCAGTAGTTTTCTAACCTTGGACTGAACATTTCTTTGTTCACCAGTAAGGTTTGATCTGGATAATCCAGATGGTCCTTTTGTGAACATCATATGATTGCTTTGCCATTACTTTCATAAACTTCATAAAGCTTACATAAACTTTCAGAGGTGAAAAATAACAAAACCTTCAGATTAATTTCAAACAGACTTGAAAGAGAAAAGAAAAAGAAAAAAGTGGCAACAAATATAGGCCTGTTTTGTTTTAACCTTTTTTAGTGACCATATGCCTAAAGAAAGTAGCTTTAGTTTACGAAAAGGTCATATCATAGGCCAATTTTTTATTTGGTGCAGGCAGCTGAATAGAATTTCTGTTCCTTTAAGGGCTAATACACTTAGGGGATGTTACCCATGGTTAAACTGTTCTTATTGTGATAAGTTATATAAAACATTTTCCATACATCTAGGATGTATGAAATTAAACATTTAATTACTTACATGACAGAATGGGTAATATACTTGGCAGTCTGCTCTTCCAGTGCATTCCATGTAGGGCAAAACTGCAGTCCTTGAAAAAGCAAGATTTCATTACATTACTGATGCTAATTGTAAATAGGCTCATAGGTTCATAGGAGGTTACTAGGTTAACAGCCTTAGAGCCCTTACAAGCCTAGCCATGATATACCCAAGTTACCCTTACTAGCCCAGCCATGTTATAACCAAGTTTCAATGACCTTCATGAGATGGGTGTTATTTGCAGGGCGAGTCTATGATCAGCACTGACTACCCCTGTCCATGATGGACATGGGCACCACCCCTGGAGTGAATTTGCTGTCTCCCATCCAATTTTCTAGGTTGTGCTTGAATAGGGTCAGTGAGGAGCTCTGCTTTACTTGAATTGTGAGTTTATTCCAGAGGAGTGGCAGTCTCTGAAAAATATATCGGTCTGTCCAGGATGTTCTGTTAATATCACAGGTAGGTTCAGATCCCTGGAGTGAGTGTCTGTTGTCACATTTGATTTGTGGATGTGCAGGATTTCCATTAGGGCAGGGTCAGAGACTGCCCTGTAGGCCAGGCACAAGTTGCCTTTCAGTAGCCTGTAAGATATAGAGTACAGTGACAGAACTTTCAGTCTATCCACAGAAGACATGGTTTGGAGGCCATGAATGTTTCTGATGAGAAATCTCTGTGGTCTGTCGAGCTGATGCAGGTGTCTGGTGATGTACATGCAAAAGGGGGTATTGTACTCTATTATTGGTCTGATGAGGGCTGGGTACAATGGAGTTATAACATCCTTAGACCTGGATGCAATGCCCTTACTTATCAGATGCATAACATAGAAGGCTTTCTTTACCACTGTGGAAACATGGTGATCAAAGTTTAGATTGCTATCAACCTGTGTTCCCAAGTATCACACCACTGGGTTGAGCTGGGAGGGGGGGGGGTTGCTGTCAATATTGTGATTACCAGGGAATCACGCTTTGCCAAAGGGCATAATATTGCATTTTTGTTGCATTTAGTTTTAGTCTGTGGCTTTGGCATCAGTCATTTGTCTGTGTTAGCCCCTTCTGTAATATATCAACATCATTGTGGAACTCAAGGATTGCACCCATTTTGCAGTCATCAGCAAAGTTGGTAAGCCACAGGCCATCTACTTTAGCCTGGACTTCAGAGAAATAGATTCCAAACAGTACAGCACCCCGAGCAGATCCTTGTGGTATACCAGTGGTGACTGGTCTACTGGTAGAGGTGGAGTCCCCAACTTTGACAGTGTGTGTTCTGTTGGTAAGCCAATTGACTATGCATCTAGTGACATAAAGGGTTAATCCCCAGCTGGGCAAGTTTCTCAGTGACACTTGAGTGGGAGATTGTGTCCAAAGCCGTGGCTAGGTCAAGATAGGTGGTATGCACTGTCCTACTTTCATCCAAGGCTTTGGTGATTTTCTCACAGAAGTCTACCAAGTTTAACAAGTATGATCTACCCTTAACAAAGCTCAACTGGGTTGGGCCAAGAGTTTGAAGGTTACCTACATCCTTGTTGATAAGGTCTGTCCCTTTTTAATTTCAAGTCTTTTGGGTTTCTAATACCATGACGGGAACAGACCCCATTCCTAAGTCAAAGTACGATTAAAGTTCATGAAATTTGTATTGCTTCAATCTTTGATGTTAGCCAGAAGTGGTCTTCTCAGTATCTGCAATGTGCCCAGTAATGACTCCTGCAGTTCGTATGAAGTTACATGTATCGATAATATATCTAAGTACGATTGCAGATTCTGTTTTATAGGACCTTTTGCTCCTGCTAGTATTGGAAATGTCCGGGTGTCCTTCTTCTACACTGCCCTCATTTCTGCCTGCAAATCCTGGCATTTTATGACTTTGTGTTTCTCTGTTTTGGCTGTGATTGATGTACAGCCATCTGGACATACAATCTGATTTAAGTACACTTTTTTACACTTGCACTTTTCAATTATAGTTAACTGCATTTATTTATTTGTTTAATTGAATATTAATTGAATATTGTGCTCTCTCTGCAGTTGGTTTCCCACCCTCCCTACCTAGTGTTGTTGTACTCTTAAACTTGGCGTCTTTGGAATTACCTGCCCCTGCTGTAAATTTATGTTTGGACAATCCTCCTGGATTTGCTCCCATTTGCTCATTCAACTGAGTACAATGAGATCATTTGGGAAGGACTGTCCCCTTGCTTCTTTGATTTCAGACACTCCTACCAGTCCCATCTCATCAGCTCTATCTACTGTGTACAGAGAGAACGTATGTGAAGGACAACCCCGGTAGTCTCTAAATCTTGTTCTGTTTCCTCCCTCTCCACTTAACCAAAAATGTTTACACTTTATTCAGCTGCTCTTACTGTATAAATCTTGTTCTGTTTCCTCCCTCTCCACTTAACCAAAAAATGTTTACACTTTATTCAGCTGCTCTTACTGTATAAATCTTGTTCTGTTTCCTCCCTCTCCACTTAACCAAAAAATGTTTACACTTTATTCAGCTGTTCTTACTGTAACTGTGTTCTACATACTTTATTACATTATTTTGCTGTTCCGTTTGCTCATAAGTGTTCAAGTGCTCTTATTCTGCATTTATTACTGCTTATTGTGCCTGATTAAATGTATCTGCTGTTCTAAGCCATCTTAATTTTGGTTTTAGCACTTATGCTTCAGGCCAGTTAATGTACATCTAGGGTTTTTGTGGTCTACACTCTTGCGGACAAACCCTTATCAAATCCTGCCCTCCATACATCTGCCAATTATTAAAAACACTAGCTATGTTCAATTCCCACCAGTTTCTCCTGCTAGCCTAATTGACATGGGCATATTGAGACAGTATAGGAACTGCTTCATGTGCACGGACATTCCTCTTCTCCTAGCACATAATTCTTCTACTTGCGAGAAATGCATCTACATCAGTAACCTGGAATCCATGCTCTCTCATGCCACAATCAGTACTCCTGACAAAGAGGAGATCGCCAACATAAACACCACACCACTCACATCACATGGCCAAGCATAACACACACCTATGTAGGGGTCCTCAATGAAAACTTACCTAAATAACAGAGACCCCCAAAACACATTCACAAACATTCCACACACAACACCAAACACATGACAAACAGTAGAAAACATACCAGTGTCTCACAAACACAGCCCATAAGGCATAACAATAAACCAATGCAGCCCATAAGGCATAACAATAAACAAAATGTACTAGTCATTAGCGACTCAGTTGTGAGACACACCGATGCCCCTCTCACCATGCTCAATGAGGAGAAGGTCATGGTCAGTTGTCTGTCAGGTGCCAGAATCTACCACATCACTCACGCACTTAAGTCTCTCCACAACAGATAAAATTATGACTCTGTCATTGTCCATGTTGGTGTGAATGACTGGAGATGCACCTGCCTACACTATATGAAGAGAGACATGATTGAGCTCTCAGAGTATGTGTTCCAGGCAGGTATGACTCTAGCCCTAAGCATCATCCTACCTTCACAAGAATGATACCACAATACCAACAAAAAATAATTTACTTTAACAATTGGCTTAGTTTCTGGTGTCTTTCTAAGGGGATCTAGTATCTATCTGCCTCAGATGACATGGTTGACAGGCCTCGATGCTTTGCCAGAGATGGCCTCCACCTGTCACCCCTGGGGTTCTGGATCCTGGCCAAGGCTCTTACCTCCCCCATTGTGCCTTTTTTAGGCTATGTCCCAAAGACAAATTTTCCAACATAAAAAGATCTGTCAAAAAGCAAATTGAAGGTCATGCTTCTTAACTCTAGGACCTTAACCTGAAAATGCACTGGAGGCTGTCCTCAAACTGGAAGATGCCAATGTCTGTGTGGTCATGGAAACTTGGTTCAGGGCTGGGGAATGTATCTCTGCCTTACCAGGCAATACCTCATTCCATACTTTCTGACCCCAAAATGAGGCTGGAAAGACCAAAGGTGGTAGAGTCTCTGGCTTTATTAAGGACAGGCACACCTCCAGTCTGGTTTGCCAGCATGACACACTGGAATTACTCCAGATGCAACTGACAGTTGGCAAGACACCCATCCAAGTTATAGCCAGTTATAGACCCCCCTCCATAACTTAGGACACCCACTTCTCCTACTTGGACCCACTTGACTTCATCAAGGTACCCCCTAACACCCTGATCCTTGGTGACTTTAACTACCCCACCATGGACTGAGTGAACTATTCCTGTACTAATGCACTCACCCAAAGATTCCCTGACTTCATCAGTTCTAACACACTAGACCAGCTCGTCTCAACCCCCACAAGGGAAGATAACATTCTGGACTTGGTTCTCACCAACATGGGTGACCACTACACCACTCCCACAGTATGTTCTTCCCTGGTGAGATCAGATTATCTGTCTGTCTCATTCAAAGTTTCTATCCCACCCAACCACCCCAGCTGTAACCAGGCTAAAAAAATTCTTAAAAGTTGGCTGCAACCACCTAAGGGAGGGTACCAGTAGCTTCACACAACTGCCCCCCTCAGAGGATGCAGATAACTATGCTGAACAGTATGCCAATGCATTATACATGCACCTGTGTAACTGCATGGACTCAGCCATACCCAACAGTTCTAAAGCCTGCTCCTGATGAAAACAAAACCTGTCTGGTGGACATCCTCTATCAACAGTCTTTACAACAAAAGGAATAAACTGTTGTCAGGGGTAAAAAGGAACAAATTCCAAATTGGAAAACTCCCACCTCAGCCTCAACAAGCACATTAGCTCACTAGTGAAAACCTAAAGAAACTGAAAAAGCACCAGGCAGGAAGGTAACCAGGAAAATGTATTTCACAAGACACAAATACAAGTAAGTGCTTTCATCATGTAGACTTCTTCAGACATATTGAACCAAGCATGTGAAAACTTAAATACTCTTTGCAAATCACATGGCCTCCAACAATTAAAACCATATAATATAATTAAAAATATATCTATACAAAAGATAAGATTAACAATGAATAAAACAAGACAATCAAGGCTGCCTATTAAATGGTCTAAAACAGGAGTTAACAGAACCACTGGGCATGCTCTTCAATCTCAGTCTAAACACTGGCTTTGTCCCAGATGATTGGAAAACAGCAACCATCATCCCCTTGCACAAAAGAGTCCCTCAGCTGACCCTTGGAACTATAGACCCATAAGCCTAACCAGATTTATCTGCAAGGCCATGGACAGAATCATCATGGATCTTATCAACAAGGATATAGGTGACCTTCAAACTCTTGACTCAATCCAGTTTGGCTTCGTTAAGAGCAGATCTTGACTGCTAAACCTGGTGGACTTCTTCAAGAATGTAACCAAGGCCCTGGATGAAGGCAAAACATTTCGCTCTGCCTATCTCTACCTAGCTAAGGCCTTTGACACAATCATTGAGAAACTCACCCAGCTGGGGATCAATGCTTACAGCACTAGATGAGTTGCCAACTGGCCACAAACAAAACACATACAGTCAAAATTGGGATGCCACCTCTACTAGCAGACATGTTACCAGTGGTGTTCCACAGGGATCTGTGCTAGGCCTCCTACTGTTTGGTATCTATTTTTCAGAAGTCCAGGTGAAAATAGATGCCCTATGGCTTACCACGTTTGATGATGACTGCAAACTGGGCACAATCATTGAATCCCTCAAAGTTGTCAACATACTACAAAATGGGCTTACACAGACAAATGACTAATGTCTAAGCCACAGACTTAAACTAAACAGTAAAAAATGCATTATCATTCCCTTCAGCAAAGGAGAAACTCCTGCTAATTACATCAGTAATATCCCCCTAAGTTCAAACCCAGTCGTGAAACATTTAGGAACACAAGTTGATCGCAGCCTTAATTTTGATCATCAGGTGTCCAGAGTAATAAGGAAGACCTTCCATATTGCACACCTCATACACAAGGGTATAGCATCTAAAGCTAAGGAGGTTATAACTCTCCTTTACTCTGCTCTCATCAGACCAATAATAGAGTACAATGCTCCCTTCTGTATTTCCCTCACCAGACATCTGCAACAACTGGAGAAACCTCAGAGGTTTCTCACCAAGAAAATTCAGGGCCTACAACACATGACCTACATGGACAGACTGAGGGCCCTATTACTTTGCTCAGTATCATATAGACTTCTTAGAGGCGACATTTGCCTGGCCTACACAGCAGTCTCAGACCTGCCTTGATGAAGCTGCTGCACATCTGCAAATCCAACGGGACACGATTCTCTTGCTCTAAGGACCTTAACCCAGCCTACAATACTAACAGGACATGCTGGAGAAACAGATGTGTCTCCCAGGGGTTGGCACTCATTTGGAACAAACTCTGAATTCATGTAAAACACCGTTCCTCAATGACACTCCTTAAGAGTAACCTAGGCAATTGGATCAGAAACCATAAATTTACACAGTGGGTTTCAACCATGTTCCTCTGAGACAAGGGCAGCCGGTGCTGATCTTAGGTTCACATGCAAACATAGACTGTATGTCTTGGTCCATAAGGGTATAACATTGCTAGGCTTGCAGAGGCCTTAGGGTCATTAGCCTAGTAACCTCTTATGATCCTATGATCTGGTTTGATTTCCATTCCCACTTGACACCGATGTGCTTCTGCTAAACTGAGCAGGGAAGTAATCTTAGACTTATTCTCCTTATGTTTTAAAACTTTCACTATGTTTGGGTCTTGTGAGGTCAGCAGATATGTTTGCAGACCTACGATTGCAGATTTATTCACGTAATCAATTTCGAGGAAGCCCATACCTCCTTCAGAATGGTTAATATATAATCTTCATATGCACTGTTTTTTATAAATTATTTGATAAGCATGAAGCATTCTTCTTGTTTTCCTGTGCAACCTATCCAACACCTTTTGGGGCCAATCACTCCAAAACTGTAAGTTAGGACAGGAAGAGAAAGCTGATTTATAGCTTGGGCTTTGTTCCTAAATGTCAACGCTGTTTTCAATATTAATTTTAGTCTTCTAAAATATTATTTACTAAGCTTTATTCACTTTTGTTCATGTTTTATTTTTGATCCTTCATCAGTTCCCAAATATTTATACACTACCTCTTGTTCAAGTTCCTTTACACCACATTCCTGTCCCAGACTGATATATTCTTGGTGCTGCAGTTTTCCTGCTTTAAATATTGCTTTTGCACATTTATCAAGACCAAATTAAATTCTTATATCATCTGAAAATGTTTTGACCACTTGCAGTTGTGCTTTCAGTTCTTCATCTGATGAACTATATAGTTTTAAATCATCTACAAAAAAAGATGCAAATTCTTTATACTTTGTTGTTTTCTGGGAGCCAAATTGTAGCCATGACCTAATCTGTTAAATACGCAGCTTAATGGATTAAATGCAAGACAAAAAGGCAGTAGTGACAGAGTCACCCTGGAATATCCACCTTTAATTTTTTATCCCTGGAATAATAATTTAACTACATGGTTTGCCACTGTTTCATGGTTACTGTAATGTAATCAATCAGTGAAGGGTGTATCTTATACATTTTTAAGCACTCTTTTATCCATGAATGTGGGGTACTATCAAATGCTTTTTTACAGTCTATCCGTGTCATACTTAGATTCTTCCTGTTTTTACAGTTTTCCATTATGACTTTATTTAACAACGACTGATCCTTTGTTCCATAAGACTTTCTTTTGTTACTCTTTTGTTCTATTGCCATGACTGAGTTTTCTTCTAAGTGACTATAAACTCTGTTGGGATCAGTTCCAGTGTATGATTTATACGCCATCTGAAAGCAAGTTATTGGTGTACAGTTTTTAGGATAGCTTGCAGGTTCACAGTTAAGTGGGAGCATTGTTTTTCCTGTTGTTAACCAGGTTGGTGTCTGTTCAGTATGTGCAAACAAATAGTTCTTACTCATGGTTAAATCTTTATTTAAAGATATTAATACTTTTAGCCAGAAGTTAGGTACTGCATCTGGGCCTGGGGTTTTCCAGTTAGAGGCTTTTCTTAACTTTGTTTCAATCTCTCTGGCCGTTACTTCAACCCGTTTCACATCCTGTACCTTTGAACTTCTTATTCTTTCTTTTACTTCTTCTATCCGTTTTGTTTCTTGTCATAGATATTTCTCCAAAATGCATCTATTTCTTCTTTTTTGGTGGTGTTTCAATTCCTTTTGCCCTGTTTGCCAATTTTCTATAAAACTTTTTTGGGTCATCAATAAATTGCTTATTTTGTACTTTTCCTTTATATTTATCTGTGTATCTTCTATGTTTTTCTGCCTGTGCTGATATTTTTTGTTTATTATTTGTGATAGTGCACAATAGATCATGATCTGTTCTGATACTGTGCATTGCTTTTATCATGTCTATCCTTCTGAGTATTTTGTTGATCTGTTCCCTCTTTTATACTCTTCTAACAGTGGCAACTCTTGTCTTAATTACTATATAGTTTTGTATATTCAATATTTCCTTACAGCCCTGTGCTTTTGTGGTAAGATTTTATCTGTTCTTAATTTAGCTACACAGTAATATATCCTGTTTACTTCTATTATATTGTATGAATCTCTATTAACAGTCTTAATTACTGTGTTCATTTGTTTTTTCAAAAGTCTAACTTGTTGGGTTTTATTGACTTTCTGTAGTCAATTCCTTTCATTGATCTTAATATGTCTGTCCATCTCTATTAAATCTTGCAACTCTACTCTTAGATCATTTTATTCTAAACTGAGGGTACATTCTTTGTTGTCCATTTCCTGGTGGGCATTCTATAGAAGGTTCCAGAACATCTACCTGTGGCACATTCTCTTCAGTTTCATCCTGGGTCATCCGTTACTCTTTCATATGGGAGCTCACTTGCCTGTCACTCCACAACATTGACTGCATCAGAGTTGCCACAGTTTCCAGTTCCTTCCCTTGCTGTACAACTCCAACTGAATGTCTGTACTGGTTTCCTATGGGCTTTGGAGTCTCCCATAGGAAACCAGATACTTTGTATCTTCATATGGCAACTGATCAGCTGTTCCCTGCTCCACTGGTTTCTCCTTAATTTAGGTATCCATTGCTCTATCCTGCTGTGATGTTATCAAAGTTAGATTTTCTACACTAAATCCTTCACTTCACACGTAACCCATAACTTCAGTTTCTATTTCTTTAACTTCTCCATGACTAATCCTCTCTTCTGCTTTTCCGGTTTGTTTTCTTATTTTCTGTATTGTAAAATGTTCCATACCCAGATGCCTTTGCCTATATTTCTCTTTAAATATCTTTGGTGCTACTCTTTTTGTATTGGATAGTTTTACTTTCTCCTTTGCATAAACAGTGCACCATATTAAATCTCTTTCTGTTTCCCATGGCCATATTTCTTCATCAGAGATGTCTCCTGTTTCTCCTTACTTTAAGGGACTTGTCGTTTCATCATGCTGTGATATAACCTCTGCTAGACTTTCTACACTAAATGCTTCACTTCACATTTACTCCATAACTTCATCTTCTATTTGTTTAATTTCCACTTTACTGATATTCAGTTCTACATTCCCTCTTTGTGGTCTTATTTTTTTGTTGTGAAATTTTCCATCTCTGGATGCCTTTTCCTGTATTTCTCTTTGAATATCTATGGGGCTGCTTTTTTGTCTTGATTAATTTGGCTTTCTCCTTTGCATAAATATCGCCTCATATCAGATCTCTTTTTCTTTTTTCCATGTGCATTATTCTTTTTTATAGCTTTCACATATCTCTCGATTTTATTCTTTATATTTTGCACTTCCTCAGTCGCTTCTTTTCCCAAATGGCACAAGGTTTATTGGTCTATATAATTTTCATAAATCTGTTGTATTAATGAACACAAATTTTTATTTGAAACTTCTGACCAGTTTTCTTGTGCAAGTATTTTTCTTTCCTCTAATTTCTCTCTTAATCTTTTTTTATATCTTTGTCTGGAAATCCTGGGCTTCTTGCATAATAGTAACAATACATAATTTCTTTCTTATCCTCAGTAGTTCATTCTGTCGTCTTCATGGCTGTTTTTTGGCCTCTCAGTTTTTTGTGATTTTTGTGGACTTCTACTTCCTTCTACAATGGGGGAGGATGCATCGTCCTCCATGGTCTGGCCTAGCCCCATTCTAGGAATGTTTCTGTGTCTTGAGGATTCTACACTGTCATTTTTTTCCTGTCCTGGCACCAGTGCACTTACCAGGATTGGGCACTATTTATCTGGGGTCTTGGACACCCAGCTATCCTTTTTATTTTTAACCTACTTCTGTCCATGATATACGCTATATAAAATACAGTCTATATGTCAGTATCATCTTTGTGAGATTTTATGAAAGATAGGGCCCACCTCGTGCAGGTCCTCACCAAGACTTGAGCATGAATTAAATTCCAGCAATACTACTGCTCTCCTTTGCTTGCTGATTTATCATCTCTCTATTCAGTCCATGATGATTCTTTCCATGACTTTGCAGATGAGGCTGGTTAGACCTATGGGTCTGTATTTTCCAGAGTCAGTTAATGGGCCCCCTTTATGCAAAGGGGTTATTGTTTCTGCACTCCACTCTGCTGGAACAAAGACAGTTCTCAAGCTATGGTTAAAGACAGCGCCAAGTGCTTCCTCTAGGTCTTGTTTTAGATTGCTTAAGAAGCACCCTGGGATGTTATCTGGTCCCACTGAGGCCATGTTTTTGGCCTTGGAAAATATGACCTGCTCTCTAGAGATACTAGGCCAAGGACTAGTGTCAGGTATGCATTGTGGTATGGCTGGTGTGGATAGGGGGATGAAGTTTACATCAAATCTGTCAGATAGCAGGTTAGCAATTTCCTCAGTTGCAGCATGAGTGGTACCATCCACTGCTAGTTTGGCACATACCTGGGCATTCCTTTTTAGATTGTGGACGTAGCTAAAGAATGTGTTATGATTATCCTTAGCTAGGGATGCTATGTTTAGCTTTGTAATTAGCTTTAGAGGACTTTACAAGATATCTGATTTGCTTGTTCAAGCTGTGGAGGGAATTTGTCTTCTGCTGAGGGAATTCCTTCTTGTTCTTAGACATCAGTTTCTTCCACTTGTTGTATAACCTACTTATACTTGAAGTCTACCAGGGTGGCTTTTTCTTTCCTGGAGGACCTAGTTTTGATCCTATTAGGTACAGCTGAGTCTATACAGTTGCTTAAGTGTTTATACAGGAGTCATTGCTGACTGTGTTTACAGGGGGGGGGGTTGAAAATTTTTATACCATTGTTTAGTAGGCCGTAGTTAGTTTTGGAAAATGTTTTTAGCTACATTGCTCCTGTGGGGATGTCAGGTTTGATAGTTACTTCAAATGAATTTACCAGGTAGGGCACCACATGGGGGGCTGGTACAGTGCTCCCCCATGTTGTTGAGTACTAAGTCTAGAATATTTGAGCCCCTTGTGGGGCTGCAGACTACCTGTTTCAGGGCATTTGTATTTACAAAGTCCATGAACCTCTGAGCAATCATGTTTGAGCTTATGTATGCCGCCCAATTGATGGAAGGATAATTGAAATCATCCACAGCCAAGGTGTTTGGCTGTATGGTCAGTGACCCAGTAAGTCCAGGTAGGCAGCGTGCTCCTCTTGGTTCATGGTGAGTGACCTCTAGCTAAAGATGATGTGGTGGGTATTTTGCCTATAGTTAGTTGGACCTAGAGTAGCTCAAGAGAATCATGCTGTTTAACCAGTCTCTAGGTGTACTTAGCTTTAATGCAGATGGATACACCTCCACCTTTGGTCCTTTCATGCTTGTTTTGAGGTCTGAACGTGTGGAAGGCATTGCAGCCTTGCATGGCTGGGATGCTGTCTGTGGCCT
>NC_056745.1:23210088-23245276 GCF_019279795.1 Protopterus annectens
GAGTAATGCTACTCAATGCCAGAAGTCTAAACCTCTAGATGCATGCACTCAAAACTCTCCTTAGCATGGAGAACATCTATATTTGTGCAGTAACAGAAACCTGGTTCAAGGCTCCCGAGAGCACCCCAGCACTACCAGGTTATTCCTCATACCATGCTTTTCAGCCCCAAAACTTGGACCAAACCACAAAAAGAGGGGGAGTATCAATATTTGTCAAAGATACCCACACCTCCAGGTTGGTGGCACAGCACGAAGCATCAGAGACTATCCATGTGTAACTAACAGTGGGTAAAACTGCCTTCCAGTTTATAGCCTGCTACAGACCACCCTCCCAAACCCAGGAACCCCACTCGGCCTTCTTGAGAACACTGGAAAATATCAAGGTCTCTCCAAACACCATTATATTGGGTGACTTCAACTACCCAAACATAGACTGGGAGCATTACTCTAGCTCCAACACCCTAGCCCAAAGGTTCCCAGAATTTATAAACTCAAATGCTATGGAACAACTTGTTACCACTCCCACAAGAGGGGAAAACATACTGGACTTGATCATCACCAACATGGGGACTCTATGCTCCAGACCAGAAGTGTATCCCTCACTGGTAAGATCAGACCATAAACTAATCTCACTGGATATTCACATCCCGACCCCACCCCCTGCCCAGAAAACCACAGTGAAAAACTTCTCTAAAGCAAATTTCACACTCCTAAAAACTGAGGTGGAATCCTTCAAAGCCCCCGGGCCTGTGGAAAATATGGCCCAGTCCACAGAATCCTTTATAAACGCATTCTATGAACACCTTCAGGAATGCATGGATCATGCAATCCTAAATAAAACCAAGACCCAATCCTCCAAAGGCAGACATCCTGTCTGGTGGACCCCAGCCATAAACAAACTATACAATAGAAGGAGGAAGCTACTACATGATAGAGCAAAATCCCAAAAAGGGAAGGCATCTCTGATCAGTATTAGCAAAAAACTACAGGCACTCATAAAATCGTCTAAGGCCAGCTTTGAGAGAAAAATTGCACAGGACACTAAGGATAATCACAAGGCTTTCTTTAGTTATGTTAGGAACCTGGGTGGGAATTCCCAGATATGCTCAGAATTAGTCCAGAATGACAAAAAATACACCGAACCCACAGACATTGCCAACATCCGAGCTGACAGGTTCAGCGCAAACTCCCCCCCTCCCCACCAAAAGGGCAAATATCTATCCCAGCAGAGTGCTGCCCCCTGACATCTCAGATGCTCAGGTAAGAGCCGCCCTCTCCAAAGCAAAAAACACAGCATCAATGGGGCCAGACGGTGTCCCAGGCTGCATCCTACATGAACTCCAAGAAGAGCTAAACCTAAACATAAAACTACTGTTCAATCTCAGCCTTACTACAGGATATGTACCCAAAGAGTGGCGTACAGCAACAGTGGTCCCTCTCCACAAAGGTGGTGCCTCAACGGATCCTGGAAACTATCGCCCCATAAGCCTGACTAGCTTGGTTTGCAAAGCTATGGAAAGGATCATCATGGACCTCATAAATAAAGATATTGGGGACCTACAGACACTGGATCCTACCCAGTTCAGCTTTGATAAGGGCAGATCCTGCCTCTTAAACCTGGTTGATTTCTTTGAAACAGTCACCAAGGCCATTGACGAGGGGAAGGTGGTTCACACAGCCTACGTGGACCTCGCAAAAGCCTTCGATACAATACCCCACTCGGGCATTATAGATAAGCTCACCAGCTTAAATATAAACCCCTATGTCACTAGATGGGTTGCAAACTGGCTCAAGGACAGAACCCACATGGTTAGAATTGCTGGAGCCATGTCAGACTCCAAACCAGTTACAAGTGGTGTCCCACAAGGCTCAGTCCTGGGACCTCTCTTGTTCGGTATATATTTCTCGGAGGTACAGGCCAACACGGAAGGACTGTGGCTGACCAAGTTCGCAGATGACTGCAAACTGGGCACCATAATCGACTCTCCAGCTGACACAAGCATCCTCCAAAAGGGCCTCATAGAAACAGACAACTGGTGCCAGAGCCATGGCCTCAAGCTAAATGCCAAAAAGTGTATAGTCATCTCCTTTGGCAAAAACAAAGTGCCCACAAATTACCACATAGGTGGTAATCCATTAAGTACAGAAGAAGTAATTAGGGACCTGGGGACCCAAGTTGATAGCAATCTCTTATTTGACAACCACGTGGCCAAAGTGGTTAGAAAAACATTTTATATAGCCCACCTAATCATGAAGGGATTCACATCTAGTTCAGGGGAGGTCATCGTGCCTCTTTACTCATCCCTCATCTGGCCCATAATTGAGTACAATGCCCCTTTTGGGATGTAGCTTACCAGACACCTGCAGTAACTGGAAAGACCCCAAAAGTACCTCACCAAGAGGATCAAAGAGCTCAAACAGATGCCATATGCTGCCCGATTAAAGAAACTC
Organism: Protopterus annectens; assembly: GCF_019279795.1. NCBI lineage: Eukaryota > Metazoa > Chordata > Ceratodontiformes > Protopteridae > Protopterus > Protopterus annectens. The sequence goes on from NC_056745.1 coordinate 23,212,540, forward strand.
CAGCTCTACTCAGTGGCATACCGCCTGCTCAGAGGCGATCTGTGCCTGACGTATAAAGCCATGTCCAACCTGGAATTAATGGACATGCTGCACCTCAGAAAATCCAAATCCCATCGAGCTACACGCTCGAGAGACTTGAACCTCAGCACTGAAAGAAGTAGGACATGCTGGAGGGACAGATTCATAACCCAGAGGCTCCCTTCACTCTGGAATAAATTCCCAGTCCATGTTAGGCAGAGTCCCTCATTGACTCTCTTCAAGAGGAATCTTAATGAGTGGATGGGAGATCATAGGCTTACCCCAGGTATCACTTCTGTGTCACTGTTAGACAGAGGCACAGTATACTAACCTCGAAAAAGGGCATAGCAAAATTAATTTAAAATGGGTGGCGAAAGCCAAACACACTCTGGCTAGGCTTATAAATGCCCTAGGGCAGATAGCCTAGTATGAACTTATGAACATGGACTATGACAGTCATAACGGTACTTGTTCTTGAGTGACTTGAGTGCATGTGTGATATGGTGGATTCTGGCACATGATAGGCAGCTGACCGTGACATTCTCCTTGTCCAGCAAGATGAAGTGGACATCTGTGTGTCTCACAATAGAGTTGCCTATGACCAAGACATACAGGTGTTTTCCCTTAGGGTCTTATTTGTTGAGACACTGGCATGTGTGTTATTATGTGTAGTGATTTTTATTTGCATTGCAGAGTGTGTAAGTGGTTTGCGCATGGAAGGCCTCTGATCTTTTGGTAGGCTTCTAGTGAGTACCTCTGTGTAAGTGGGTTTATGTGTCATGTCCTTATATTGTCCGTATATTATGTGAGAGGTGAAGGTTGCATGCTGGCAACCTTTTTGATGTCCGGTTTGTTGTTACTTAGGGAAAATTTGCGTTTCAAGGTATTTGCGTCTATACAGGGCCCCACTAACTCCTGCTGCACAATGCGCAGCAATGCACAAATGTGAAGCTTAAATACAAGTAAAAATAAATACTTTTAAGCTAATCTACCAATAGGAAAGCACACAATGAACCTTCCTACAGCAAGAGCCAACTCAGGCAAGGCTGGATCTATACTTTTCTGCCATAAGGGTGCGGGGGAGCCCCTGTTATTGTAAGATGGCTGATTTAATACTGAAGTGTAACAAAAACAGACTAGATTCAGCAGATTTGAATCTAGACTATGCTATCTAGGCTAATAGTACAGTTGAAAACAAGTGCAGAAAAATAATGCAGTCACAACAATAAAAAAGCAGAAATTGTGCAGTAATCAGACACGGTTCAGTTTAAAAAGTGCAATAGAACTTATTTTCTTGATTTTTGTCTTGGATGCCTTGGATTAAAGCAGAATCACTCTGGACCTCTGGTAAAAGACACCAAATACAGAGCAGCTCTGGTTAATTGAGTGCAATAAAGTCCACCACATAAGTGTGTGTGTGTGTGTGTGTGTGTGTGTGTGTGTGTGTGTGTGTGTGTGTGTGTGTGTGTGTGTGTGTGTGTGTATATATATATATATATATATATATATATATAAGTATATACTAAAAACACAACATTTTTTTTCACATTTATTGGTATAGATAAAATAATGTTGGTTGGTTTACCAAATGTGAATTGCATAGTGTTTTGGTAAGAATGGAACGTCGGTGACTTTAGGGGCTCATTATTCACTGGGTCTGAATGAACATATTTGACTTGGGATGATAATTTTTTATTATTTTGTTGATGTTTATTTAATGTAAGCTTGCCATTCACAGTATGGTCCAAATTAATTTTTTTAAACTATGACCTAGTATTCTGAAATACCATTTTTTTCTTGGTCGCATAGTAGTTGTAGTATTGCTTTTTGCCACTAGGTGTGGATGAGGACTATGGAATAACTTTCTGTTTATATTTTTGGCTTTATCAGTGAGCTGTATGCACCTCAATGGAATGTGAAGTTACTTGTTTTTTGATGTGGCTCTAATATATGTACCTTGCTGATTTTAACAACTGGGTACATATATTTAATACTTCAGTATTTTCTTGACCCTGGCATGAGGTGAAAGGTTAGTGCAAAACAGGATTAGATTTATTGTCATATTTTCTGTTTCTTTCTTTTAAGTCTGTTTGAAATGAATTCTAAGATGTTTATTTTTGACCTTTAAAAGTTTTTGTAAGCTGTATAACTTTTATAAAAGTAGTAGCAAAGTAATCATAAGTAATCATGTTGCCTAGCTCAGAGGTTGTAAAAACAAACATTTCTGATATGTTTGTAGATTACACTGATGCCAATTGATTAGCAAAACCAGTTTGAGTTTTAGAAAGCTGTTGAACCAACAAATCCCTATTAAGATTCCTTTTTTGAATGCTAGATATCTTTTACTTGGATTTATATACTTCATCCATGTACCTATTTTCTAGACATATGTACCATTTGTGTTTCTTCATATTGTGGAGTGCTGATTTTGTTGTCAGAATTATTTTTGGACTTTGGATAACTGTTGGAATGTTGCATCTTTTTATGCGCAGGGTTGTCAATGGTGACTTTTTACAAGTCTTAAGGATTTTGCTGAATGGCTATTATGTGACCAGGATGATTTGGCTTACTTTTGTCTTTCATTTGAAACTGAGAAATCTTCTACAGGTGATTTTTGGAAAGCAAAGGGGCAGGAGAATGTGTCTATATCTATACTTATATTGATATATATCTATTTCTAATATGTATATATATATATATATATATATATATATATATATATATATATATATATATATATATATACACAGAGAGAGAGAGAGAGAGACATATTCATTTAATTATCTTTATTGAATTATCACTTATGATGTAGGCAATCATACATTTATATAAACGAAAACAAACCATATTGATAGATTTTCAGCTGCAAAAATTGTCCGTCACATATAATCTGCTATACAGTCATTGTCTGTCATACATTATATAGCGCATTCATTTCCTTTAAACCTCATTCCTCCTCCTCCAAAAAGCATTATTTTGCATGTATTGCTCCCAAAATTTTCAGTTTTCATGTAATTTGCTCCAACCCTTTTCTAAAGATCCCACTTCCTGTTTTTTTATCATGGTCACCATATTCACTGCTTCAAATATGGTTGGTTTAGACTTTGATTTCCATTTTCTAGTAACTGCTTTTTTGGCAGCTGCCAGAATTAAACTTAGCAAGGCTTTACTATGTCTAGATAATTCCTATCCTGTATCCCTGCTCTAAGAAAATATTTCCTTAGTTACACCAATTTGCTTATGCAGTATTTCTGACAGAGTTGTCTGTAGGGAATGTTTAAAGCTTCCAACTTATTACACTCCCAATATATACGCTCCTCAGTATCTCCTTCTTCCCTGTCACACCTCCAACATTTGCAATCTACCTGAGGAAAGGTATTTGGAGTCTGCTTGGGGTATAAACATACCTATGCAAACACTTTCAAGAAAAAATCCCAAATCTTCTAGACTTTGCTGCATATTTGGTAGCCATACATATATCCCCCTATTGTTTCTTTGTGAATTGCTTATCCATTCTCTTCCCAATCTTTCATACCCTCCTCTGATTGTTTCCTATAGTTATTGTGCAATATTTTTATATGCCCTATTAATTATCCCCTTTTAAAAGCAGCTTCTGTTCCACATTCAACTAAAACCTCTACTAGTGTCGGCCTTTCAGAAAGGATTCCCATATCCTTTTCTCATTGCATATACTCTGATATCAATGTTTAATAAGGAAAGCAGTCTCTAGCTTGTAGTACAAATGTATTTTTGACCTCTTCCCATTGTATTACCTTTCCCTATTTTTGGTTCCTTTGTCAGTTTTCTCCAGTAAATTCATACCCCCTCTTGCCTAATCTCTGTACCCCTAGTTGCAGCAGAATCTCCTTTCATCACTCCAGTGTTGGCTTAGTTCTTAGAATACTTTCTTTCATTTTATGAATATAATATTCTATGTGGCTATTGCTATTCTCCTTAAACATCTGCGTCCAAAATTGCATTCGTTCTTTATTTTTTGAATTTCCCTGTGTTTCATTATCATTCGCTTCCACTTTGAATTATAGGTTTCCGCTTGTGCTATGCATAAGAGCCTTAAGTGTGTTCTCTCTAAATATCTAAAATATCCCTTCGAGTCAGATGATTCTAAACCGCCGTATTCCGTTGGAAGGATCCACTTATCCCACCTGACTCGTGCCTTCTTCCTCTCCGAGATAAAATTCTTCAACTCTTTATTATTTGCTATCCACAACTTCTCCTCTGGTTGATAAAAATGGGGATCTATTAGAATGTCGAAACCTCACTTACGTGAATCCCGAAAGGCTGACACATTCACAGCGAACCACAAGAATACTGAATGTCCTGAAGCGCAAAATTCAAAATATCGAATTTCCATAGTTGGCCAATCCACCACCCACTAAGTACTGCCTACCCAAACAAAATACATAATCCACACTTCACCCATATGTACAGTTCACCCATATATCCCATACCCTAATCAAACATGCATTACACACAAATGTATCTGAATATAAACAAACAACACCCAAGTACGGGAAAAGTGTACTTTACGTATCTATTCAGCTACACAACTGTATTGCTATATATGCACTTAACTTAACCCTACTTCTAACCCTAAGGTGTAGGTTGAATATATTGCTATATATGCACTTACCTTAACCCGCACTCTAACCCTAAGGTCAATAACTATTGCACATTTACTTTAGGGAGCTATTTTGAATTTCGCGCTTAAGGACGTTCCGTGCTCATGCGGTTCGCTGTTTATGTGTTGGCCTTTTGGAATTTACGTAAGTGAGGTTTCGGCATTCTAATATAGACCTGTTAGAAATATGTCTGACCTATATATAAAACTAAAGGGTCTAAAACATTTTCACTGCTGTATCTTGCTATAAACATGAACTTTCATTTCCTCAGTTTTGTATTATTTTTTGTTACTCTCTTCCCACATATCCTTAGCTGCCATAAAAGAATCCTTTTTAACACATACTCCTAACTACTTCATTTTATCATATCCCCATAAATATGGGTATTGCTGAACCAATTCATGTGCAGGTCCATAGTTTACAGCTATAGCCTTTGTTTTATCATCATTAATTTTATATTGCAAAAAGACTTGGAGCTGTCTCAGCATGTTCCATGACACTGAGATGTCCGTTTCTGTTTTTATCACGTAAAAAAAATCTCATCTACAAATAAAGCCAACTTTTCTTGACTACTATAGCAATTATATCCTTGAATTTCCAAGCCTTTGTTTTATTTGCCAATGGCTCTAAATATAACATCAAATAACAAAGGGGAAAGAGGACACTCTTGCTTGGTTCCTCTCTTCAGACAGAACTTATCAGATAGGAACCCCCCACTTTAATTTTCACATCTGATCCCCTCAGATAGCCTCCCAATTAACCTTATTATTGTGTCAGGGAATGCAAATGCTTCCATTGCTCTACTCATAAATCCCAGCTTACTGCATCAAATGCTTTCTCTACCTCAAGCTCACCCAACAATAGTGGTATTCTCTTACATTTTTTTCCCTCTGGATAATCATTGTTCTACTAATGTTGTCAAATGTTTGCCTCCTATCCCCTCACTCCTAAAACTGACTCAAGATGCTTTTTTACAACAACAATGGATGAAAAGGAAATCACCACCTAGCACTCACTTCTACCAAATAAATTAATGTTATTCATCCTCTAAGGCTAACTCTTTCAATATATCAACATCTCACATCTCTAGACAATATAATATCCCCTGGTGGAACTGGTGGACAGAGACCCAAGGATTGGTCCAAATTGAAATACCAGCTCAAATTCATCAACTCCCACAGTTAAATATCAAAGAGAAACCAAATATGCCGACCAAACCAAAAAAATTTACCTTACACCTGCTACCAAAATCACCCCTCTTCTTTCTCTCTCCCCTTCCCTATGGAGCTCCCTCCACAACTAATCTACAGACCTCCAACACAAACTTCCTCTTACTACAACAAAATTTCCAAGTTAGCTACCAACCACCCTCCTCCACCCACCCACTGTCCTCTCTCAAAAAAAAAAAAATACTATACATACTACCCAGTTCTCCATCACTCAACTACCCTTTGACATAAGCTCATTTCAAACCCTCCCCTCCCTCCCTTTTCCTTCCCTTTAAAATGCACCTTCACCACCTTCCTGCAAGAGTATCAAAGATCCAACAATCAAAATCTATTAAATTATATAAAGTCCCCCAGGCAATTTCAGTGCTTTTTTGCTTTATTTTTCACTTCCTTCTAATTTTACTTTATAATTTCACCTGTATTAGATACTATTGTTTTGTTTTATATTTGTTGTATTTCATTATTAATTGTTTGTGTAATTGTATAATTTGTATATTTATTATATACTTAATAAGTTTTGAGTTTTTTCTGGTTTTTTCAACCAAAAACTCATTAGGAAAACCAAATGGATTGGCCTGGCAAAAAAAACTGACAAACTGCAAAAATAAACTAAATAAAATAACTGTAATATGCATTTGTATACCCAATTATCAATATTCTTGTCTCTCAATGTGTGAAAAACTAGCAATTTTGAAAAAGGAAAAACAAGAATATACTTACTATTTGCTTTACTTTACTTTACTATACTTACTAAGCTTTACAATATCAAGCTTACTATCTTAAACTTGCCATCATCTTACAATCCAAGCTTAATCCATGACTTAGAGCAAACCATGACTGTGAGAGCATACAGTTCCAGAATAAGAGTACGGGACAAAACCTGGACAAAGCCAATAATGGGTGGGGGGGGGATCTCCCAAGTTCCCACTACAAACCTTAAAACTGACACGAGAATGTGCGTAAAAAAAAAAAATTTTTTAATTATCTAGCGCCCGATTCAGGGGGGTGCAGTGCACTTGCACCCCCTTTGCTGCGGCGCCTTGTTTGCCTCCCTTCACAAAACCACATTGATCCATGTCCATCAGTTTTGGCAGCACCTTTGCCATTCTTTTAGCTATTATAGACATAAACACTTTATAATCATGGTTTAGAATTGAAAAAAGCCTATGCGAAGCTGGATTTAATGGATTTTTACCATTCTTAGATATTATAGCCACCACCATTTCCTTCCAGGATGTTGGTGCTTCCCTTCCTTTTAAAATACTGCTAGGTAAAACCTTCCAGATCTTTATCATTTTTCCCTCCTAACTTTCAAAATTCCACAGGAATACCATCTATTCTTGGAGATCATCCTGTAGATCAGTTATACTTTATCATTTTTATCCCATCTTCTCCTGTCCTAACTGTTAAATTTGAGCCTTGCCTGCCTCTAACCTTGGCATATTTAATTCTTCCATAATTATTTCCATTTTTGCTGTTTCTTGATTTTCACATTTCTATCCTTTATACAAATGTTCATAAAATGTCCAAACTATTTATTATACCCCTCTGCTTGATGTCTGGTTATTTTCCTTGTTATAGGCTCCCTAACCTTGCAACAACACTTTCTACTTTCTGTTGCATGAGTCGTCGTACTACATTTTTTTGTGTTCTGGAGTTATTGTCAAAAGCAATTGCTTAATTCTTAATCTTTATAAATTCATACATCCTATCCAGGTAGTTCTTTATTTTCTCTTTAGCTCTCTGCAGTTGCACATCTTATTTTGTGAGATTCCCCTTATTCTGCAATACTTTAACACCAGTTAGTCCCTCTAAATAATTCTTGTTACTTAGTAAACATATGTCTTTTTCTTTTATTTCTACGTTATTTTAAACTCCATTTTTCTTCTATCCCACTCCCTCACTATATCTTCTGAAGAAATTTTTATCTTCCCTAATAATAATTTTCAGTACCCATTCCTTAAATGCCACTCTTTTTAACAGATAGGTGGGGAAGCACCAATGTCTCATTTTTACTTCATTATCATACATTTTTATTATAGTCATTATTGGTATGTGATATGAAATAGGTACTGGATGCGTATCAAAACTTTCAATTAAATGCACATTTTCCTGTGAAATATATTTTTTGTCTAGGCTAGCCCGGTGGCTGTACCATGGGCAAAATATGAAAATTCTCTATGAGTTCCTATTTCACATCTTCCATACCTGATTTTTTTCTTCAAAATATTCCCTTTTGTTATATTTTCCCTTCCAGGCCCCCCAAAATACTTTCTCACTGTTGAATATCAAACTCTAGTCCCCACCTATAAGTAATATTCCCTGTTGAAAGACAATTTTTCTCCCAGAATTTTCTGAGGTTGCACTATAGTAGTTTTAGGCGGAATATAGATACATGCCAGTATAATCCTCATCCCTTGCTGGTAACCGCTTACTACTGCAAATCTGCCATTACTATCTTTTTTCCTTCTTCTATCACTATTGGAGCTCCTGCAGCAGTTAATACAAGTACTCCCCACTTCCTTTTTCACAGATATTCCACCGAATATCCATCATGAAATTCTTTCTTTATCAAATTCGCATGCTAATTTTTTTCCAAATGTGTCCCCTGTAGCATAACTCTTCACACTCTCCATTTCTGAATATAGTTCACTACTGTTTCTTTTTTGTATATAACTGTGAGACCATTCATGTTCCACAATAATACAGAAAGTCGATAACAGCTTTTTTTTAAATGTCTTTTTTCAGCTTTTATGTTGCATGCATGCACTTATGTGGGTCTATGTTATATTCTCGAAAGCCGACAATGTTGAATCCGACATTATCGACACGAGAATAGCGAAAGTACAGAACATCGAATGGGTAAACAGAAATCTCCGTAAGGGGAGATTTCCATTTACTTCAATGTAGTGTGGTCTCGAAGTTGGTATATTTAAGTAGCGGGGGGTGTGGGGGGTGCACGGGGGCTTGCCCCCCTGCCTACACCCTTTAGATTTTCTTTTTTTTTATTTATTTTTATGAACATTCAAAATTTTAATAGTTCGATAAATAAAGGTCGACCTTTAGTGATTCGAATTATTAAACTTTCGATGTTCTAATATACACTCACTAATGTTTGGCAAGTTGATCTCTTATACAGTTATTTCTTTAAGTGTCCATCTGAACCTATGTCACATCTTACAAGACTTGCTGTTTTAATGAAAACCCTCAAAAGAACCCCCCCCCCAGAATAGCCCCATAACCTATTAACTTAATACAAACACACAAAGCTATGTACATGTTCAAATAATGAGGTTTAACCTTCCTAAAAGGAAGAATTATCCCAGATTGACAGCTACACTCATAGGCTTTAATCAATGTACAATTAAGGTTACCCATGCTAAGACGTATGGTGCAGCCTGTGCTTCTGCTTACACTAAGTGCTGTCATTTTGTATTATCTTAATTCCACTCCCAGATGTAGAAAACAATTTGAATGCTTTTAGAAAACATTCACTTTTAGACTTAGTATTGCCCTCTTATCATTTTGTCTCCACAGAAACATGAGAACCAGATACATAGTTCCCTTTAGCTACAAGCTTCTCATGTTACACTATGAACATTTATTTGCTAAAGGAAAACTTTTCATTACATTCTGTGTTTATTTACTTGCTTCCACTTAAAATTTACTGTTAGATCAAATCTAGGGGCCTTAATCCAGTCATTCCCCTATGCAAAAGTAAGAATCAGCTCTACTTATATCATGATCTGTATACTTTTATCCCCCATCCACAACCTCAGCAACCAAAGATTACAGCCTATTATCTTAAACATGCATTTGTCCAGGCTTTCTTCTCTTTTTACATTGCAGTGCCTACATTTCTTAAAACTAAAAAATATGAAAGAAGAAGAAGAAAGAGGCGACTGTTTCTTTTAGCATCCTTACAACAATCAAAAATAAATTAAAATGGTTTACTATAGCAATAACCAACATTGTGGGTGTGGTGTATTGAAGATTCACCCACGGTTGGTGTGGTTTAATCAGGAGGGTGAGGCCCGAGTGATTAAACAAAGCCAACCATGGGTAAATCTTCAATATACCACACCACAGAGTCAGTTATTGCTATTATACAATGACATTATTTACGAAAATAATTACTTTATAATATCATATTTCAATATAAAAACAATTTCCTTATACAATAGCTTCTTTTTAATATTCTCAACATCAAATGGACCAAAATAAACTTGATCTAATACTGTAGCTACAAGGCCACTTTCATCCTGATAATAATCATAGAAATGGGCAGCAACTGGACTTTCTGTCCTAACCCTTCTAATGTCTCTAAGATGCTCCTGTAGCTGTGTCTTAAAAGCCCTTTTACTCTTCTATATGTAACATTTATCAAAGGGACACTTAAGAGCATACATTTTTCCAACCGAATTACAGCTAAAACTATGTTTAACCTCATATTTCTTGCCATTAATATCTCCAAAATGAGATACCACATGTTTTCAGCTGCAACATTTCCCACATGGACTAGTGCCTTTAAAGGGGAAATTAACACTAATATTAACAATCATAGCTGGATGCATAAACCTCCCATGAACAAGCATATCACCTATATTTCTTCCTGCAATGCCTGGGGTATTTTCTAATAAATTAAAAAACCTTTATGTCTAACCAAAAAAAAAAAAAAAACAAACAGTGATATTCCAACACCTTAACAACTTCACAACTAAAAGGATTATAGGTAGTCACAAAGAATATATATTTTTTTGTCATTATCACTATTTTCCAACATTTTAAATTCCCCATAAGGCACATAAACACAATGTCTATCATGGCTAGATCCCATAGTATCTTCAATATTAGCATTTAATTTATTCACATCATACCCCCTATTAATAAACATACTCTTTGTGAATTCTACTTCCTGAAAAAAATTTCCTTTCATCATTATAGAGTCTCCTTAACCTAAGGAACTCACCACAGGGCAATGCTACTATAGTATGAGAAGGGTGACAACTCCACCTATTCAAACATTGATTACCATCAATAAATTACCTATGTACTTTAGTCTGAATAGTCTTCCCATCCAGGCCCTCTAATGAGACATCTAGAAGTGTTATCTTATGACCTACATTTAAATCACTAAATTTCAAATTAAATCTATTAACATATAGGAAATCAAGAAAATCACCAACCATATCATAACCCCCATCACATAAAAATATAAGGTCATCAATAAATCGAAAACAGCTAACCACGTTTCTTAAAAAACTCTGACATATAAACATATTGGAATTAAAAAAAAAAACACAAATAATTTGGCATATATGGGGGCAAATGATGCCCCCATTGCAGTACCCTGCAGTTGTTGATACAATGTGCCATTAAACTCAAAATCAACAATTATTAATCAGATAGAAATAAATCAGTTCCATAACATGCATAGAAACTGGACTGTCGCCCAGAAAAAATGAAAGAGCTTCTAAACCAAACTTATTTTGTATGTTCATATACAAACTCACCATGTCAACAGTTACCAGTACATTCCCTTCTTCCAAATTATATTAAAGATTGTATCCAAAAAAACAAAATGTATCTTTAACATAGGACTCTAATCTTATAACATAGGGAAGTAGAGAACTATGTAAAAACAGGCCCATATTATAAGTAAAATAATTACAAGCAGATATAATGGGCCATCCAGGGGGATTAACTACATCTTTGTGAATTCTATGATTACCATCAGGGGGGGTGAAAGTGGCCTTGTAGCCACAGTATTATATGAAGTTTATTGTGGTCCATTTGATATTGCGAATATTAAAAAGAAGTTATTGCATAAGGAAACTTTTTTATATTGAAATATGATACCCTGGTTCCCAGGGGGTTGAATTTAGAATGTAGTTGGAAAGTTTTTATTTAATCTGCTTTAATGTCATAATTATTTTTTTTTATTTAATAATTGATGTAATTAATTCAATTGATGTGATTATATAAAAAAAAATTGTATGTTACTGTTTTACTCTGTAAAGGCTGTTTGCCAAGGCGCTAAGATAATTTTGTGGCTTAATAAAGAGCTTGGGGATTATTTGGCTGTTTATTTATCATTTTGCTGTCTCTTAACATTCCTTGATTGCTGAAATAAATTTTCTCCTCTTCTGCCCGGTATGCAGTGAGTAATCATTTTCAGCAAACACTCTACTGTCGCCAGCTTTTAGTATTTTGTCCTTCTGCCTCAATTCTTTCAGAACCAACTCCTTTGCTGATTGGTCTTGGCTGCTTTCGCATGGCCATATTTGGAGCATACACATGATGTATCTTTTCAATTAACATCTCCTGCTTTGGAATACCAGTCCAGTTGCTTATTTCTGCTATTATAAAATTAATGCAGTCAGTTCCTTCCATTTTCTCTGGTACAGCAGTAAATCTCAGGTTTTCCCTACATGCACTTTCCTCTAATTCTACAGCTTTTTGAAAAATCTATTCTTGAGCCATTTCATACTTAGCCAGTCTTTTCTTCATTTCAACCTATTATTGTTGCAGTTTTATCAGAACATCTAAATATCTGTGTTAAAGCTTCTTCCATTTTTTTCCAGCCTTTTGTTATTTGAGTTGCTATGCACATTCAGTGTTTCATTTATTTTTTATCAGCTCTAAAAACAGTTGACTTATTTTTTCCTCTAGGCTACTAGACGTCATGTCTTGCACCTAAGATGGAGCTTGAACTACTTTTTGCTTAAGAGGTGCAGGATTCTTCCCAGCCAGTGTTTTCTCCTCATATTTTGTGGTTCATTTTCTTTCGGGTTTTCTAAATGTCTTCTTTGCTGGAATCCAGGCAGTGAACTTACTAGCCAATAACTGAAATTTACTAAAAAACAAACAAAAAAAAAAAACACATAACAAATTCACTGGTTCTGTTTTCTGAGTTTCTGCTTTCATACTGGGATAGCTGAAATTAAACTCTGTTACTCAGTGTGCAACCATCTTGGAAGTCCAATGTTTTAGTTTATGATACAGTTCCCAAGAGGGCTGAGGATATATTTGGAACCAGGAATTTGGACTACTAAGCAGTTATTTATGGTTAAATGGCTATTTGTTAAGAAAACAGCTTGCAGAACATTTCTGAGGAGACTGTAGTCAAAGGTACTGTATCTTTAAAAAGGTTTTGTGCCCGACCTGAATATAAAAATTTAGAAGGGGAATATGTTTATGAAATTAATGTAGTACAGAATTATTTAAAATTTTGAAAGATGTGTAAATTTAACATGAATATGAAGTGATTGCCAAGGGGATAGCTTAATCTTGGCCTCAGAAGAAAACAGCCGCTAGATCTGTGAATGCAAGTAATGCTAATGGTAAGAAAACAACACATTTTAAAAGGAAGAGGGTGGTTCTATTTAAAAAAAATGTTAACACCTATTCTGATACAGGTACAAGCTTTAACTATTCAGCCTTCTCATGAGTGACTGATACTGATGTTGAGTGTAATCACAACTCTCTTTCTGCAGAAAGAGTTAATTCTGGCAAAGTCCCCCCCCCCCCCTTAGCTGTAGCAGTAGGTGAGAGCACAAACATAAATCAAGATGAAGAAAAACTGGGAGATTTCAGGATGAATCTGGCTGAATACAAGTGGATGATGACAATGTTTTGAATTTATCTGATGCTGCGCTAATAATGAAATAAAATGTTAAACAAGGGGTTCAGCTATGTTCTTGCTTTTCATGTCTCTGAACTCAGTTTATTCAAAGAAAGACAATCTTTTTTGTCATTTATTAAATCTCAGATACTGATATGCCACTCATAGTGATATGTTCTCCCCAGGGGAGAGTTCTACCTTAAATTTCATTAGTATAGATTTAACTCCTTTAACCCCTTTTCCTGTTCTCCACCTATTTGAAACTCAGGTTTTGAGACATATGCATATGGAAAGTGAGAATATTTTTCATGGGGTTTATTAATAACTTGACTACATGAGAGCATGATGCATTATATAACTTTGGCAAAATCTTTCATCTTTTCTTAAACGGGGTGCAGAGGTGGTTTGGAATTCTGAAGACTGTAAAATGAAGTCTTAAGGCAGTTGAATGATAACACCTGTTAGATATTATGAATATAAGGCTGAAATTAATTCTGTTGTAAATATGATGAAAGAAAAAGCTTGCTTAAATGCAGAAACAGAGTTTAGTAATATGTGATCAGCAATCATACTAAATGACCAAGGCTTGGAAAATAAGGAACCTGCTGAATGGACATTTTTCCCTTACAGACTTAAAAACAGGATGTATGCAAGAGCAAACATGCAAAATCTGCTTTTAAAGAATGGACAATGACACTGTGGCAATGTGTTACCTCAAAAATATGTTTTTCTGCATGGAAAACAGGACATGTTTATCAGCATTGGCACAAGAACAGATGTTCTTATACAAAGATCCAAATAGAATACAGGATGTTCACACTGTCAGAATAATGTGTTTCCTCAAAAACATGTTTTTCTGCATGGACAACAGGACACTGTTATCAGCATTGGCAAAAGAACAGATGTTCTTATACAAAGATCCAAATAGAATACAGGATGTTCACACTGTCAGAAAAGCTGGTCTCTTACAAGACATTGTTAAACAAGGAAGCTTAGTATTGTTTCTACAGGATGTGAAATTCTCCAAAATAGAATATCAAGAGGAAATGTATATGTTTATGCATGACTAAAAGTGTATATAAAGAGCTGTATAAATCCAGTTATGTTAGAGGTATGGTAGGGACTCATTTGTCCTGAGGTAAATGTTATATCTCTCACATCATCTGTACTATATGAGAAGTAAAGTTGGAACAGTACTTTAAGCTGCAACGTTAGTATCTTTGGTTTATTATAAAAAGTTATTTGTTATTGCTCTAAAGTCGATGCTGAAAAGTATATTCTCTCATCAGTGTATATTCTGCAAGTTTCTGTATGCAACAGACTGTGAATGCAAATATAACCAGACTTTGAATTTTAGCAGAATCCAGCCAGCAAGACTGAGTGTCTTAAGAAGACTTCAAATCCCACAGCAAGCAAGCAAGCAGTAAGCAGAGCATCCATATAATTTTTCAATGGCAAGCTAGCCTGCATTTGAACCTACAATCTGCAATTCAAACACAGGGGGAGTGATGGTAAGCCCTGCAGAGGGTCACTTCAGTCAAATTGCAGTAACTAACATTTGTACGTATGTGTAAATCCTAAACAGAAGTATTCCAGTTTATGCAGCTTGCAGTAGTAACGTTTTTTAGACATCTACAATCCGGAGTGAGACTAGTTCAAGAAATTTGCAGTGCCATAAATTCTTTAAGAAAAGGTGAATGTCCATTAGCACAGTAGTCTGCTACCTGTTGTGCTTCACCAGCTTCTCAAGTGACTCTGAAAAATTTCTAGCCATCAGCAACAGCAGCCTGATCACCTGTTTTCTTGCTAACTGGTAAGACTTTTTTCTGTGTCACATATTTAGTGTGGATGATGTTAAACAGTTTGTATATTCTTAAGACAGTTTGTATATTCTTAGATAGTTTGTATATTCTTAGACAATTTGTATATTAGACAGTTTGGATGTTATTAGTATGGATATTATTTATAATTCATGCAGGAGTAAACCAAACTTTAGTAAATTGCAATGTTAGTATACACAGCACATTAGTAAATGTAAAACCTTATTAGGGCAGGTTGATAGTAAGGCATTATGCAAATGTATTACAATATTTGGCTGGTATCTCAAAGAAAACCATGTGAAATATGACAAATGTTTATGCCATAAAAAAGCCTTGCATGATATTGCTAAAAAAATAGACTGTAAAGACAGATCTGTTCATGATAAAGAATTAACTAAGGGTAAAGTGTTTCCATTAAATTCTGATGTTGAACAGTTATGTCCTGTCACCACATGTGAGTCAAATCAGTTACTGATAGAACCCCTAGTACATTTTGTTACAAAGGAATGTAGTAAACTTCTAAAAGACAGACACAATGAGTTCAGGAAGCTTAGACAAGTTATACATACATCTTTTCAAAAGGGCATACGAGTTTCAAATTCAGCAGAACAGCTTACTAAAGAATGTCAGAAAGACCATGCAACATTACAGGAAATTCAACAGCAGTTGCAGGATAAAGGAAATAAATTAGCTGAACTGACAGAGACTGGGAACTTCCTGCATACACAGCTAATCTGTGCAAAAGAAATATATTTTATAATATGTTTATGTTTTAAAAATGGTTAAATATACATGGTAGAGACAAATCATTTTTAAATGTTTTACTTTCATTCAGTTAAAGCAAGACATCTATCAGTACTACAGTAAATTAAAGCATATGACTGCCATTCTTAGCACAGTCAAAAGGTAAACAAAACTGTTCTAGTGTATAAAAATTAAATGGAAATAGTTAATAAGAATAAAGATTTAAATTTACAAGACTGACATGCTTGTATAAAGATATACAGATACAAGACAGACATGCATGTATGTTCTTTTCATCTAGAGTACATTTGTTTACAATACACAAAAGCAAAAGGCAGACATTAGCAAATATAAATAATATAAATATAAATGTGTTGGTTAAACTAATATCTATTTTGTTTTTTACAATTTGTTTATAATTATATAGTAACACCAAACAGTTAAAGTTCTGAATTTTAAAAAGAAAATCATAGATGGTATTATTCAAACAGTTTTTGTAAAATTAATGGGAGGACAGTTAAATAGTTAAATAGATAAATAAAAAAATACTGAAATCCATGTAAGCTAATTGTAATGTAGTATAAATGCATAGTTATGCAAATTACAATCACATTAAAGGAAAAATGCTAAAAGAATTAACTATAGTTTACAGAGTATGAAATGTGAGCTCAGACCTTCCTAGACTAGATGAATAGTTACAGGAAATGTTGGAAAGATAAGATAAACAAGACTGATTGCCAGACAAGTAGCTTGAGTTTTTCTAAAGCATCACTGTTATTAAAACATAATTGTTAAAATGTTTACAGGCAACACTATTTGCTAATTATAAAATGTCACAATTGTGCATAGATGTCACTGATAATCTGTTTGCAAGTAAATGTTAAAAGAAAAAAAAACCTCAGTTGCATCAAGTACAGCCAGCAAAATGGGCTGTAGTATACATACAGTTCAAAACAATTGTGTAGGAGGGTATAAATACCTACTAGAGGTAATAAACAGCAAAAGCTTTATACATTCTATTCTCACAGCATAAAGCAGGTAAATAGTGCTGCAGTATACTACAGGGGAGAGATGTACTTTCTCAGTTTTACACTGACTGTATAAGCAGTACTGCACAAGGGTCTGAAATAAAGCTATAGAAAAAATAAACAACAAGGGTCTGAAATAAAGCTATAGAAAAAATAAACAACAAGGGTCTGAAATAAAGCTACAGAAAAAATAAACAACAAGGGTCTGAAATAAAGCTACATAAAAATAAATAATAAGGGTCTAAAATAAAGCTACAGGAAAGAATATCTCATTCCTTCTTGACAATACTCTTTTAGGGAGAGGATAAAACAGGTATTAGTGTATTAAAAATACTGGTAAACTGGATTAAACCTAACAGGATAAGATATTTTACAAGTTGTTAATAGCTGTATTTACAACCTGTTAAACTGTAAAGCTATACAAGAGATGGTTTAAAAAACAAGAGATGGCTTAAAATTGATTACAGCTATACAAGAGAGAGTAAAGATATGTAAAAAACTGAACAAGATTGGTCACTATTTTAATATGTTTTTGGCAAAACAATGTTGGTATAAAAAAGCATTAATATTTTTAATTGCAGAGTATGTAGTTTAAAATAACAGGACATATCAGTATCAGTTCCACTAGATATTTCTAAGAGACATACACATTTTCCAAGATTTTGCTTAATATTAATGTTATTAAATCTGTAAGATTAGACTAAATGTACTTTATAGTCTTTGTATGTACAAATGTAGAAAATTTCAGTACAAATGATAGTCTTTGTATGTACAAATGCAGAAAAATTCAGTACAAATGAAATTAATGTCTAGTAATGAATATGTGTGAAAAAACATATTTAAAGAAAACAATGGGTCCAGGGTACCTACTAGATTAAAATGCATAAATAGCAAACAGTCTGTGTAAATACATACTGATCAGGATACATTGTAATAAGTTCAAAACTAATTTGTCAAGTTGTAATATCACTGGTTTTACCCCAGTAAAATAATTGCTTTCAAATATTTATTATCTAAGCCCAGTTCAGTACTTTACCAAGATGTTAATGGGCAGTTCAAAGACATGACCACAATGTTATGGTTAAAAATGACATTGAAACTGTATATTTTCAGCAGTGTATAAATGCTTGCAGTAGCACATAGTTATTGTCTCTTATAGTTAATTCAACAGTTGCAAAGAGTTAATGAAACAGTTCTAAGTCATAAATTAAATTCTGTGATTGCAAAAGAATAAATTGATCAAGTTAAAAAAAAATAACATTAAAGCAGACACAGCTCATAATTGATAAAATATTTTCACAGAATGGTCTGCAAAAGAAAAAGTTTTAAATACATTCAGTTTTGTAGTAATACTTAATATCATTGTATTAACTATGTAAAATTGCATTTTGACTTGAATCAAAAGAAGACTACAGGTTTGTTTCTTAATGTGTTTTCTATATAACATGTTTTGAGTATGTTTAAAAACAGAGGGAATTGTTAGATATTATGAATATAAGGCTGAAATTAATTATGTTGCAAATATGATGAAAGAAAAAGCTTGCTTAAATGCAGAAACAGAGTTTAGTAATATGTGATCAGCAATCATACTAAATGACCATGGCTTGGAAAATAAAGAACCTGCTGAATGGACATTTTTCCCTTACAGACTTAAAAACAGGATGTATGCAAGAGCAAAAATGTAAAATCTGCTTTTAAAGAATGGACAATGACACTGTGGCAATGTGTTTCCTCAAAAATATGTTTTTCTGCATGGAAAACAGGACATGCTTATCAGCATTGGCACAAGAACAGATGTTCTTATACAAAGATCCAAATAGAATACAGGATATTCACACTGTCAGAATAATGTGTTTCCTCAAAAACATGTTTTTCTGCATGGACAACAGGACACTGTTATCAGCATTGGCAAAAGAACAGATGTTCTTATACAAAGATCCAAATAGAATACAGGATGTTCACACTGTCAGAAAAGCTGGTCTCTTACAAGACATTGTTAAACAATGAAGCTTAGTATTGTTTCTACAGGATGAGCAATTCTCCAAAATAGAATATCAAGAGGAAATGTATATGTTTATGCATGACTAAAAGTGTATATAAAGAGCTGTATAAATCCAGTTATGTTAGAGGTATGGTAGGGACTCATTTGTCCTGAGGTAAATGTTATATCTCTCACATCATCTGTACTATATGAGAAGTAAAGTTGGAACAGTACTTTAAGCTGCAACGTTAGTACCTTTGGTTTATTATAAAAAGTTATTTGTTATTGCTCTAAAGTTGATGCTGCAAAGTATATTCTCTCATCAGTGTATATTCTGCAAGTTTCTGTATGCAACAGACTATGAATGCAAATATAACCAGACTTTGAATTTTAGCAGAATCCAGCCAGCAAGACTGAGTGTCTTAAGAAGACTTCAAATCCATCACACCAAGCAGTAAGCAGCTCCATGTAATTTTTTCAACACCAGTTACATGAAAATGCCATTGGATAATATAAATGATATTTTACTTAAAATGAAAAAAAAAAAAAAAACGACTGAGCAAATTACAGAATGCACTGGTAGTAATATTTCATAAACTGAAGAAATGTTATAGTTTGTCAAAGGTACATAACTCAGTTTGTAACCCCTCAGGTTACCTGGTAGTTTCTGGTAAGGGCTATGTAACTGTATCTAATTCAGCATACTCAGAATTTTTTTTAGAAAACTTTACTTGATTTAGGTTCAGCATGGCTTAAGGATGTAGTTGAGTTTTTGGCCAACTTGGACTCTATTACGATTCTATCTGCATCGTTATTAATTACCGGGGTTGTTACCTCACTTTATACTAGATTTCCCATTAAGCAGGGTTAGAGGCTTACAATTCTGGTTAAATAAAAGTGCCAGGTACAATAAGAGAACCATGAATTTTATTCTGAGCCTTCTTGAAATGATATTAAGAATGAAAGCTTTTTATTTTAATGGTGAATGCTGCATGCAAATAAAGGGCTCCGCTATGCCTGCACATTTTGCACCCATTTACATGTAGGTGTTTATGGGTTATTTTGAATATCTTTATGTTCATAATCAGGCAGGTAGCAACCACATTAACAAAATGCATAATTGGATGAGATGTCTGGATGCTTAGCACTATTATTGGCTAGAACAAAAATAATGTTTATTTAAGCAAAGTTTATCTTGTATGAATTTTAAGAAGTTTGATATGGATGTTTTGAATCAAGTTATTATGCATAAAAGAAGTGGTTAATAGCACGTTGGAAAAAAGGAAAAGGACTGATATTATAGGAATATTTATGAATAGTATTTTTATATCATTCAGCAATTAAATGCTATACATTTATTTTGTTTTTTTTCCATTGGTGCTTTTGTCATGTGATTTAATTATTCATAAATGGTGATAATTTTATACGTTAAAGTTCCATGTCTGAAGAAGTCTGTATTAAATTAGATGAAAGAGTGCATTATTAATCATGATTTTTGTTCTTTTTGTGTGCAGTTATTTATTTTTATCTCAATGAGGTTTGGCTGCTTTGGGATAGTGACGTAAATGGTTTGGAATATTTCACATATTATTTGGATTCAAATAAGTGGAATATTCATTTTGATATGAAATATAGTAAATCTAGTGTGGAATTTAAGGATATTATGCTTAACAACTTACCTGAGGGAAAGGCCATAACTGCGATATTCGGAAGACCATTTTCCAGAAACATATTTTGCATGCCAGCAGTTGCCATCCCAAACATATTAAACATAATCTTCCCAACTCTCAGTATTTGAGACTTAGAAGAATTCGTACTTATCATAAACAATTGAGCATAAAACAAAAGTCTTGGACCAATGCCTGACTAGGCATGGTTATAGCCAACATGTTCGGGAATCATCAAAGTCAGTTTTGGTAGGGCATGGTGGCAAAATTTGACACAAGGTAATCCAGAGAGATTTGTCAAAAAAAATTCAAATGTTATTAGGTTTAATAATACATATGGTAATATTTTTTTAAGATTAGGAACATTGTTTCTAGATTCTGGTATATTTTGAAGGATGATGTTTTTTTTTTGGTGATTATGTGCCTGAATGATGTAGGTTTAGCTTTTGAAAGGTCGTACTATAAGTACTTTTTTACTTGATATAGGCAGTCAATAGGACTTCTGTTCCTTTAATGGCTAATGCACTTAAGCAATGTTACCCATGTTTAAACTATTCTTATTGTGATAAGTTATATAAAACATTTTTTCATCAGCCAATACTTCTAGGCCATATGAAATTAGCCATTTAATTACTTGCGTGACAGAATGGGTAACATATGCGACAGTCTGCTGTTGCAGTGCATTCTGTAAAGGGCAGACCAGTAGACCTTGGAAAAGCAGGATTGCATTACATTAGTGATATTAACTGTAAATGTGAACAAAGTCTGTATATAAGCATATACAAAAGCATAGGACAGCTGTTTTTTCTTTTTTTGGTATACATAAAATAATATTGGATTATTTACCAACTGTGAATTTGCACAGCATTTTGGTTAAAAGGAATGTCAGTGGATAGTGATTTTAGTGGCTCACTATCCACCAGGTCTGAATGAACATATCTGATTTGGGATGTTAATTTTTATTATTTTATTTACGTTTATTTAGTGGTAATCAGTTTGTCATTTACAGTAATGGCCTCAAATTCCAAATTAAAATATTTTTAACTATGATCTAGTGTTCTGAGCTGGCATTTTTTTTCTTGGTCATAAAGTTGCAATCAATATCACTTTCTGCCATTAGGTGGGGATGAAATGTATGAATAACTTTCTGTTTAAATTGCTTTGCTATAGATTATACCCAATCATGTGTCCCATATTTATTGTAACAGATTATATCCTAGTCATGTGTCATATATGCACTGTATCAGATTGTACACTAGTCATGTGTCCCATATACACTGTCACAGATTATATCCTAGCGATGTGTCCCATATACACTGTAACAGATTATACCCTAGTCATGTGGCCCATAAACACTGTAACAGATTATATCCTAGTCATGTGTCCTATACACACTGTAACAGATTATACCCTAGTCATGTGGCCCATAAACACTGTAACAGATTATATCCTAGTCATGTGTCCTATATGCGCTGTATCAGATTATATCCTAGTCATGTGTCCTACATGTGCTGTATCAGATTATATTCTAGTTATGTGTCCCATATGCAGTGTAACAGATTATATCCTAGTCATGTGTCCCATATGCAGTGTAACAGATTATATCCTAGTCATGTGTCCCATATGTGCTGTATCAGATTATACACTAGTCACATGTCACATATTTACACAGATTATACACTAGTCATGTGTCCCATATACACTGTAACAGATTATATCCTAGTCATGTGCCCCATATGCACTGTCACAGATTATAAACTAGTCATTTGTCCCATGCACACTGTAACAGATTATATCCTAGTCATGTGTCCTATATGTGCTGTATCAGATTATACACTAGTCATGTGTCCCATATGCACTGTAATAGATTATATCCTAGTCATGTGTCCTATATGTGCTGTATCAGATTATACACTAGTCATGTGTCCCATATGCACTGTAACAGATTATATCCTAGTCATGTGTCCCACATGCACTGTCACAGATTATACACTTGTCATTTGTCCCATATGCACTGTAAGATTATATCCTAGTCATGTGTCCTATATGTGCTGTATCAGATTATACACTAGTCATGTGTCCCATATGCTCTGTAACAGATTATATCCTAGTCATGTATCCTATATGTGCTGTATCAGATTATTCCCTAGTCATGTGTCCCACATGCATTGTCACAGATTATACACTTGTCATTTGTCCCATATGCACGGTAACAGACTATATCCTAGTCATGTGTCCTATATGTGCTGTATCAGATTATACACTAGTCATGTGTCCCATATGCACTGTAACAGATTATATCCTAGTCATGTGTCCCATATGCACTATCACAGATTATACCCTAGTCATTTGTCCCATGTGCACTGTCACAGATTATACTTAAGTCATGTGTCTTATATACAGTAACACTTATTCCCCTGCACAAAGGTGGCTTAGCAACAGACCCATTATAGAATCATAGGTCTGACCAGCCTCATCAGTAAAGCCATGGAATGTATCATCATAGACTTCATAAATAAAGACAGGTGGCTTCCAAATCCTGGATCTAACCCAATTTGGCTTCTTCAAGAGCAGACCTGGCCTGTTAAACCTGGTGGATTTCTTTGAAAATATGACCAGGGTAATTGATGAGGGCAAATCTGTGCACATAGCAGACGTCAACTTGGTGAAAGCCTTTGACACAATCCCACAAACAGGCATTACCAGTAAACTTAGCAAACTGGATGCAAACCCCTTTGTTGTAAGATGGGTTACAAACTGTCTCACAAACCAGTCACACACTATCAAAGTGGATGACTCAACATCAACCAGTAGACTTGTCACCAGTGGGGTGCCACAAGGGTCAGTGCTGAGCCCCCTACTGTTTGGTATATACTTCTCAGGAGTTCAGGCCAAAACTAAGGGGCTGTGTCTGACCAATGTTGTGGACAACTGCATACTGAGTGCAATTATTGAATCCCAAAATAATGTCAGTATGCTTCAGGAGGGTCTTACACAGACCAATGACTGGTGTGTCAGTCATGGTCTCAAACTGAATGCAAAGAAATGCATTTGCATTCCCTTAAGTAAAAACAATGTCCCTTCAGACTATCAAATTAACAACAATATCCTATGTACCCACAAATTGGTAAGAGATCTGGGATTACAAGTAGACTGTGACCTTAATTTTGACTACCATGTGTCTACTATAGTAAGGAAGGCTTTCTACATAGCACACTTCATTAGCAAGGCATTGTCTCAAGAACAAAGGAGGTTATAACCCCTCTATACTTGGCACTAATCAGGCCCATAATTGAGTGTAATGCCCTATTTGGCATATACTGTACAAAGCACAAGCAGCAATTAGGGAAACCTCAGAGGTTTCTAACAAAGAAGATCAAGGAACTCCAGGACGTGCCTTAAACAGACCAACTAAAGTCCCTGCCACTATAATCTGTATCATATAGACTTCTTAGGGAAGACTTTTGCCTGGCTTAAAGAGCAATGTCAGACCCAAACCTAATGAACTTCCTGCACATCCATTAATCAAACGGGACAAAAGCTACCCATTCCTGGGACCTCAACATGGCCTGTGACTTAAATAGGACATGCTGGAGGGACAGAGTTGTCTCCCAGTGACTGCTGCATCTTTGGAATAGGTTACCAATTTATGTGAAACAAAGCAACTCTATGACAGTGTTCAAAAGGAACCTAGGTGAATGGATGGGAAACTGTAACTTCTTACCGGGGATAACACCCACAACCATACTGTACATGGGCAGTCATTAATAAATACAATCCTGGGTATTAACTAGAGTGTCTATGCTATTACATTGGGATGAAATGGCTAGGCTTGAAATGACCTCCGGGTCGATAGCCTAGTAACCTTCTATGATCCTATATGCACTGTAGTTTATTATACCCTAGTCATGTGTCCTATACACACTGTAACAGATTATACCCTAGTCATGTGTCCCATATGCACTGTAGCAGATTATACCCAAGTCATGTGTCCGATAAGCACTGTAACAGATTATTACCTAGTCATGTGTCCCATAAGCGCTGTAACAGATTATATCCTAGTCACATGTCCCACATGCACTGTCACAGATTATAGTTATGTGTCCCATAAGCACTGTAGCAGATTATAAAATATTCATGTGTCCTATACACACTGTAACAGATTATACCCTAGTCATGTGTCCTATACACACTGTAGCAGATTATACCCTAGTCATGTGTCCTATACACACTGTAGCAGATTATACCCTAGTCATGTGTCCTATACACACTGTAGCAGATTATACCCTAATCACGTGTCCTATATACACTGTAGCAGATTATACCCTAATCATGTGTCCAATAAACACTACAGCAGATTATACCCTAATCATGTGTACTATACATACTGTAGCAGATTATACCATAATCATGTGTCCTATACATACTGTAACAGATTATATCCTAGTTATGTGTCCTACACCCACTTTAGCAGATTATACCCTAATCATATGTCCTATACACACTGTAGTGGATTATACCCTAATCATATGTCCTATACACACTGCAGCAGATTATACCCTAATCCTATGTCCTATACACACTGCAGCAGATTATACCCTAATCATGTGTCCTATAAACACTGTAGCAGATTATACCCTAATCATGTGTCCTATACACACTGTAGCAGATTATACCCTAATCATGTGTCCTATAAACACTGTAGCAGATGATACCCTAATCATGTGTCCTATATACACTGTAGCAGATTATATCCAAATCACGTGTCCTATACACACTGTAGAAGATTATACCCTAATCATGTGTCCAATACACTCTGTAGCAGATTATTGCCTAACTGCATGTCCTATATACACTGTAGTAGATTATACCCTAATCACGTGTCCTATAAACACGGTAGCAGATTATACCCTAATCATGTGTCCTATATACACTGTAGCAGATTATACCCTAATCATATGTCATATACACACTGTAGCAGATTATACCCTAATCATATGTCCTATACACACTGTAGCAGATTATACCCTAATCATGTCCTATACACACTGTAGCAGATTATACCCTAATCATGTGTCCTATACATACTGTAGCAGATTATACCCAAGCCATGTGTCCTATGCACACACTGTAGCAAATTATATCCTAATCATGTGTCCTATACACACACTGTAGCAGATTATACCCTAATCACATGTCATATATACACCATAGCAGATTATACCCTAATCATGTGCCCTATACACACTGTAGCAGATTATACCCTAATCATGTGCCCTATACACATTGTAGCAGATTATAGGTTCAAAGTTTCATAGATAGGTACTAGGCTATCTGACCAAGGGCATTTATAAGCCTAGCCAGAGTGTGTCAGCTTTCGCCACCCCATTGATTAATTAAGTGATCCTCTGTCAAGCAGAGCCAATGAAGTGATCCCAGGGGTGTATTTTCTGTTACCCACCCACTCGTCAAGGTTTCTCTTGAAGAGTGTTAGTGAGGGGCTCTGCCTAATGTAGTTTGGAATTTTGTTCCACAGCATGGGGAGTCTCTGTGACAGAAATCTATCTCTCCAGCATGTTCTATTTATTGTTAGGGTGAGGTTTAGCTCACTAGAGCACGTGGCTCACAGTGACTTGGATTTCTTTAGGTGGAGCATGTCCATCAATTCTGAGTTGGACATGGCTTTGTAGGTCAGGTGGAGATCACCTCTGAGTAAGTGATATGCCACTGAATACAGCCGGAGTTTTTTCAGTCAGGCTGCATAGGGCATATGTTTGATGCCAATAACCCACTTGGTGAGGTACTTTTGTGGTCTTACAAGCTGTTGGAAGTGTCTTGTGAGGTACATCCCAAATGGGGCATTGTACTCTATGATGGGTCTAATGAGTGACCAGTAGAGGGACACTATAACCTCTTTATTTCTAGATGCAAACCCTTTAGTAATTAGATGGGCCACATAGAAGGTATTTCTAACTACTTTGGCAATATGATTGTCAAAGGAGAGATTACTATCTACTTGGGTCCCCAGATCTCTTATTGCCTCTTCTGTATTAAGGGGGCTGCCACCCATGTGGTAATTTGTGGGTGTTTTGTTTTTCCCAAATGGGATGACTGCATTTTTTGGCATTTAGCTTGAGGCCATGACTTTGACACCAGGTGTCCGTCTCAGTAAGGCCCTTTTGTAGGATGTCTGTGTCAGCTGAAGAGTCAATTATGACTTCCAGTTTGCAGTCATCGGCGAACTTGGTTAGAGATAATCCTCCTGTGTTTACCTGTACTTCTGAGAAGTATATGCCAAACAGTAGGGGTCCCAGGACCGAGCCTTGTGGCACACCACTTGTAACTGGTTTGGAGCCGGACCTGGAGCCCGCTATTCTTACCGTGTGAGTTCTGTCTGTAAGCTAGCTGGCAACCCATCTTGTGACATTGGGGTTTATGTTCAGGCTGGTGAGTTTTTC
This sequence comes from Protopterus annectens, assembly GCF_019279795.1. Classification (NCBI taxonomy): domain Eukaryota; kingdom Metazoa; phylum Chordata; order Ceratodontiformes; family Protopteridae; genus Protopterus; species Protopterus annectens. The sequence continues at coordinate 23,239,749 of NC_056745.1, forward strand.
TGTAATACCCGAGTGGGAAATGGTGTCAAAAGCCTTGGTGAGGTCAAGGTAGGCTGTGTGAACCACCTTTCCCTCGTCTATGGCCTTGTTGACTGTCTCAAAGAAGTAAACCAGGTTTAGTAGGCATGATCTGCCCTTAACAAAGCCGAACTGGGTCGGGTCAAGTGTTTGGAGGTTCCCAATGTCTTTGTTAATGAGTTCCATGATGATGCACTGCATAGCCTTGCAGACCAGAGAAGTCAGGCTTATGGGGCGATAGTTACCAGGGTTAGTTGTGGCCCCTCCTTTGTGGAGAGGAATAACCATTGCTGTGCGCCATTCTATGGGCCTGTAGCCTGTGGAGAGGCTGAGGTTGAACAGCATGTTTAGGTGGGGGGGGGTTAGTTCGTTCTGTAGTTCATACAAGACGCAGCCTGGGACACCATCTGGTCCCTTTGACGCTGTGTTTTTGTCTTTTGAAAGGGCTGTTTTCACCTGTGTGTCTGTGATTTTTGGGGCACTACACTTTTCCAGTATTGTTGTGGGCCCTTTTGGAGGTGAGGGGGGGGGGTGAAGTTTGCACTGAATCTATCTGCTAGGATGTTGGCAATATCAGTAGGTTCAGTATATTTTGTGCTATTTTGCACTAGCTCAGTGCATATCTGTAAGTTGCCACTTAGATTCTTAACATAGCTAAAGAAGGCTTTGTGGTTATCTTTTGAATCCTTGGCTATTTTTCTTTTGAAGTTAGCCTTGGATGATTTCATGAGAAGCCTTAGTTTCTTACTGATACTTATAAGGGATGTCTTTCCTTCTTGGGATTTGCTTTTTTTCTGAACTAGTTTCCTCCTTCTATTGTATAGCCTGTTTATGACAGGGGTCCACCAAACTGGTTTCCTTCCCTTAGGTGAGTGAGTCTTGGTTTTGCTAGGGATGGCATGATCCATGCATTCTTGTAGGTGCTCATAGAGTGCATTTGTAAAGGTTTCTGTATCTTGGGCAGCGTTATCCTTTAGCTTGGGGGCTGCGAAACTTACCACCTCTGTCTTAAGTAAGGTGAAGTTTGCTTTAGAAAAGTTTTTCACTGTGGTTTCCCTATTTGGGGGTGGTGGTGGGGTGTGGACATCTAGAGTGATTAGTTTTTGGTCTGATCTAACCAGTGACGGGTTAACCTCCTGTGTGGAAGACCTGTCGCCTATATTGGTGATGACCAGGTCCAATATGTTTTCACCTCAGGTAGGGGAGTTTACCAGCTTATCCAGGGCATTTGAGTTGATGAATTCTAGGAAGCACTGGGCCTGGGAGTTTGTACTTGAGTAGTTTTCCCAGTGAATGGTAGGGTAATTGAAATCACCCAAATTCAGTGTGTTCGGTAGGACCTTCATGTTTTCCAGTGTCTCCAGAAAGGTGGAGTGGTGATCCTGGGTCATGGAGGGTGATCTGTAGCAGGCCGCAATTTGCATTGCAGATTTGCCCGATGTTAGTTGCACATGGATGATCTCAGAGGTATCATGCTGCGCCACTAACCTGGAGGTGCAGGTATCCTTGATGAATATGGATACACCACTGTGTTTCGGTCCATGTTCTGTGGCCGAAACATGTGGTATGAGTTGTAGCTCAGTAGTGCTGGGGTGCTGTCTGGAGCCTTGAACCAGGTTTCAGTTACTGCACAGATGTCGACTTTCTCCATACTGAGGAGTGCTTAGAGTGCGTGCATTTTGAGATTTAAACTCCTGGCGTTGAGTAGCATAACCCTCCGTTTTTTGTTAATTGTGCTGTTTATGGAGGTGGGTTTGACTTTTGAGCCTTGCCTAAAAAAGGCACTATGGAGGCAGCAAGAGCCTTGGCCAGTATTCAGAAGCCTAGGGGTGACAGGTGCAAGCCATCTCTTGTGAAGCAACGCGGCTTGTCGAGCATGTCGTCCCAGGCTGACAGACACTGGAACCCTTTTGAATGACACCAGAAGCTTAGCCAATTGTTGAAATTGATCATTTTTTCTTTATACTGAGGTATCATTCCTGGTGAGGGCAGGATGCTACTCAGGGTCAGTGTCATACCAGCCTGGGCTGCATGATCAGAGAGCTCTTCCATGTCTCTTTTCATGTAGTCCAGGGAGGTACATCTCAGGTCATTCACACCAACATGAACAATGTCAAATGAGTCATATTTGTACTTGTTCTGGAGTGACCTGAGTGCTTGTGTTATGTGGCGGACTCTGACTCCCGACAGGCAGCTAACAGTAACCTTCTGCTTGTCCAGCCTAGTGAGTGGGACGTCAGTGTGCCTGACTATAGAGTCACCTATTACTAGTGTGTTAGGTATGTTATTTCGCCTTAAGTGCTATGATTGTGCGGCACAATGATTTTGTGTTTTATGTGTTGTCTGGTTTGTGACGGGAAGTGCAGGTTGTTTGGATGTCTGCTTTGGAGGTCTCTGATGTTTTTGCAGGTTTTTATTTAGAGCCTCCGAGTATAATTTTGTGTATTTATGTGTATTTTTTGCCAGTGCTGTTTTAGTAGGTCTGTGTGTGGCTGGAGGTGTGGTGCAAGTGTTAACTTTCTCCTCTTGACTGTCTGTTCCAGTCTTGGGTGGAAGTAGCTTTACTTCCAGTTTGGCTGTGTAATTGCATCTCTCGCATATGTTAGTGTTTTGTGGTAGGAGGAGAGGGTTGTTTGTGTACATGAGGAAGTTGTAACATTATCTCAGGATACCCAGGTTCACCAGCTGGACTGGAGAGTACACCTGAAATTGCCCTTTGATCATGCTTGAATAGTAGGGTGAGCTGCTTAGTCATTTGGTTGTCTAATTATTGTCCTAATTATACCCAAGCCATGTGTCCTATCAGATTATACCCTAATCACGTGTCCTATACACACACTGTAGCAGATTATACCCTAATCACATGCTCTACACACACTGTAGCAGATTATAACCTAGTTATGTCCTACACACACTGTAGCAGATTATAACCTAATTACATGTCCTATATACACTGTAGCAGATTATTCCCTAATCATATGTCCTATACATACTGTAGCAGATTATACCTTAATCATATGTCCTATACACACTGTAGCATATTATACCCTAATCACATGTCCTAGACACACACTGTAGCAGATTATACCCTAATCACATGTCCTACACACACTGCAGCAGATTATACCCTAGTTATGTGTCCTACACACACTGTAGCAGATTACACCCTAATCACATCCTATATACACTGTAGCAAATTATTCCCTAATCATGTGTCCTATACATACTGTAGCAGATTATACCTTAATCATGTGTCCTACACACACTGTAGCAGATTATACCTTAATCATATGTCATATACACACTGTAGCAGATTATACCCTAATCACGTGCCCTATACACACACTGTAGCAGATTATACCCTAATCACATGTCCTACACACACTGCAGCAGATTATACCCTAGTTATGTGTCCTACACACACTGTAGCAGATTATACCCTAATCACATGTCCTATATACACTGTAGCAGATTATTCCCTAATCATATGTCCTATACACACTGTAGCAGATTATACCTTAATCACGTGCCCTATACACACTGTAGCAGATTATACCCTAATCACATGTCCTATACACACTTTAGTAGTTTGCTACTTGTACCTGAGACAGTTCCTCTTCTTCCTAGGCAGATTATATCCTGGTCATTGTTCACACACACACACACACACACACACACACACACACACACACACACACACACACACACATACACATGCCGGGTCAATTTGTCTCCCACAGAAAATATATATTTGTATTTCTAAATGTTGAAGATGGTGCCCAGAAAAAAAGTCTTACATGTAGAAGAGTCCATACAGCCCTGAACCCTTTCAGAGAGAATGCATTCTCTTCATGGTTTTCAGGATGTTGTGCCTCTATTATAGCTAAACTATCCAGACTTGCTTTATTTTTAACATATTTTCATCATGTGTTAATCTACCCCCCCCACTTCATTAAGTGAGATGGAATTGTGTATTAAAAATGGCAAAATATAACAATGAATTTATTCAGTCATATGAGTACTGCTTCAACTCAGAAAAGTTTACCATTTTGATTTTACATAAGAAGAATCACGTCTTTCAGCTGATTATTAAATACCTCATCATTCTAAGTATTTAAAAACACGTGGCCGACTATGCTTAAGAGGTACAACAAACATGCTTCACTGTATTATTTACAAAAAACAGTCACTTTTTATGAAATATTAGACTAATAACATCAGTTTTGTTACCTGTGGTATATGATATAATCCCAGTATTCTAGCAATAGCTACTGAAAAATCTGAACTGTGTTCTCCAATTAGGGCAGATATATGTGTTTTAGGGCCACACTGGTAGTTGGGTATTGCTTCCTTTATTCCAGATGTAGCCCTGAATACGCTTTCAGTACAAAGAAGTATAATGTCACACGAGTCATAAATTTCAACCCCCAAAGTGATATTTGGCAGTACGAAGGCATTTCTTTGTGCATTCTCAACTACAAACATCATCACTTGCACCATGATGTAACCAGTAGGTGTCATTCTGAAATGGAGAATATGTTTACAAATACTCCAGAACTCCAAGATGTGTGAAAGACTACAAGGAATATTAAAAAATTGGAAACAGCAATAAAGAAAACATAAAGCAAGTTAACTGAAGGGAACACTGTACCCATGTATATATGTATGTAAACTGTGATTCAGAAATGGACTCCAGGATCCTACCCCTATATCCCGAGTGTATCTAGAAGACAACCCCTTAACTCTATTATTTTATTACATTTTCCAACGTATTAAACTACCATAACAAACTTAAACACTGACATATAAATAACTAAAAAATACATTGCTTTGTCAAAATCACATATAGCCTTACAAATTCAGCAACTTGGAACAAGTTCAGCAAATAACCAATGTTATAAAAATGATGCAATAATTCTGGTTTGTTGCAGGCAGTACTATAGCTAGAGTGGGGAAAGGGGGCATGTATTCTGGGCAAAGTCTTAGGGGGTACGGTCATCCAATCCTGGTCCCTTTTTAGTGTATACTGGCTTTTAAAAACCTGGTACTGCATTTGCATTCAAACCTGAGCACTGTAGCACTCTGTGATTGATCTAAACTGCAGCAATTGCTTGATACATTTCTAGCACGCAACTGCCACAGTTTAAAAGAAAAACATTTTTTTTTCTTAACTGAATCCTGAGGGCTGTAGTACTCCGTGCATGTTATAAACTGTAGCAATTGCTTGCTACAGTTTAAAAAATATATATTTTTTTCTGTCTTTTTTTGGTTAAAACCTGAATGCTGTAGTGTTTTGTGCATGGTATAAACTGTAGCAACTGCTTGTTACATTTGTAGCAAGTAGATTGTGACAGTTAAAACAAAAAGCCTTTTTGTAAATTGATTCACATGTTGGGGCAGGGAGCAGACACTGGACCTGATTGACTCCTGCATTTCAGTTGCACAAGGTACCTGATTGCAGACTTTTTTTAATTGCTCCTCGGCTGAGAAGGGACAGAGCTGCTACTCCC
>NC_056745.1:23245776-23363276 GCF_019279795.1 Protopterus annectens
CAAGTGCACACACACACACACACACACACACACACACACACACACACACACACACACACACACACACACACACACACACACACTCACACAGCAGCTCATTCATAGTGTTGTGACAAAGTGTAGCATAGGCCACAGTCACACACACACACACACACACACACACACACACACACACACAGCAGCTCATATCTCATTCATAGTGTTGTGACAAACTGTAACATAGGCCACAGTCTCACACACACACACACACACACACACACACACACACACACACACACACACACACACACACACACACACACACACACACACACACACACACACACATACACACACACACACACACACACACACACACACACACACACACACACAAGCACACAGCAGCTCATATCTCATTCATAGTGTTGTGACAAAGTGTAGCATAGGCCACAGTCACACACACACACACACACACACACACACACACACACACACACACACACACACACACACACACACACACAGCAGCTCATATCTCATTCATAGTGTTATGACAAAGTGTAGCATAGGCCAAAGTCACACACACACACACACACACACACACACACACACACACACACACACACACACACACACACACACACACACACACACACACACACACACACACACACACACACACACACACACAAGCACACAGCAGCTCATATCTCATTCATAGTGTTGTGACAAAGTGTAGCATAGGCCACAGTCACACACACACACACACACACACACACACACACACACACACACACACACACACACACACACACACATATGCACGCACACACACACACATACACACTGTATAAAATTAAACAAAAGCATCAACATTAACAATACATCATTTAAACTCAAAATCTTTCACCTCCAGGGAAAATAAACTCAAAGTACAATTTAACATTTTGGTATAAAAAATGATTATGAAGATGAGTTTTTCTTAATGCATCCCCGTAGCTGATAGTCAGTTGCCAGCAACACTTCACCCCCTCTCCTGGGCTACCAAACCCACCTTAACTAACTCTAGGCTCAATTGCCTCAGATCTGAAGCTGGTAAGAAGATAATGGATGCTGGGGCAGTGCAATACCGCTGGTGGGGAGTTTGCCTGGTCCCTGTCACCTCAAGGCCGACTTGCAAGCTCTGCAATGGCTGCCTTTGGACATGTATGCACCATACAAACACTCACTACCTCCTGATTAAGCAGTATGCTCCTTACACAACAAAGTTCACTAGGCTCTTAGTGCACTGATTGCAGTAACCCTAGGATGCCCCCCTTCTCCTAGGATGGGGGAGCAGCATTGGACACTCAGTCCCCCCACCCAATCCTGCAGTGCCTGTGCTGCTAGACAATCACAGGTTAGTCTGGGGACACTAAGGGCTTTATCCAGCTCTGTCAAGGGGTCACTATGTGGGTGAGGTTAATCCTTCAATAAGACAGGTCTTCATAGTGCAGAGAGCTAGGGAGTGGGTATTAAGGGAGCCATCTGAGTCACACAAGTGTGCAGAGAGCTAGGGAGTGGGTATTAAGGGAGCCATCTGAGTCACACAAGTGTGTGAGAGCCAGAGTGGTATTATGGTGCTCCTGAGCCATGAGTCACACAAGTGTGCAGAGAGCTAGGGGAGCCATCTGAGTCACACAAGTGTGCAGAGAAGGGGTGGGTATTGAAGGTTAGAATGGTGGAGCCATCTGAGTCACACAAGTGTGCAGAGAGCTAGGGAATGGGTATTAAGGGAGCCATCTGAGTCACACAAGTGTGCAGAGAGCTAGGGAATGGGTATTAAGGGAGCCATCTGAGTCACACAAGTGTGCAGAGAGCTAGGGAATGGGTATTATGAGCCATCTGAGTCACACAAGTGTGCAGAGAGCTAGGGAGTGGGTTGAGGAGCCATCTGAGTCACACAAGTGTGCAGAGAGCTAGGGAGTGGGTATTAAGGGAGCCATCTGAGTCACACAAGTGACACATGAGACGTCAGGACAGGATGTAAAAGTGGAAAAATAAGAACAGGACTTGGTATAAAAAACATCAGGTTCAAGAGGGTGCCAAAGGAAGAAAGGAGATGTATTTTAAATCATAGAGCATGCAGAAAAAGGTACTTTACTGCCAGAGGAAATATGGGTATAGATAAAGACATGCAGTCCTTTGAACTCAGAAAAGTAGTGCATGGCAGTTATGCATTATCATTCAGATCCTACTAACAAGTGGTGGTCAGGCATCCTGAATGATAACATGAAACATCATGATAAAGATCAGTGATTGAGCCATGGGAGATATTGATATAACATTTCCTCATGGATGGCATAGTGGTGCAGTGGTAGCATTGTCGCTTCACAGCAAGAGGTTCTCCGGTTTGATTCTTGGCTGGTGTGCCTTTTGTGCATCTGCATGTCCTCCCTGCATTCATATGGATTTCCTCCAGGTGCTCTGGTTTCCTCCCACATTACAAAGACATGTGTCTAGAGCGTTTCAGCCTGGGCCTCCGCTGAAAATTAGCTTTGTTCCAAATTGGGCTTTCCCAGTCAACAAATGTTAAAAAAATAAATAAATGTGGTGCAATGATGTTCCATTCAAAGGTAGAGATGTATAAACTTAAATATATAATTCTGAGGTTCTTGATCTTGTCAGCATTACTTGTGGGCTAATAAAAAAGGAATAAACTTGTTCCAAAAGCAATGGCAGCATTTATAGGAGCATGTGTTAGATGCCCAAGCAGAGCCATATGATGGCAAAAAAGTCACAGGGTTGGGATCATAGATAAGTGTAATGACTCAAATCATGTTGAAGATCTCATCAGAAAAAATATGAAAGTCTGAACTGAAATTACATCAACAAAATGTGGTAAACATACCCTAAAATAGAAAAAAACATCAACAAGTAAATACATGTGAATCTCCAAAATGGACAGACCACTTCACAAACCAGGCACAGTCCATTAGTAATCCAAAGGAAAAAACAAGTATTCCTTTCACAAACCAGGCACAGTCCATTAGTAATCCAAAGGAAAAAACAAGTATTCCTTTCACAAACCAGGCACAGTCCAGAAGTATTCCAAAGGAAAACCAAGTATTGCAGCTATAAAATGTTCCACTGTTGTAAAATAAAAAGCACAATCCAGTTGTAAAAACCTACTGCACTTTATTTCTGTGCAGTAGGTTTTTACAACTGGATTGTGCTTTTTATTTTACAACAGTAGAATATTTTATAGCTGGAATACTTGGTTTTCTTTTGGATTACTTCTGGACTGTGCCTGGATTGCGAAGGGGTCTGTCCGTTTTGGAGATACCATAAAATGGAACAGAACTAAAAGTAAGGAGACAAGGGGAGACATATCCATTGAATTTTTGGCTTAGTGGTTGCTAAATGAGGGATGACATGGTACCTTAAAGAACACCTCTAAGAGGAGCAAAGATCAATCGGAAGGAAGAGCAAGAACAGAGGAGGTGACAAGAAAGACAACAAACAATTGGAGTTCCGAAGGAGAAAATCAGTCCTGAGTCAAGGAACGTGGCAGGTGGTTGGGAACGAGAATAACCCCAGAGGCGAAAGGGAGTAAAAAAGGTGGGAACAGGAAACCTGTTACAGATAGTTCATTGACCCAGCCCAGAAGAATGGGTGTGGCACAGGCCTGCTTAATCAAGCTGGAAAGTGTAAAGAAACAGAGATAGGTACAATGGATGCAAGCAGCAGTTGCAAAGGTAAAACAAGCTCATGGAAGACTGCATAAAAAGGGGGCAAAACTGACATTCTACAATGTATGGTACTGGAGACTATAAATGAACCACGAGGAGAACAAATTAAGGAAAAGTGTAACACACTAAATATGCAAGGCTGAGTACATGGATATGTCCTCTCTACTCAATGGGAAGACAGAAATCACAGAAATCATGAGAAGCTGGGTAATGAAATAAAAAAAAAGAGGAATACAACAGTTAGGATAACTTGGGATATATGAATGACAGGTTGTTTACTTTATGCTTTAGTAATGGAGGAGCTAGAAGGGCCACAGGGAGATGGACATACTTCATCAGAATATTAGGAATGAGATTTGGGAGTGAGGCAAAAAGGGTCTGTGTTATGATGAAGATTATAGAAGGAAGAACCACCCAAACAGAACATAGATACTGATGGATGTGGAATTGTTTTTGCCTGTGGTTGTAGAGGGTGAAATTCATATTGCTGGTTGTGAGTTTCTGTTAAAACAACAGTCAGAGAGGAGGAAAAGAGATCAAGGTGTTGAGATGTGGGGGCAAGATGGGCAGACAGAAAAAGCAGAAGGAAAATGAGTTATCGTCAGCACTGGACGATGCACACATATTTACAGCACTGGACGATGCACACATATTTATAGCACTGGACGATGCACGCATATTTATAGCACTGGACGATGCACACGTATTTATAGCACTGGACGATGCGCGCATATTTATAACACTGGACGATGCACACATATTTATAGCACTGGACGATGCACACATATTTATAGCACTGGACGATGCACCACGTTATAGCACTGGACGATGCGCGCATATTTATAATACTGGACGATGCGCACATATTTACAGCACTGGACGATGCACACATATTTACAGCACTGGACGATGCACACATATTTATAGCACTGGACGATGCACACGTATTTATAGCACTGGACGATGCGCGCATATTTATAACACTGGACGATGCACACATATTTATAACACTGGACGATGCACACATATTTATTGCAACTGCAGGTATGAGTATCTGGCAGACAGTTACAGCCCAAGCAGTAGGCTTAATCACAGTGCATTATTTCAATGTTTTTTATTGTTGTCCAGTGCAACTTAAGCAAATATCACAGGAAGCTTGGAATTTTTCTTCTTTTTCTTCTACTTTTTTTTTTTGCAAAAACTTTAATGAGTTTAAAAAAAAATAACAGAAAGTGGAGGATTATGGAGGAGGGAGAAGATTAAAAAAAGAGGAATAAATTGCTCCATTCAGGCATAAAACAGAAATTGGCCACTATTACACTGTGATACATTTCCAACCTAGCATTAACCTCCAGCATAAACTAAATCTCTTATGAAACAAAATAATAGGTTCATAGGTAAGTACTAGGCTATCTGCCCGAGGGCATCTATAAGCCTAGTCAGAATGTGTTGACTTTCGCCGCCCCCTTAGATTAGTTCCCTGTGCCTCTGTCCAGCAGAGCCATTAGTTCCCTGTGCTTCTGTCCAGCAGAGCTACTGCAGTCATCCTCAGGGTAAATTTTCTGTTTCCCATCCACTCGTCAAGGTTTCTCTTGAAGATTGATAGTGAGGGGCTTTGCCTAATGTAGATTGGAATCCTGTTCCAAAGCATGGGGAGTCTCAGGGACAGGAATCTATCCCTCCAGAATATCCTATTTATTGTTGTGGTGAGGTTTTGCCTTATATGTCAGGCAGAGAGATCACCTCTGAGTAAGCTGTATGCAACCGAGTACAGCTGGAGTTTCTTCAGTCGGGCTGCATAGGGCATCTGTTTGAGGCCAGTAATCCTCTTGGTGAGGTACTTCTGTGGTCTTTTCAGCTGTTGCAGGTGTCTTGTAAGGTACATCCCAAATGGGGTGTTATACTCTATGATGGGTCTGATGAGTGATGAGAAGAGGGGTACAATAACCTTTTTTGTTCTAGATGCAAACCCTTTTGTGATTAGGTGGGCCACATAGAAGGATTTTCTAACCACCTTGGCAATATGATTATCAAAGGAGAGATTACTGTCTACTTGGGTCCCCAGATCCCTTATTACATTTTCTATATTTAGGGGACTACCACATATGTGGTAGCTCACGGGTACTTTGTTTTTTCCAAAGGGGATGACTATGTACTTTTTGGCATTTAGCTTGAGGCCATGATTTTGACACCAGGTATCCGTCTCAGTGAGACCCTTCTGGAGGATGTCTGTACCAGCCAGAGAGTCAATTATGGCCCCCAGTTTGCAGTCGTCTGCGAACTTGGACAGCCATAGTCCTCCTGTGCTTGCCTGTACCTCTGAGACGTATATACCAAACAGGAGTGGTCCTAGGACTGAGCCCTGTGGGATGCAACATGTATAGACCACCTGTTTAGAGTCGGACCTAGAGCCTGCAAATATCACCATGTGGGTTCTATCCATGAGCCAATTGGCAACCCATCTCATGACATAGGGGTTTATGTTCAAGCTGGTGAGCTCATCTATAATACCAGAATGGGGAATGGTGTTGAAAGCCTTTGCAAGGTCTAGGTAGGCTGTGTGTACCAGCTTTCCCTCATCTATAGCCTTGGTAACTGTCTCAAAGAAGTCCACCAGGTTTAGGAGGCATGATCTTCCCTTAACAAAGCCAAACTGGGTAGGGTCCAATGTTTGGAGGTTCCCAATGTCTCTGTTAATGAGTTCCATGATGATGCGCTCCATAACCTTGCAGACCAGGCTAGTCAGGCTTATAGGGCGATAGTTCCTGGAGTCTGTTGTGGCTCCACCTTTGTGGAGCAGGATAACTGTTGCTATGCATCACTCTATGGGTATGTAGCCTGTAGAGAGGCTGTTTGAACAGTGTGTATAGGTGAGGGGTTAGTTCATTTTGGAGCTCGTGTAAGACACAGACTGGGACACCGTCCAGTCCAATTGAAGCTGTGTTTTTGGCTTTGGATAGGGCTGTTTTAACCTGTGCGTCAGTGATTGCCAGGGCTCTACATTCTTCTGGTATGTTTATGGGCCCTTTAGGGGGTGAGAGGGGGGTGAAGTTTGCACTAAACCTGTCTGCCAGAATGTTGGCAATATCAGTTGGTTCAATGTATTTTGTGCCATTCTGCACTAATTCAGAGCAGATCTGAGCGGTTCTTGATATAGCTGAAGAATGCTTTGTGGTTATCTTTGGAGTCCTTGGCAATTTTTCTTTTGAAGCTAGCCTTGGATGATTTTATGTGGGATCATAGTTTTTTTGCTGATACTGATCAGGGATGTCTTTCCTTCTTGGGATTTTACTCTTTTCTGTACTAGTTTCCTCCTTCTGTTGTATAGCTTGTTTATGGCAGGGGTCCACCAGACTGGTTTCCTTTTCTTGGAGGAATGAGTCTTGGTTTTGCTTGAGATAACACAATCCATGCATTCTTGCAGGTGCTCATAGTGTGCCTTTGTAAGGGATTCAGCAGCTTGGACAGCATTGTCCTTTAGCATGGGGGCTGTGAACCTTTCCACCTCGGTCTTGAGTAATGTGAAGTTTGCTTTTGAAAAGTTTTTCACTGTGGTTTCCTTGATTGGGAGTCGGGGCGGAATGTGGATATCCAAAGTTATTAGCCTATGGTCTGATCTAACCAGCAAGGGGTTGACCTCCAATGTGGAACACCGGTCATTCATGTTGGTGATGACCAAGTCCAATATGTTGTCACTTCTGGTGAGGGTGTTGACCAGTTGATCCAGGGTATTCAAATTTATAAATTCTAGGAAGCATTGGGCAAGGGAGTTAGTACTTGAGTAGTTCTCCCAGTTAATGTTTGGGTAATTGAAATCACCCAATATTAGGCTGTTTGGTAGGAGCTTCATATATCCAGTGTCTCCAGAAACATGGAATGGGGGTCCTGGGTCATGGTAGGTGATCTGTAGCAAGCTACAATTTGAATTGTAGTTTTGCCTGTTGTTAGTTGCACATGGATGATCTCTGAGGCATCGTGCCGTGCCACTAACCTGGAGGTGTGGGTATCCTTGATGAATATGGATACACCCCTGCCTTTTGTGTTTCGGTCCAGGTTCTGTGGCTGAAAACGTATAGTATTGGTAGTGCTGGGGTGCTCCATGAAGCCTTAAACCAGGTTTATGTTACTGCACAGATATCAATGTTCTCCATACTGAGGAGTGCCTCAAGTGCATGCATTTTGAGGTTTAGACTTCTGGCGTTGAGTAGCATTACCCTCAGTTTTTGGTTACTTGTACTATTTATGGTGGTGGGTTTGTCTTTTGAGCCTTGCTTAAAAAAGGCACTATGGGGGCGACAAAAGTCTTGGCCAGTATTCAAAAGCCTAAGGGTGACAGGTGCAAGCCATCTCTTGCAAAGCAATGTGGCTTGTAGAGCATGTCATCCCAGGTGGGCAGATACTGGATCCACTTTGAATGACACCAGAAACTTAGCCAATTGTTGAAATTGATAATGTTTTCCTTTATACTGTGGCATCATTCTTGGTGAGGACAAGATGCTACTCATGGTCAGGATCATACCAGCCTGGGCTATGTGATCAGAGAGCTCTTCCATGTCTCTTTTCATGTAGTCCAGGGAGGTACGTCTGAGGTCCTTCACACCAACATGGACAATAACAGAGTCGTATTTGTACTTGTTCTGGAGTGACTTGAGTGCTTGTGTTATGTGGTGGATCCTGGTGCCTGACAGGCAGCTAACTGTAACCTTCTCTTTATTCAGCCTAGTGACTGGGATGTCAGTGTGCCTGACTATAGAGTCATATATTACTAGTATGTTGGGTATGTTATTTTGCCTTAAGGGCTGTGATTGCAAGGCACACTGGTTTTGTGAAGTATGTATTTCATGGTTTGTGTTTGGGGGTGGAGGTTACTTGGATGTCTGCTTTGAAGGTCTCTGTTGCTTTTACAGATTTTTATTTAGAGCTTCCAAGTATAATTTTGTGTATTAATGGGTCTATGTGAGACTGGTGGTGTGTTGCAAGTATTTCCCTTCTCCTCTTGACTGTCTGATCCAGTCTTGGGTTGAGAGAGCTTAGCCTCCAGTTTGGCTGTATAATTGCATCTCCCGCATATATTAGTGCTTGGTGGTAGGAGGAGGGGGTTGTCTGTGTACATGTGGCAGTTGTAACATTGCCTCAAAATGCCCAGATTCAACAGTTGGACTGGAGAGTACACCTGCAACTGACCTTTGGACATGCCTGAATAGATAAAGTGAGCTGTTTTACTGACTGGCTGGTAGGGACGAATAGAGATTCTTGTCCTTCTGGACAGTATATAGGGGTCTAGTGCTAGGGTTAATTAGTGCTTGCTATGAGTTTTGAGCAAGGGCTGGGCTGTGAAATTAATGGTTTGAGTGGTTAAGTTGAAAGTTTGTCTAGCTCCATGGGAAAAATTGAAGAGTAGACTTTGTGGAGCCGGGAATAGTTTAACCCTAGTTAACCAGCGCTGTCCATTGTGCAAAACTGTGCAAATGTGATTTTTATAGAAGGAAAATGAAAGAGATAGAAATTATCCCAAAATGGCCAATAAACTACTAGTTTCTGGGTGGAAACCACTACTACAGGGACAGATAGGCTGCTCAAAGCTCCCCTCTCTCACAGGTGAACAGAGAAACTTCCTTCTATCCAAGTAAGTTATGGGCAACACAGAAACTTGTAACACAGCCCTGAATTCAGGAATAACCTGAAAAATTGACTATACTGGTTCAGAAAGGTGGGAAACAAGTATATTTTTTGGGGTTTTTTTGTTTGTTTTGTTCTCAGAAAATAAAGCAGATACAATCAAAAAACACTTTAAATGCACAGAAATGGCTATCCCAATTTAATGTGTAACCTATAACAGTTAAACAGATTATTTAAACACAAACATTACTTTGTTCAAGTGCAGGTAGCAAATAAGTACAATATGTAGCAGAAACAAGCTTTCTGAATCACAGAAATGCTAAAAATAGGTGTTTAGGCGGAATTTGTTAAAGACAGCAAGAAAATGCAGAAAAAAATGATACTTAATCACTCCAAAGTCTCTCTTTTGTCTCTCTGCTGCTGTAGAACTCTGCAGGGCACCAGGCAGGAGCTTGCTGAGCTGTATACAAGCGCAAAAACCTTGCAAATGTGGGTTTTATAGCAGGGAAATGAAAGAGAGAGAAATTCGACCAAAATGGCCAATAAGCTACTAACTTCTGGGCTACAGCAAACAAGGCACACAAATTTCAGAAGAAACAGTTCAAATAAGCAGGCACAATAAGCCTGTGAAGAGAAATTCCCTGCTCAGAAAGGCAGAGTCTAGCCTCTCCTCCCACAAGAATGCAGACCACAAACCTTCTTAATGTAAAATAACTGGCCTGAAGCCCAAGTGCTTAAACCAGAACTAATGCGCTTTTAGAATAAAAGACACTGAGCCTTCAATCAGCAATTCCCAACTTAGAAGGATGTAAGCTCCCTGTTCTGCCACAACAATGCAGTCCACAAACCTTCTTAATGTAATGTAATGAAAGTAAACCTTCTTAATGCATTTACAAACTTAGAGTTATTAACTACACAATATGTAACTTAACTGATCCAGTACTTATAGTTGTCTCTTGAATGTTCTTCAACATTTTGTGATACTTGGTGAAGGTATATTTTCAAGAAAAGAATCCCACAAAGCTTCACGGAATAAAAACAATAATATCAAAGTAAGAAAAATGAGAACAGCATACCAGCAGCATATCTGTATCATTGACACTAGCACTAAGGACAACTGAAGGCCGCAGAATAGCAGCAGCATATCTGTATCACTGACACTAGCACTAAGGACAACTAAAGGCCGCAGCATAGCAGCAGCATATCTGTATCACTGACACTAGCACTAAGGACAACTGAAGGCCACAGCATGTCAGCAGCATATCTGTGTCACTGACACTAGCACTAAGGACAACTGAAGGCCGCAGCATGCCAGCAGCATATCTGCATCACTGACACTAGCACTAAGGACAACTGAAGGCCACAGCATGCCAGCAGCATATCTGTATCACTGACACTAGCACTAAGGACAACTGAAGGCCACAGCATGCCAGCAGCATATCTGTATCACTGACACTAGCACTAAGGACAACTGAAGGCCACAGCATACCAGCAGCATATCTGTATCACTTACACTAGCACTAAGGACAGCTGAAGGCTGCAGCATACCGGCAGCATATCTGTATCACTGACACTAGCACTAAGGACAACTGAAGGCTGCAGAATACCAGCAGCATATCTGTATCACTGACACTAGCACTAAGGACAACTGAAGGCCACAGCATACCAGCAGCATATCTGTATCACTGACACTAGCACTAAGGACAACTGAAGGCTGCAGAATAGCAGCAGCATATCTGTATCACTGACACTAGCACTAAGGACAAATGAAGACCACAGCATACCAGCAGCATATCTGTATCACTGACACTAGCACTAAGGACAACTGAAGGCCACAGCATACCAGCAGCATATCTGTATCACTGACACTAGCACTAAGGACAACTGAAGGCCACAGCATACCAGCAGCATATCTGTATCACTGACACTAGCACTAAGGACAACTGAAGGCTACAGAATAGCAGCAGCATATCTGTATCACTGACACTAGCACTAAGGACAACTGAAGGCCACAGCATGCCAGCAGCATATCTGTATCAATGACACTAGCACTAAGGACAACCGAAGGCCACAGCATGCCAGCAGCATATCTGTATCACTGACACTAGCACTAAGGACAACTGAAGGCCGCAGCATACCAGCAGCATATCTGTATCACTTACACTAGCACTAAGGATAGCTGAAGGCTGCAGCATGCCAGCAGCATATCTGTATCACTGACACTAGCACTAAGGACAACTGAAGGCCACAGCATGCCAGCAGCATATCTGTATCACTGACACTAGCACTAAGGACAACTGAAGGCTGCAGCATATCGGCAGCATATCTGTATCACTGACACTAGCACTAAGGACAGCTGAAGGCTGCAGCATGCCGGCAGCATATCTGTATCACTGACACTAGCACTAAGGACAACTGAAGGCCGCAGCATACCAGCAGCATATCTGTATCACTGACACTAGCACTAAGGACAACTGAAGGCCACAGCATGCCAGCAGCATATCTGTATCACTGACACTAGCACTAAGGACAACTGAAGGCCGCAGCATGCCAGCAGCATATCTGTATCACTGACACTAGCACTAAGGACAGCTGAAGGCCGCAGCATGCCAGCAGCATATCTGTATCACTGACACTAGCACTAAGGACAACTGAAGGCCACAGCATGCCGGCAGCATATCTGTATCACTGACTCTAGCACTAAGGACAACTGAAGGCCGCAGCATGCCGGCAGCATATCTGTATCACTGACACTAGCAATAAGGACAACTGAAGGCCACAGCATGCCAGCAGCATATCTGTATCACTGACACTAGCAATAAGGACAACTGAAGGCCACAGCATGCCAGCAGCATATCTGTATCACTGACACTAGCACTAAGGACAACTGAAGGCCACTAACCATGGTCTGTTAAGTAACGTAGATCTTCCAGCACCTGTTAAATGCCACTATAGCCCTGTAGCTTGTCACACAGGGGCTTCTTGCTGTGTGGCACTTTATTGTCGCTAACGATATTCAGCATTAATTGTATGAACTATATTCTTTATATTCCATGCTTGCTGTGCACAGCCATATACTACCTGCTATTAAGCAGCGTACTCTGCTCCATGCGTATTCTGTACAGCCATTTACTACCTGCTATTAAGCAGCGTACTCTGCTCCATGCGTATTCTGTACAGCCATATACTACCTGCTATTAAGCAGCGTGCTCTGCTCCATGCGTATTCTGTACAGCCATATACTACCTGCTATTAAGCAGCGTACTCTGCTCCATGCGTATTCTGTACAGCCATATACTACCTGCTATTAAGCAGCATGCTCTGCTTCATGCGTATTCTGTGCAGCCATATACTACCTGCTATTAAGCAGCGTACTCTGCTCCATGCGTGTTCTGTACAGCCATATACTACCTGCTATTAAGCAGCGTGCTCTGCTCCATGCGTATTCTGTACAGCCATATACTACCTGCTATTAAGCAGCGTGCTCTGCTCCATGCGTGTTCTGTACAGTCATATACTACCTGCTATTAAGCAGCGTGCTCTGCTCCATGCGTATTCTGTACAGCCATTTACTACCTGCTATTAAGCAGCATGCTCTGCTCCATGCGTATTCTGTACAGCCATATACTACCTGCTATTAAGCAGCGTACACTGCTCCATGCGTATTCTGTACAGCCATTTACTACATGCTATTAAGCAGCGTGCTCTGCTCCATGCGTATTCTGTACAGCCATTTACTACATGCTATTAAGCAGCGTGCTCTGCTCCATGCGTATTCTGTACAGCCATATACTACCTGCTATTAAGCAGCGTATTCTGCTCCATGCGTATTCTGTACAGCCATATACTACCTGCTATTAAGCAGCATGCTCTGCTTCATGCGTATTCTGTGCAGCCATATACTACCTGCTATTAAGCAGCGTACTCTGCTCCATGCGTGTTCTGTACAGCCATATACTACCTGCTATTAAGCAGCGTGCTCTGCTCCATGCGTATTCTGTACAGCCATATACTACCTGCTATTAAGCAGCGTACTCTGCTCCATGCGTGTTCTGTACAGTCATATACTACCTGCTATTAAGCAGCGTGCTCTGCTCCATGCGTATTCTGTACAGCCATTTACTACCTGCTATTAAGCAGCATGCTCTGCTCCATGCGTATTCTGTACAGCCATATACTACCTGCTATTAAGCAGCGTACTCTGCTCCATGCGTATTCTGTACAGCCATTTACTACATGCTATTAAGCAGCGTGCTCTGCTCCATGCGTATTCTGTACAGCCATTTACTACATGCTATTAAGCAGCGTGCTCTGCTCCATGCGTATTCTGTACAGCCATTTACTACATGCTATTAAGCAGCGTGCTCTGCTCCATGCGTATTCTGTACAGCCATTTACTACCTGCTATTAAGCAGCGTACTCTGCTCCATGCGTATTCTGTACATCCATATACTACCTGCTATTAAGCAGCGTACTCTGCTCCATGCGTATTCTGTACAGCCATATACTACCTGCTATTAAGCAGCATGCTCTGCTCCATGCGTATTCTGTACAGCCATATACTACCTGCTATTAAGCAGCGTATTCTGCTCCATGCGTATTCTGTACAGCCATATACTACCTGCTATTAAGCAGCATGCTCTGCTCCATGCGTATTCTGTGCAGCCATATACTACCTGCTATTAAGCAGCGTACTCTGCTCCATGCGTGTTCTGTACAGCCATATACTACCTGCTATTAAGCAGCGTGCTCTGCTCCATGCGTATTCTGTACAGCCATATACTACCTGCTATTAAGCAGCGTACTCTGCTCCATGCGTGTTCTGTACAGTCATATACTACCTGCTATTAAGCAGCGTGCTCTGCTCCATGCGTATTCTGTACAGCCATTTACTACCTGCTATTAAGCAGCGTGCTCTGCTCCATGCGTATTCTGTACAGCCATATACTACCTGCTATTAAGCAGCGTACTCTGCTCCATGCGTATTCTGTACAGCCATTTACTACATGCTATTAAGCAGCGTGCTCTGCTCCATGCATATTCTGTACAGCCATTTACTACATGCTATTAAGCAGCGTGCTCTGCTCCATGCGTATTCTGTACAGCCATTTACTACATGCTATTAAGCAGCGTGCTCTGCTCCATGCGTATTCTGTACAGCCATTTACTACATGCTATTAAGCAGCATACTCTGCTCCATGCGTATTCTGTACAGCCATTTACTACCTGCTATTAAGCAGCGTACTCTGCTCCATGCGTATTCTGTACAGCCATTTACTACATGCTATTAAGCAGCGTACTCTGCTCCATGTGTATTCTGTACAGCCATTTACTACCTGCTATTAAGCAGCGTACTCTGCTCCATGCGTATTCTGTACAGCCATTTATTACATGCTATTAAGCAGCGTACTCTGCTCCATGCGTATTCTGTACAGCCATTTACTACCTGCTATTAAGCAGCGTGCTCTGCTCCCTTCCATCATGTTTGTTCATTACAGCATGGTTTCTCTATCATGCTGTTTTTTTTATTTTTTTAACTTAGCTTTTTGCTTTTTCCAACTCATCTATTATATTTTTATGTATTTTCACTACACTGTATTGCCAGTATGTATAATCTGTGCATGTTAATGCTAGTTTATTTTTTAAGTTTAGGATTTAATATTGTTTATTTTAGAATGTTGTGACACATTAGTGTGTTAATTCAATGACTGGGATCTGTCAGTGTTGTGCATACATTACACAGACTGACCCTAGCACTGGAATTGGATCTGCTTCACTGCAGCTCCACTCCATTCCTCAATCACCCAATGCTTTAATACATATATTTTCTTATAAACATTCTCTGTCCTCTCACTCTACCCTTTCTTTAACCCTCCTTACTAATCCTCATCCTTTAAAGGTGCACATCACTTACATGACTTGCTACATACATATCACTACAAACTGACCTATAGTCTGGGTGATCCAATGCATTAATAGCGTGTTGGCCTTTCAAAGTGAAAAAAATTAAAACCTATCCTGTGCTGTATCAGCTGCATGCAGGACTATGATCTGCACATTCTTTATGCAGAACTCCATACAATTAATTACAGTGAACTTTTCACTGATGGTAACCAATTATCTACCCTTGGTATAGTCAACAATTTGCTTCTTTCCACCAAATGCAGTCACATAGCTGTGCAAGTTATTGGAACGACCCATTTGCCTCAGAAATATAGTGACCAAGCATGTACGAGAAGCTCTATATAATCTAGATATATATAAATCAAGACAGCCAAGAATATTACTTCTGAGAATTATAGTATAATTGTGGTAGATGGTAATCCTGGGTTTTGATGGGTAAACTGACATTCTGCATATAATCTGAATGTAGCAGTGTAGAAAATTGGAGAACTACATAAGTAACATAATGCTACTATGATTAAGTGCACTAGGGATTCTATTTGCATAAAAAGAGATGTGAAAAAGCAAGCCCTCCTCTCTAGTTTAATACTTGACATTGTTTGTGACGTGTAGGCATGACATTTTATTAAACCACAAAACTGAACAGAGAAATTTGCTCTTTCAGTACTGAAAACAACAAAGGTCAATAAAGTTTGTCAACATTCCTTTACAATGTCAGAAATGAATTACATGAATAGATTTGTATTTGTGGTATCTGTGTTAACCGGTTTAGAACTTCTCTAATGTAATATCTGGGTTTCTTATTAGACAGAAAGGCACATTATTCAGTGTGTACAACAGACTGCATTACCTTTCAAAATCATAAGGTGCATCAAGTCATACATGGCTGCTTATCAGAACATATTAATAAACTGGTATATAAGCCAGTAGGATTACAAATGCCTAAATTGTACTTGGTTTCATGGAGCTCGAGTCCCCATTCCATGAAGATGTTTTGAAAAGTTTAACTAAATGAGTGACAATTTAGACACTTCCTTTAACAGACTCTTAGCTTCATTAGGAAAATATTTATAAAACTCAAAAGATAAGCTATCAGCTTCACAAGCACTCCTCAATTTAAAAAAATGTATATTCAGCAATTTCAGCCAGGAGGAAATTATATTTTCTAAATAGTAATTTTTTGCAATAGTTAGGCATTTCCACTTCATATTTTTCAGCAAATAAGAATGAATTTTAATCACTTAAAAATACATATTTATCATGAGTGTAGTAGATGTGTTTTGCTCACCAGATATTCCATCAACTAAATAAGACTACACTCCATTCAGCTATTAATTTTAGGCCTTCTAGCTAATAATTTTAAGCAATAAATGGGGAATGATAATATATTTCACTTTTATTTTTCCTGACAGATCTTAGTTTTGTAATCAATTATGTTTGCATAGCAAGCTTCATGTTTCTCAATAAAAAATTACAGATTCTAATATACTACAACAGCCAAGGACTCCACATTAGAAGATTTTTTTGCGAAACTGATACAGAGGTATACAGTTTATTAATTTAAAGCAGCATTTAAAGGTGTGTCAAAAATACAGATGTAATAATATTCTAAATGTGCAGACTTTAACTGATTCCAAATATATTTATGTTTATTAGAAAATTCAGCCAACATAGTGCAGAAGCGGGATAGCCTTTAAAGCAGCTCTTGAAATGTTTAAATATACTACTTGAGAAGACTATGGTAGTTGATAGTGGTCTCAAAATTGTAGTAAGAAAGACTAAGTCAAAACAAAGTAATGTAATCTTTGGAAATATGTACTTTATCACTGCTTGTCCAACATGCCACTCGAGTGGCATAGAGGGATAAAGCCCTGACTACAACCCAGGTTCACTTAGCATCTTGGCAACTGACAGAGTGGAAGGGAGGGATGGACATGCCCATCCTGGGGGGAGAATGGTACATGGGTGCTTCTTGATGACAATGCTTGGTAGACGCCAGAGATGTTGCCAGAGGAGGCATGATCAGTTGGTAGAAGTGGACCTGGTTAAGCTGTTGCAGTGGCAGAATGATACACTACTAGTCCACATCACATTTCCACCCAGAAACCATACCACATTGCCAAACAGGAAGTAGGGAAATGGGCAGACCAAGTAAGACTTCCACATGGATGGAAACTCAGATGTGCCAAGCCCCATTGCCTTAGATCCATGACTGGCCCCAACAGTTACAGGAACAAAGTCTGGGTGGACAAGGAGTGGCTAGCAGATGCAATGCCAGTCTGGTTGGGCATAGAGTGGCTAGTAGATGCAGCACTAATGGAGCATGAGGGCCAGGCCAGTAAAATGATGGGAAGAAAAATTAAAAAAATGCTTGTCCAAACATTGTGTGTTTTAGAATAATGTGTGGGTTGAATGGTTTCACAAAGGTTAGACGATCGTTGAATGCTTTCACAAAGGTTAGGCAATTGTTGAATGCTTTCACAAAGGTTAGGCGATTGTTGAATGCTTTCACAAAGTTTAGGTAATCGTTGAATGCTTTCATAAAGGTTAGGTGATCGTTGAATGCCTTCACAAAGGTTAGGCAATTGTTGAATGCTTTCACAAAGGTTAGACGATCGTTGAATGCTTTCACAAAGGTTAGGTAATCGTTGAATGCTTTCATAAAGGTTTGGTGATCGTTGAATGCCTTCACAAAGGTTAGGCAATTGTTGAATGCTTTCACAAAGGTTAGACGATCGTTGAATGCTTACACAAAGGTTAGGTAATCGTTGAATGCTTTCATAAAGGTTAGGTGATCGTTGAATGCTTTCACAAAGGTTAGGCGATTGTTGAATGCTTTCACAAAGGTTAGACGATCATTGAATGCCTTCACAAAGGTTAGGTAATCGTTGAATGCTTTCACAAAGGTTAGGTAATCGTTGAATGCTTTCACAAAGGTTAGGCGATCATTGAATGCTTTCACAAAGGTTAGACGATTGTTGAATGCTTTCACAAAGGTTAGACGATCGTTGAATGCTTTCACAAAGGTTAGGCGATTGTTGAATGCTTTCACAAAGGTTAGGCGATTGTTGAATGCTTTCACAAAGGTTAGGCGATCATTGAATGCTTTCACAAAGGTTAGGTGATCGTTGAATGCTTTCACAAAGGTTAGGCAATCGTTGAATGCTTTCACAAAGGTTAGGCGATCGTTGAATGCTTTCACAAAGGTTAGGCGATCGTTGAATGCTTTCACAAAGGTTAGACGATCGTTGAATGCTTACACAAAGGTTAGGCGATCGTTGAATGCTTTCACAAAGGTTAGACGATCGTTGAATGCTTACACAAAGGTTAGGCGATCGTTGAATGCTTTCACAAAGGTTAGACGATCGTTGAATGCTTTCATAAAGGTTAGGTGATCGTTGAATGCTTTCACAAAGGTTAGGCAATTGTTGAATGCTTTCACAAAGGTTAGGCGATCATTGAATGCTTTCACAAAGGTTAGGCGATCCTGAATCAGGTAAACTAATATTATTGGTTGCATCAAAACAACCTTTAGCTGAAGTAGAAAACTTAGAAATATGTTGCTACTTATGAACTAAATTGTTGTTAGTGAATTAAAATATCCACATATAACTAAATACATGGTTATGTTATCAATCAGTTTAGCATTTAGCTATTGAAAAGAGTAGTTGAAAGGTAAGACTATAAATATTTTGAAGTGCATATACATAGAACTATTAGGGAATATAACTGTGCCGAAATAACCCTCATTACTACAGAATGCACATGTGAAAGAGATGTAGGATGTTATTTATTAATATAGCTGCACCTCTTTTCCTGTAGTTGAGAGGAGGAATGTAAAAGTATAGTGCAACAATCTCTTCCAAGTTTAAGGTGCTCATCTTTGCTAATCTGGATCTCTTAAGAAAAATGGTATCTATCTTAAAAGTTCTGAAATACTTGAAGAAGCTACCTGTTTTAATTACATCACAATATCCACATATATTTCAGTTTAAGATTTCTATGGTCATTTATACTAGTGACAGTCATTGCTGAAAAGAGAAACCAGCATCAGCAGATTTAATAATATTTGGGAAACAAAAATGAATAATATTACAACATGAGAGAATGATAAGTGTATGCATTTACAAATAAGGGACTTCCTATGGGCAAAAGGCCTACGACCATATAACGAAGGAAGGAAGGAAACGACAAGTGGACATGAGGACACTAAACCTACATGTAAACAAGAAATTGATCAACCCCACACCAGTTGGAATGCCTTATTAGGTGTCACTGTAAACAGCTGAACTTACAGTTTTAAATGGAAAATGTTAATAAACAATCTACGCAATGATTACTAAAAAAGCATAAATGTATTACATGCCTAAAGATTTATATTAGAAGTAAAATAATCAAGTTAAATTATGTATTAGACTACACTGCAATGTATTAAGGCATAATACTATATACATGCTAATAGGATGGTTACCTATTGTATTCTCGAAAGCCAACAATGTCGAATCTGACATTGTCGTCACGAGAATAACGAAAGTGCAGAACGTCGAACGGGTAAACGGAAATCTCCATAAGGGGAGATTTCCATTTACTTCAATGTAGTGCGGTCTTGGGGTTGGTATATTTAAGTAGTGGAGGGTGTTAGGGGTATAGCCCCCCACGTGGGGATGCAGGAGGGCTTGCCCCCTGCCTACACCCTTTAGATTTTCTTTTTTTTTCTTTATTTTTTCTGAACATTCGAAATTTTAATGGTTCGATCATTAAAGGTTGACCTTTAGTGATTTGAACCATTAAACTTTCGATGTTCTAATATAGACCCAATAGGACTGATACTTTGTAGCAAAAGGAGAGTAAGTACTGACACTTTGTAACAGAATCTTAATATAACTCTAAGCAATAAAAGACCAAATGACAGCAAATATTATCAAAACTTTTACGTGTTTGAAGATGAGTGAACTATCTCTGTAGTTATAATACTGCTGAGAAAAATAACATGTTAATGTTTTTATAGTGAAATTGAAACATATATAAATGTATCACACAAACCTATGAATAAAATCTTTGGTTGTCAATTGTGAGACTAAAAACAGTTTCACTCATTTATAGAACCCCATATTGATATGTTAAAATGTGTCTTCTGAAAAAATAAATCTTTTCTCTTCATCTCTTTTTGTTTTCTTCAGTTGAAATGTGGCAGTATGATTATATACAATTAACAGTGTTAAAATATTATAAAGACAAGCTACCTATAAAAATGAATCTTAACAGATATTTAAGGAAAAAAGTATCCAGCTTAGGGATGTTAAGAGGTATGAGATGATTTCATAAAAATGATAAGTCTTTACATATTAATGTAACTCGTCTTCCTTGTAAGCTGATAACTGATCACTGCAAGGTCCCTGTATGTAGTAAAAGAGAAATCAAACTAGAACATTTTTCACTGATATAAAGCTAAAGTAATAAGCATAAAACCAGTGTTGTGAAATGATTTCATACAGCTAGCTGCATGCTTTTCGCACTGTCTTTCCCTGATTTTCATCTTGCAAGTTTGTCCTTATTTTATCAAACCTGTCTTAAACAGGCTGTTCAAGATTGTACTCAGAAAACTTAACAGCTTCCTTTAAAGAAGATACCATGATAATGTAAATGTTGAAATTCATAACTGAGTCAAGATGGCTATCTAAAACAAAACTTGGCAGCTTTAAGCTTTTAAGACACTTATTTAATGGCAATATTTCCATTTTATTTAGTCACTACTAGTGGAGTAATGGTGAAATCAGATTTATGTCACTTTAAATTTAACCTGTCCCTCCAGCCAAGTGCAATCAAGGATCTTCCATTTGTCTAAGAAATTATTAACTTTTTTAATTATATGAAATAAACTTTAATTTAGAAACAGTGAACATGCAGAAATGATGATAAACAGAGCATCTGTTTAAAAAATCAGATAAATGTTAACAGAGTTTAGATCACATTTGAAATGCAATATAACATTTTCCAGTTTTCAATAAATTCTTCACTTTTAAGTTTATTATTAGTTCTTCTAGCTGAGCTCACATCGTATTTTCCATTTTCCCTAATTCTTTCCTGCAGGTTCGGATGCCAGAGCTTGAAAACATATAACAGAAGGAACCATTCAATGTTCTAAACCTCATAGAGGCCAGCAATGACAAGTTTCAAAATATTGGCTCCATACCCAAAAGTCAAAAGACCAGACCTTGTTTAAGTGGAGGACAAGCTCTGAGACTACAACACACATTATCAATTAGTGAATCCCGTTTACCAGAGATGCAAGGATATGTTCAATACATATGCAGATAGTCTGCTTCACACATGTTACTTCTCCTACAGGACAGGAGAAAAGTGCCAATCATTAATTGTTTTTATGTAAAGTGAAGGACAGTAAAGGGGTCAGTACCAGTTCAAAAGTGCCATTCAGTGTTTTCTCTGTTTGTTGTGTGATATTCTCAAGACTGCATATATTTCTCTAGTTGGCCCTATTCTCAGCATTGACACTTGTATGTCCTATCCCCAGCATGGACACTTGTATACCCTATCCTCAGCATGGACACTCGCATGCCCTATCCCCAGCATGGACACTTGTATACCCTATCCTCAGCATGGACACTTGCATGCCCTATCCCCAGCATGGACACTTGTATACCCTATCCTCAGCATGGACACTTGCATGCCCTATCCCAGCATGGACACTTGTATACCCTATCCTCAGCATGGACACTTGTATGCCCTATTCTCCACATGGACACTTGTATGTCCTATCCTCAGCATGGACACTTCTATGCCCTATACTTAGAATTGGACACTTGTATGCCCTATCCCCAGCATGGACACTTGTATGCCCTATCCTCCACATGGACACTTGTATGCCCTCAGCATGGACACTTGTATGCCCTATCCTCAGCAGGGACACTTGTATGCCCTATCACCAGCATGGACACTTGTATGCCCTATCCTCCACATGGACACTTGTATGACCTATCCTCAGCATGGGCACGTGTATGCCCTATCCTCAGCATGTGTACTTGTATGCCCTATCCTCAACATAGACACTTGTATGCTCTATCCTCAGCATGGACACTTGTATGCCCTATCCTAAGCATGGGCACTTGTATGCCCTATCCCCAGCATGGGCACTTGTATGCCCTATCCCCAGCATGGGCACTTGTATGCCCTATCCTGAGCATGGGCACTTGTATGCCCTATTCCCAGCATGGATATTTGTATGCCCTATCCCAGCATGGTCACGTGTATGCCCTATCCTCCACATGGGCACTTGTATGCCCTATCCTCAGCATGGACACTTTTAAGCCCTATCCCCAGCATGGAAACTTGTATGCCCTATCCTCAGCATGGACATTTGTATGCCCTATCCCAAGCATGGGCACTTGTATGCCCTATCCTCAGCATGGGCACTTGTATGCCCTATCCTCAGCATGGACACTTGTATGCCCTATCCTCAACATGGTCACTTGTATGCCCTATCCTCAGCATGGACACTTGTATGCCCTAATCTCCACATGGACACTTGTATGCCCTATCCTCAGCATGGACACGTATGCCCTATCATCCACATGGACACTTGTATGCCCTATCCACAGTATGGACACTTGTATGCCCCATCCTCAGCATGGGCACTTTTATGCCCTATCCTCAACATTGACACTTGTATGCCCTATCCTCAGCATGGACCCCTATCCCCAGCATGGGCACTTGTATGCCCTATCCTCAGCATGGGCACTTGTATGCCCTATCCTTAGCATAGACACTTGTATGCTCAATCCTCAGCATGGTCACTTGTATGCCCTATCCTCGGCATGGACACTTGTATGCCAGGTTGGTGGCAACGCACGAAGCTTCGGAAACCATCCAGGTGCAACTAACCATAGGCAAAACTGCTCTACAAATTGTAGCATGCTACAGGCCACCCTCTCAAACTCAGGAACCCCACACAGCCTTCCTGAAGACACTGGAGGGTATAAATGTATCTCCAAACACCATCATATTGGGTGACTTCAACTACCCGAATATAGACTGGGAACATTACTCAAGCCCTAACTTTCTAGCCCAATGGTTCCTGGAGTTCATAAATTCAAATGCCATGGAACAGCTAGTCACTGTTCCCACGAGGAGAAAATATACTAGATCTCATTGTCACAAACATGGGGACAAAATGCTCCACACCGAAGTATATCCCTCATTGGTGAGATCTGATCATAAACTAATCTCACTGGAAATCCACATCCCGCCCCACCCCAAACAAAAGACCACAGTGAAGAACTTCTCTAAAGCAAACTTCACACTACTCAAGACTGGTGTGGTATCCTTCAAGGCCCCTGAGCCAGTGGAAACCACAACCCAAGCTTGAAGCCCTTACAAATGCCTTCTATGAACACCTCCAGGACTGCATGGATCAGGCAATCCCAAATAAAACCAAGACTCTTTCCACAAAGGGCAAACGTCCAGTCTGGTGGACCCCAGCCATTAACAAACTTTACAATAAGAGGAGAAAGCTATTACATGATAGAACAAAATCCATAAAAGGGAAGTCACCCCTGATCATTATTAGTAAAAAATACGAGCACTCATAAAATCAACTAAGGCCAATTTTGAGAGAAAAATTGCCATGGATTCAAAGGACAATCATAAAGCCTTTTTCAGCTATGTTAGGAACCTGGGTGGAAACTCCCAGATATGCTCAGAATTAGTCCAAAATGATACAAAAATCACTGAACCCACAGACATTGCCAACATACTGGCAGACAGGTTCAGTGCAAACTTCACCCCCCTCTCCCCCCCGAAAGGAGAGATAACTATCCCAGCCGAGTGTAGCCTCCCAGACATCTCAAATGCGCAGGTGAAAGCTGCTCTCTCTAAAGCTATAAACACAGCATCAATGGGACTGGATGGTGTCCCCGGCTGTGTGCTACATGAGCTAAATGAGGAATTAAACCCACACATAAGGCAGCTGTTTAATCTCAGCCTTACCACAGGTTACGTGCCCAAGGAGTGGCGTACGGCAACTGTGGTCCCACTCCACAAAGGCGGCGCCTCTACGGACCCTGGTAATTACCGCCCCATAAGCTTAACAAGTCTAGTCTGCAAAGCTATGGAGAGGATCATAATGGAGCTCATAAACAAAGATATAGGGGACTTGCAGACATTGGACCCGACCCAGTTTGGCTTCGTCAAGGGAAGATCATGCCTTTTGAACTTGGTTGACTTCTTCGAAACAGTCACCAAGGCCATTGATGAGGGAAAGGCAGTCCATACAGCCTACCTTGACCTTTCAAAGGCTTTCGACACAATACCCCACTCGGGTATTGTAGAAAAACTTACCAGCTTAAATGTAAACCCATATGTCACAAGATGGGTTGCAAACTGGCTTAAGGACAGAACCCACAGGGTTAGAGTTGCTGGCGCTATGTCAGACTCCAAGCCGGTCACAAGTGGTGTCCCACAGGGCTCGGTCCTTGTCCCCCCTATTGTTCGGCATCTACTTCTCAGAAGTACAGGCCAACATGGGAGGACTTTGGCTGACAAAGTTTGCTGACGACTGCAAACTGGGCGCCATAGTGGAAAGTGCATCGGACACGGATATCCTTCAGAAAGGACTCACGGAAACAGATAGCTGGTGCCAGAGCCATGGCCTGAAGTTAAACGCCAAAAAATGTGTAGTCATACCCTTCGGGAAAAACAAGGTAACCCCAATCTACCATATAGGTGGCAATCCACTAAGCACAGAAGAGGTTATCAGGGACCTGGGGACCCAGGTTGACAGTGGCCTTTCTTTTGGCACTCACGTTGCTAAAGTGGTTAGAAAGACCTTCTACATTGCCCACCTGATCATGAAGGGATTCACATCCAGATCTAGTGAGGTCATTGTTCCCCTGTACTCTTCACTTATCAGACCAATGATCGAAAGTACAATGCCCCATTCGGGATGTATCTCACCCGACATCTGCAGCAATTGGAGAGACCCCAAAAGTTCCTCACCAAAAGGATAAAGGGACTCCAAAATCTGTCATATGCTGCCAGATTGAAGAAACTCCAGCTCTATTCAGTCGCATACCGTCTGCTCAGAGGTGACATGTGCCTGACATACAAGGCCATGTCCAACCTGGAATTAATGGACATGCTCCACCTCAAAAAATGCAAATCCACCAAAACCACTAGAGCAAGTGACTTAAACCTTAGCACGGATATAAATAGGACGTGCTGGAGGGATAGATTTATCACTCAGAGACTCCCTATGCTGTGGAATAAAATCCCGGTCCATGTGAGGCAGAGCACCTCGCTGACTCTGTTCAAGAGAAATCTTGACCTGTGGATGGGAGATCGTAGGTTTACCCCAGGAATCATCTCTGTGTCACTGCTGGACAGAGGCACACCAAACTAATGGGCACAGTATTTTTTCATATAAGGGGTGGCATAAGCCACAAAAATTTGGACTAGGCTTATAAATGCCTTAGGGCAGATAGCCTAGTATAAACCTATGAACCTATGAACCTATATCCCAGCATGGACACTTGTATGCACTAACCTCAGCATAGGCACTTGTATGCCCTATCCTCAGCATGGACACTTGTATGCTTTATCCCCAGCATGAGCACTTGTATGCCTTATCCTCAGCATTGACACTTGTATGCCCTATCCCCAGCATGGGCACATGTATGCCCTATCCTCCACATGGACACTTGAATGCCCTATCCTCAGCATGGACACTTGTATGCCCCATCCTTGGCATGGACACATGTATGCCCTATCCTCAGCATGGGCACTTGTATGCCCTATCCTCAGCATGGACACATGTATGCCCTATCCTCAGCATGGGCACTTGTATGCCCTATCCTCAGCATGGACACTTGTATGCCCTATCCTCCACATGTGCACTTGTATGCTCTATCCTCGGCATGGACACATGCATGCCCTATCCTCCACATGAGCACTTGTATGCCCTATCCCCGGCATGGACACATGTATGCCCCATCCTCAGCATGGGCATTTGTATGCCCTATCCCCAGCATGGACACTTGTATGCCCTATCCCCAGCATGGGCACATGTATGCCTTATCCTCCACATGGACACTTGCATGCCCTATCATCAGTATGGACATTTGTATGCCCTATCCTCCACATGCGCACTTGTATGCCTTATCCTCAGCATGGACACATGTATGCTCTATCCTCCAAATGGGCACTTGTATGCCCTAGACTCGGCATAGACACATGTATGCCCTATCCTCAGCATGCGCATTTGTATGCCCTATCCCCAGCATGGACACTTGTATGCCCTATCCCCAGCATGAGCACATGTATGCCTTATCCTCCACATGGGCACTTGTATGCCCTATCCTCAGTATGGACACTTGCATGCCCTATCTTCAGCATGGACACTTGTATGCCCTATCCCCAGCATGGACACTTGTATGCCCTATCCTCCACATGGACACTTGTATGCCCTATCCTCAGCATGGGCATGTGTATGCCTTATCCTCAGCATGGGTACTTGTATGCCCTATCCTCAACATAGACACTTGTATGCCCTATCCTCAGCATGGACACTTTTATGCCCTATCCTAAGCATGGGCACTTGTATGCCCTATCCCCAGCATGGGCACTTGTATGCCCTATTGTCAGCATGGGCACATGTATGTCCTATCCTCAGCATGGGCACTTGTATGCTCTATCCCCAGCATGGATATTTGTATGCCCTATGCCTAGTATGGTCATGTGTATGCCCTATCCTCCACATGGGCACTTGTATACCCTATCCTCAGCATGGACACTTGTAAGCCCTATCCCCAGCATGGACACTTGTATGCCCTATCCTCAGCATGGGTACTTGTATGCCCTATCCTCAACATAGACACTTGTATGCCCTATCCTCAGCATGGAAACTTGTATGCCCTATCCTCCACATGGACACTTGTATGCCCTATCCTCGGCATGGACACATGTATGCCCTATCATCCACATGGACACTTGAATGCCCTATCCACAATATGGACACTTGTATGCCCTATCTTCAGCATGGGCACTTGTATGCCCTATCCTCAACATTGACACTTGTATGCCCTATCCTCAGCAGGGACACTTATATGCCCTATCCCCAGCATGGGCACTTGTATGCCCTATCCTCAGAATGGGCACTTGCATGCCCTGTCCTCAGCATAGACACTTGTATGCCTTATCCTCAGCATGGACACTTGTATGCCCTATCCCCAGCATGGGCACTTGTATGCCCTATCCTCCACATGGACACTTGAATGCCCTATCCTCAGCATGGACACTTGTATGCCCCATCCTTGGCATGGACACATGTATGCCCTATCCTCAGCATGGGCACTTGTATGCCCTATCCTCAGCATGGACACATGTGTGCCCTATCCTCAGCATGGGCACTTTTATGCCCTATCCTCAGCATGGACACTCGTATGTCCTATCCTCAGCATGGACACTTGTATGCCCTATCCTCAGCATGGACACTTGTATGCCCTATCCTCCACATGTGCACTTGTATGCTCTGTCCTCGGCATGGACACAAGTATGCCTTATCCTCCACATGGGCACTTGTAAGCCCTATCCTCGGCATGGACACATGTTTGCCCCATCTTCAGCATGGGCATTTGTATGCCCTATCCCCAGCATGGACACTTGAATGCCGTATCCCCAGCATGGGCACATGTATGCCTTATCCTCCACATGGACACTTGTATGCTCTATCATCAGTATGGATATTTGTATGCCCTATCCTCCACATGCGCATTTGTATGCCTTATCCTCAGCATGGACACATGTATGCCCTATCCTCCAAATGGGCACTTGTACGCCCTATCCTCAGCATGGACACATGTATGCCCTATCCTCAGCATGGGCAATTGTATGCCCTATCCCCAGCATGGACACTTGTATGCCCTATCCCCAGCATGAGGACATGTATGCCTTATCCTCCTCATGGGCACTTGTATGCCTATCCTCAGTATGGACACTTGTATGCCCTATCTTCGGAATGGACACTTGTATGCCCTATCCCCAGCATGTACACTTGTATGCCCTATCCTCCACATGGACACTTATATGCCCTATCCTCAGCATGGGCACGTGTATGCCCTATCCTCAGCATGGGTACTTGTATGCCCTATCCTCAACATAGACACTTGTATGCCCTATCCTCAGCATGGACACTTGTATGCCCTATTCTAAGCATGGGCACTTGTATGCCCTATGCCCAGCATGGGCACTTGTATGCCCTATCCTCAGCATGGGCACTTGTATGCCCTATCCTGAGCATGGGCACTTGCATGCCTTATCCCCAGCATGGATATTTGTATGCCCTATGTCAAGTATGGTCACGTGTATGCCCTATCCTCCGCATGGGGACTTGTATGCCCTATCCTCAGCATGGGCACTTGTATGCCGTATCCTCAGCATAGACACTTGTATGCCCTATCCTCAGCATGGTCACTTGTATGCCCTATCCCCAGCATGGACACTTGTATGCCCTATCCTCAGCATGGACACTTGTATGCCCTATCCCCAGCATGGGCACTTGTATGCCCTATCCTCAGCATGGGCACTTGTATGCCCTATCCTCAGCATGGACACTTGTATGCCCTATCCTCAGCATGGTCACTTGTATGCCCTATCCTCAGCATGGACACTTGTATGCCCTATCCTCCACATGGACACTCGTATACCCTATCCTCGGCATGGACACATGTATGCCCTATCATCCACATGGACACTTGTATGCCCTATCCACAGTATGGACACTTGTATGCCCTATCTTTGGCATGGACACTTGTATGCCCTATCCTCAGCATTGACACTTGTATGTCCTATCCTCAGCATGGACACTTATATGCCCTATCCCCAGCATGGGCACTTGTATGCCCTATCCTCAGCATGGGCACTTGTATGCCCTATCCTCAGCATAGACACTTGTATGCCCTATCCTCAGCATGGTCACTTGTATGCCTTATCCTCGGCATGGACATTTGTATGCCCTATCCCCAGCATGGACACTTGTATGCTTTATCCCCAGCATGAGCACTTGTATGCCTTATCCTCAGCATGGACACTTGTATGTCCTATCTCCAGCATGGGCACTTGTATGCCCTATCCTCCACATGGACACTTGAATGCCCTATCCTCAGCATGGACACTTGTATGCTCCATCCTTGGCATGGACACATGTATGCCCTATCCTCAGCATGGGCACCTGTATGCCCTATCCTCGGCATGGACACATGTATGCCCTATCCTCAGCATGGGCACTTGTATGCCCTATACTCAGCATGGACACTCGTATGTCCTATCCTCAGCATGGACACTTGTATGCCCTATCCTCAGCATGGACACTTGTATGCCCTATCCTCCACATGTGCACTTGTATGCACTATCCTCGGCATGGACACATGTATGCCCTATCCTCCACATGGGCACTTGTATGCCCTATCCTCGGCATGGACATTTTTATGCCCTATCCTCCACATGCGCACTTTTATGCCTTATCCTCAGCATGGACACATGTATGTCCTATCCTCCACATGGGCACTTGTACGCCCTATCCTCGGTATGGACACATGTATGCCCCATCCTCATCACGGGCATTTGTATGCCCTATCCCCAGCATGGACAGTTGTATGCCCTATCCCGAGCATGAGCACATGTATGCCTTATCCTCCACATGGGCACTTTTATGCCCCATCCTCAGTATGGACACTTGTATGCCCTATCTTCGGCATGGACACATGTATGCCCTATTATCCACATGGACAATTGTATGCCCTATCCTCAGCATGGATACTTGTATGCCCTATCCTCAGCATGGACACTTGTATGCCCTATCCACAGCATGGACACTTGTATGCGCTATCCTCAGCATGGGCAGTTGCATGCCCTATCCTCAGCATGGACACATGTATGCCCTATCCTCAGCATGGACACTTGTATGCCCTATCTTTGGCATGGACACATGTATGCCTTATCCTCAGCATGGGCACTTGTATGCCCTATCCTCAGCATGGACACTTGTATGCTCTATCCTCAGCATGGGCACTTGTATGTCCTATTCCCAGCATGGACACTTGTATGCCATATCCTCCACATGGACACTTGTATGCCCGATCCTCAGCATGGACACTTGTATTCCTTATCCTTGGCATGGACAGATGTATGCCTTATCCTCAGCATGGGTACTTGTATGCCCTATCTTCGGCATGGACACATGTATGCCCTATCCTCAGCATGGGCAGTTGTATGCCCTATCCTCGGCATGGACACATGTATGCCCTATTCCCAGCATGGGCATTTGTATACCCTATTCCCAGCATGGACACTTGTATGCCCTATCCCCAGCATAGACACTTGTATGCCCTATCCTCAGCATGGGCACTTATATGTCCTATCCTCAGCATGACACTTGTATGCTCTATCCTCAGCATGGACACTTGTATGCCCTATCCTCAGCATGGACACTTATATGCCCTATCCTCAGCATGGACACTTGTATGCCCTATCCTCTGCATGGACACTTGTCTGCCCTATTCTCCACATGGACACTTGTATGCCCTATCCTCGGCATGGACACATGTATGCCCTATCCCCAGCATGGGCACTTGTATGCCCTATCCTCAGCATGGGCACTTGTATGCCCTATCCCCAGCATAGACACTTGTATGCCCTATCCTCAGCATGGACACTTGTATGCTCTATCCTCAGCATGGACACTTGTATGCTCTATCCTCAGCATGGACACTTGTATGCCCTATCCTCAGCATGGACACTTATATGCCCTATCCTCAGCATGGAGACTTGTATGCCCTATCCTCCACATGGGCACTTGTATGCCCTATCCTCAGCATGGGCACTTGTATGCCCTATCTTCAGCATGGACACTTGTATGCCCTATCCTCAGCATGGGCACTTGTATGCCCTATCCTCAACATGGGTACTTATATATCACCTATTGGTGAATGTATTTAAGTTTCAAATAGAGGTAGCAGTTCTGAGGTTTTAGGGATTATTGAAGTCCAGATATTTCCTGAACTAATTTTTAAGTATTTTATCACTCCTGCATTAGTTAGTAAACATATCATCTGCAGACTTGGTCAAAAATGTTGGCCAGCATTTTTAAGCAACCCTTTCAACACCTGAAAGGACTCGAGAGACTAATTAGAAGTATGTATCCCAGCAGTCTGAACATCTTGCACAATTAAACCTCTGATCAATTTTAAAATAGGGTGAGCACCAAAACAAATTAGATTATACAAGCACCTCAACTTGGAAGTACATGTCCAGTGTTTTTCCACCCAATGTTTCAGATCCTCAGGATTCCAAATATTTTTGTTCTGAACATAGATAAATTTGACATTGTCCTGATATATGCTGTGCAATCTTGTATATTCATGTAGTCATTTATATTTGTTAACTGAGATACTGCACTGATTAAAGCTAACCAATTTTAGGAACCATCATGAAGAAAACGCAGATATTGTATACAACATTACATAGGAATTAGCCAGAGATACATAGATAAACAGGATATGTGCAATCATAGCACAAGAGTGAAATATTCTTACAGAGTGCAATGTACAATATTTACAATAACTATTAGGACTAGTAGAGGTTTAGCAGAGATGTTAATATAACAGAGAAGAGGAAATGGGATAGCGATAGCCTAGTGGAGACACAAGTGCACTAGGCCTGACTGAAAACATGCTTTTTAATTTTTAATTCTAAATCCATAATACCTGTTGATTTCTTTTAGGTCATTGTAGAGGGGATTGCCAAAGAGCAGTGAGGACAAGGCATGTGAAATTCAGTGCAGCTTGGTTCTGGAGGTAATAAGTGAGGGTGCAGTTTGAGAGTTAGGTTAGGTTGTAGGAGGAAGATTTTTCAGAGTTAAGTACAAGGGTGGTAAAAGTTTTAAGATTGAACATTTCGTAGAGTTGAGCTCCTAAGAATAGCTTAGCAATTTGTTTTATGGGAAAGCTTTTTGAGGGTGAAGCTGGTGTTCATTGGAGCAGAGTTGTAATGAAGTTGTGGATAGTTTTGACATGGTCTAGAGGTAAGTGATATTTTTTAGAGGTGGTAGCAATAACAGGGAGTCCATATTTCAACTGGGAGAGTACAACGTCTTACCAATGGCTGCTGTGGCTAGATGGGACAGGAAAGGAGTGATTGTTTTGACCAAGAAGAGTAGGGAGTTATTTTCTCCTGACTTATGTCAGGGTAGCCAAGGAACTTCAGTGACTGATACAGCCAAATATCTATTTATTTGAAGGTGGTGGTTGTTTCTTTGGTGTGGTTCTATAGACCAGCAATAGTTAAAATGTTAGGAGTTTGGCACGTTTTTGAGTAGTTCCAAATAAACATTGTTTTTCTGTTTTGATGTGGTACTTGTAAACCTTAAAGGTTCGACTGATTTTATGAGAGTAACTGTTGAGTGGTGTAACAAGGGATAAGTAATATGTGTATATAACCAAGTGGGTCTTGTGGTAAACATCCATCTAAGGTATGGGAAGGTAATTGATGCAGCTGTATTAGCCTGACAACTATGTACTCTCAGTTCTCCCATAGGGTATCATAAGCTTTCTCTTTCCATTTCTTGAGGGGAAAATCCTTTAGGACACCTGAGATCAGTTTCTGAATGTTCTTACGTGTTTATTGAAAATTAAATGAGGTAAATGTCAAAACTAGAACTATCTTAAGTGCCATGTATACTTTGACCAGCTGTGCTTTACTCAGAAAAAATAAAATCTTTGGTTCTGCAGCTCTTTGTTTAAGAGGACAGTACTAGCATGCAACATTTTTTCTAGTATGAACAACTGGAATAATGCCTAAATAATTTTACCATGTTATCTATATAAGGACATATCTGTGGCAGGGTTAACCACCCTGCTGTGTGAACCTTGGCTCTAGATGATTGTCACTGTTGAAGTGACACCCCAACCCCATGTGTTAAAATGGGGAAAATGGGTAATGGATGGATGGATGGATGGATGGATGGATAGATGGATGGATGGATGGATGGATGGATGGATGGATGGATGGATGGATGGATGGATGGATGGATGGATGGTCAGATGAATGGATGTATGGTCAGATGGATGCATGGATGGATGGATGGATGGATGGATGGATGGATCTGTATAAGGGTATATGCTATGGTTTACGGACAACTAAAGATGCCTTTTTTCATAAGGGAACACATTTGATTTCTCTAGATTTTTGGTTTAGGTCTGAGACTACAGAAAATATGTCAGTCATGTCTAGAATGTAGAACCAATGAAGGTGTTCATGTATATTGGTATACCTTTGAAAGGTTGAAAATCAACCTACCGAATGGCCCTTTGTGCGAACCAGAATGAGGAAAATCGTCATTCTGATTTGCACCGAAGTTCGGAAATCAGCAAATTGAAAACCAGATTTGCTGATTTTTGAACTGCAATTCAAATACAAAGCGTAATTCAGGGGGGCTATCCCCCCCTGCACCCTCCCATGTGGGGGGCTGCACCCCCCACACACCCCCTACTTTATTATTCTAACTCTGAGGTCACAGTACAGTGGGGAAAGGGTCCACATCCCGATTACCACAATAGTGCACCTCGCACCAAAAATGCTGAATCTGCAATGAGCAAATGTTACTGTGCATTCATTCACTCATTGCACATTCGATGCATTCTGTTTTTGTCTTTCCGAAAACTTGAAAAAGTCCTTTCGGACTTTTGAATTTCATCCATGTGCATTACGCACATGTAAAGGTAAACCTGTATATTATCAATCTATACAATACTGTCTGCAACAAATCCAGATTATGACAAAATGCTAGACCCCATAACAGGTATTCCTTGGAAAAATATATTTTCTCTTAAATGGGTTGCAACGGTTTCTACCCCTAATACAAATAAGAGTGGGGATAGAGGACATACCTGTATGGTGTCTCTAGAAATCTGAAAGGTAAGTGATGCCCCCTGACCTAATCTCATACCTTCATCTTTTCAAACCATTATTTTAAGACTTCCTGTTTGCCTCCTGACATTGTTCTTCCTCCATATCCAGGACCTAACTCTTTTAACATCCCTCATCACCTTTCTTATACCTCCCTTTAAAGCACTAAATCACTTAACCTGCTTATCCCCTTCTAATAACTCACTTTATTGTACATCTTAAACTGCTATACCTACTTCTAATTAGCACGTCCAAATTACTATTCCATCACTACTTCTGTATTAATGTTTAAGCTTGTTTATCCCCTCTAAGACCTCACTCTATTGTATTTCTTAAATTACTACTACCTACCTTATATACCATTGCTCTGTCTGTAAATTCTCAGTACAAGGCTTGTATAATAATGTTTCTGAATATCAATACGAATTCATTATACTGACTACTATGCTATGTATTTACTGAAACTGCATTATAAAATGTATTATTGTAAATATTGATTGCATTAAATATGATAATTTGTAGCTTTTGTCTCTGGGCCTCCAATGAAAAAAGACACCTGTGCCCAGTCAGACCTTCCCAGTAAACAAATGCCAAGAAATAAATAAATAAACAACTAAACCCTTGCGAAAGGGCACATGTATTGAAACTGACACTTTTCTACCAGCTGAGGTTAAAGCCAAAATGCTATAATATTAACCAAAACAAGGCCCAGTTGATTGAGTGAAACACTTTTTGGAAACTCAGGAAGGTCACAGCAGGATTGTTTTTTTCAACACTCAAGCACAATCTAACTAAATGTCGCCCACCTAAATGTCCTTTAATAAAGCCTTACTGAGAAGGAGATGAAAGATATGGTAAAATATTTAACCTCTTTTGGTATGCATCTGTTCCAGTATTTGTCACAACTAGAGCAACCATAATGCTTTCTCACTAAAATAAAAATCAGGAGGCTAAATTGTACCTCAAAGCCATTCCCCTGTTCTCAGTATTCTA
Organism: Protopterus annectens; assembly: GCF_019279795.1. Classification (NCBI taxonomy): domain Eukaryota; kingdom Metazoa; phylum Chordata; order Ceratodontiformes; family Protopteridae; genus Protopterus; species Protopterus annectens. Next base: position 23,280,978 of record NC_056745.1, read on the forward strand.
CAGGCTACTAAATATGGAGCTTCAGGAGACCCTGTTCTGTCAGACCTGTTACATGTTTGCAGGCCACTAATATCATAAACACCTGCTCAAGGGATCTCTTTTGCAAAATCAATTGAACACATTGGAGGGATAAGTAATGTATTACAGAAAATAACACTTCTATGGAACTGTCTTCTACTCCACATAAGCAAAGTCCTTCTCTTACCCTATTCAGATGTAATTTAGATGAATGGATGCGTAACCACACATTCCCTTCAGTTTAGCACCTCTGTCCCTCATGAATAGGAGAAACATGTAAATGTCTTAACATAATCTAGTTCTGCTCATTTATTGGTTAACTGTATGCAAAATATAAGAGTTAAGAACTACCATGGGAATGTAAGGCTAGGCAACTGTTAATGTATCAAAATACCTGCAGACAACATGGTTCAGCAGACAATAACAGTTGTGTTTATTGCAGAGACACACGTACATGGGAGGGAAGGAGATGAAGGCACTGTCTCCTCGACTACAAAAAGTTTCATTCCTTTATGTTGTTTTTGATATAAATAAACTATATTGTTGCCATTATACTGCAGCCACTGGCCAATTAAAAATCAGCCACACTGACCAATTAAAACCAACCAATGACCAATTAAAAATATATACTTTTACATTATTTTTGCTAAGGGTGGCCAGACTATCTGTACCTCGCCATATTAGGCACAAGTTCTGAATTCCATAACAGAATTTTCTACACTTGGCCATTCTGGCATTTTTCATGTTGGCAGGAAATAAATCATCAAAAGCAGACTGCAACTAAAAGGAATCCATCTTGAAATGAAGCAAATTTCAAAATCAAATATTTATTAAACACTTTTCTTTCTATTACACTTCTCTCTTTGTACTTCTTAAGTAACTCAAGTGCCTATGAACCTATGTGCTTGACTAATATTTTAGTGCAGAGCTTGGCCTTGAATGGCAGACAGAGAAAGAAAGAGATAGATGTATAAATATCAGGACAGAATTTATCCATCACTGGTTTATGAAGAATATGATTGCCAAAATCTTCAAATATCCCGGTTTATGAAGAATATGATTGACAAAATCTTTGAATATCATTGAAAAGAACCAATGCTGTGCCTTTACACTGTGAAGCAAATAAAGTGTGCACCAACTGTTGTTCGAAAAACTTACAAAACTCTGGTGTGATGCCACCACAGCCTTGTTCTATCCTACAAGAAATGCCAATTGTTGAAAAAGAGTCTTAACAGTTATGTGGGTCAGATAACCTAGAAATATCACTGGTTTTCAGTCTGAGCAAATTTACAGAACTGAAAAGAAAAGAACTCAGAATACTAAATTAATTTTGATAAAATGGCTCCCCCAATGAGCCTACCTAATACTACATGCCCCTGTAACATATCTTCACTGTTCATATACACTCCTTTTTCCCTCACCACTGGTGGTGTGTACAAACCCTGATTATATCTAACCAACTACAGACCATACCATGCTATGGTGTTCTTAAAATTTAGTACTGTGCAACTGCAAAATGCTTCTTTAAATCTCAGCCAGTAAAAAAATGCCACACTGATTGACCTCTGAGAAGGTGAGTCTCAGGCTGAGTACCCTTTCAGACCTTTCATCCACATTCCCCAGCTTTGTTCTACTATCTATTTGATCTCTTAATCAGTATTAAGCGGGAAGTAAACTTTAAGTATAAAACTTTCTATCTGTTCGAACTAGATTTAAGTAATAGCTAATAAGTGAAGTCTGTTAATTCTGTTTGAGGCTTTGGAGGAATCTGTAATCCATTGTGCAAAAAAAAGGTGCACAAAGAAAGCTCTACTCCTCTGTGTCCAGATACTGTGGTGCATCTTACATATCTACTTCTTGCATTTGTTGGCCAGCTTGTTTTTTTGAGTAGTCCAAGTTGCCCGAGCTGCCACTAACCAAATATGTTGTGATCATTGACACATTTGCAGCCTGTTTTTTCTCCATCCATTGCCGTGTGCAAAATATTCCAGTCGCTCACTGAATCTCTTCATGTTTATACTATTTGTCAAATATGAATACTAGAAATCATTCTACAGATATTCTACATTCTAGGTTACCAAAATAATAAAAATGTAAATAAGTACGTATAGCAGTGTCATCCATTTTAAGGTAACAGTGACATCTAGTGTCTTCTAAAAAGGATACATTGTGTCAAGTATACATTTGCAGACTTCTCTTTGCAATAGCAGCATGAGTGCTGTGCAGTCCTGTGTAGGAAGCTGTTTGTGTAAGACAAAAAAGCTAAATTAATTTTCTGTAATTTGTGATAGTGCTCAAATAATCTAATTGGCGTAAGATGCAGCTGTATTAAGGTCTGGTTCCATACCATTCGGTCACGTTTGTATTTTTTTCTGCTGGATACTGTACATGACATATGGAAGAATGTCCCTTGCTATAAAGTGAGGATAAAGACACACTAGCATATCTCTCAACTGTCTAGATTTTTGCAGAATGTCCAGATTATTTATTGCCTCTTGTTTTTAGTCTGCCCCTCGTAAAATGTGTGGTTTTCTGGGTAACCACTGAGGATCATTAACACTAAATAATAACAGACGTTTGACTTTCAGACTTGTATCCTTCTGAAAATGCATGCTAATGCAAGACCTTTTAGTATATCAACTTTTTAAGACTATAAGAGCAATATTTCAAAATTGCCCCTATTTGTGAGTATTTGTTCCTGCATCAGGCATCGCTTGGTCCATTTCTTGTTCTTATAGGTTGACAGGAATGCACACTAGACCATGTACTTGTATCTTATTTAAAAACAAATCGTCATAAAATCTATATTTATGAACAGCATCCCTTCTAAAATACAACATAATGGTTTGACCTAATGCAGTCCGCTGATTTTTTAGTAGATGTTCACTAAGCCTGCCAAGAAATCAGAGATGTTTGCAGATGCAAAAATCTGACAAAAGAACTGAAAGACAGGTAAAGAAAGGTAAACTATGTTTGTTTTTCTAATCAAGATAGTTTCAGTCATTGTACATGCTGGTGTGAATGACCTGAGACGTACCTCCCTGGACTACATGAAAAGAAACATAGAGGAGCTCTCTGATTATGTAGCCCAGGCTGGTATGACCCTGACCTTGAGCAGCATCTTACCCTCACCTAGAATGATGCCACAGTACAAAGACAAAATGATCGATTTTAACAATTGGCTAAAATTTTGGTGTCATTCAAAGGGGATCCAGTGTCTGTCAGCCTGGGATGACATGCTCGACAAGCCATGTTGCTTCGCTAGGGACAGCTTGCACCTGTCACCACTGGGCTTTTGCATATTGGCAAAGGCTCTTGCCACCCCCATAGTGCCTTTTTTAGGCAAGGCTCAAAAGTCAAACCCACCCCCATAGACAGCAAAAGGAACAAGAAACTAAGGGTAATGCTGCTAAACGCCAGAAGTCTTAACCTCAAGATGCATGCACTCGAAGCTCTCCTCAGTATGGAGAACATCGATATCTGTGCAGTGACAGAAACCTGGTTCAAGGCTCCAGAGAGCACCCCAGCACTACCAGGCTATACCTCATATCATGCTTTTCGGCCCCAAAACCCAGACCGAACCACAAAAGGAGGGGGAGTTTCCATATTTATCAAGGATATCCACACCTCCAGGTTAGTGGCATTGCACAAAGTATCGGAGACCATCCATGTGCAACTAACAGTGGGCAAGACTGCTTTTCAGTTTATAGCATCCTACAGACCACCCTCTCAAAGTCAGGAATCCCACTCGGCTTTCCTGAAAACATTGAAAAACATGAAGATCTCTCCGAACACCATTATATTGGGCGACTTCAACTACCCAAACATTGACTGGGAGCACTACTCAAGCCTCAGCACCTTAGCCCAAAGGTTCCTGGAAATTATAAACGCAAATGCTATGGAACAGCTAGTCACCACTCCCACAAGAGGGGACAACATACTAGACCTGATCATTACCAACATGGGGACTCTATGCTCCACACCAGAAGTATATCCCTCATTGGTAAGATCAGACCATAGATTAATTTCACTGGATGTCCACATCCCGACCCCACCCCCAGCCCAGAAAACCACAGTGAAAAACTTCTCAAAAGTGAACTTCTCACTTCTCAAAACCGAAGTGGAATCCTCCAAGGCCCCAGGGCCAGTGGAAACTATGGCCCAAACTGCAGAGTCCTATATAAATGCATTCTACGGACATCTCCAGGAATGCATGGATCATGCTATCCCAAACAAAACCAAGACCCAATCATCCAAAGGCAGGTGCCCAGTCTGGTGGACCCCTGCCATAAATAAACTGTACAACATGAGGAGGAAGCTACTACATGATAGAGCAAAATCCCTAATAGGGAAGGCATCTCTGATCAGTACTAGCAAAAAATTACGATCCCCCATAAAATCCTCCAAGGCCAGCTTTGAGAGAAAAATTGCACAGGACACCAAAGACAATCATAAGGCTTTTTTCAGTTATGTTAGAAACCTGGGATGCAAATCAGTGAAAAAAAGCACGATGAACCAGTAAACAACAGCTCATGACCAGAGCAATCACAAGGACCTGGAAACAGATAATGTACTCCAAAAGACTCCTTTATTCCACTTTGTATCCACAGATAAAAACAGCTCTTCAAAACGGAGAACAAGAAATATTGTCAAGCGCTTTCGCCCGGGCTCTCCCAGGCTTTATCAAGACAACTATAAGTGGAAAAGTACTTCCTTTTTATACATTTGCCTATTCCCCTGCTTCCTTAATTGTATTATTGGACTTAATTAATTAAATTTTATTTTATTATTAAACACAACCAATTGATAGTTCTTAAAAAATTCCAATGGTTAATATTCTTTCAAACATTTAAAAACATTTAAAAACCTTAGAAATAAACTAACAAGTAAATAAAAATGAAAATACATACATCGACTTTATGTCATAATTGCACTTTTAACAATCCACTTTAGCAGCATTATATGGTCCATAAATTAATTTAAATTATTTTATGGTATACCTTACTTATAAAAAGTTTTTTATTAATTTATAAACCTAACTAAGTTATTGTGAAAATATTATTAAATTTAATCTGTGCTATACTAAAAAATAATTTTGTAAAACATGTTTCTTAAGTGTAATAAAAAAGAAGAAACATGCTTTTAGAAACAAACATATTAATAAAAATTTATAAATATGTATATAAAATACTTTCTAATACCAATATTGTGCTTAAATAAAAAATTTTTGTTCCAAAAATTGTTCAACCTCCTAAAAAATATATATGTATACAAATGTATTTTAGCTTTCTGCGTATACATTCCTATATAATGCAAAGTAATGAAATGTATAACAGTACATATAAACCTTATTTACAACAATTCGGTGTAAAAAACCATCTCTATTAAACCCTTATTACTAAAACTGTTATGACGGTTATTTCATGCACCTTATACAGTTACAAACCTACTTGTGAACCACATTTTATTATAATTTGGCTCTTCAATGTATGTATTTTCATTTTTATTTACTTGTTAGTTTATTTCTAAGGTTTTTAAATGTTTTTAAATGTTTGAAAGAATATTAACCATTAGAATTTTTTAAGAACTATCAATTGGTTGTGTTTAATAATAAAATAAAATTTAATTAATTAAGTCCAATAATACAATTAAGGAAGCAGGGGAATAGGCAAATGTATAAAAAGGAAGTACTTTTCCACTTATAGTTGTCTTGATAAAGCCTGGGAGAGCCCGGGCGAAAGCGCTTGACAATATTTCTTGTTCTCCGTTTTGAAGAGCTGTTTTTATCTGTGGATACAAAGTGGAATAAAGGAGTCTTTTGGAGTACATTATCTGTTTTTAGAAACCTGGGATGCAACTCCCAGACTTGTTCTGAGTTGATTCTAAACGACAAAAAATACACTGAACCCACAGACATCACCAATATCCTGGCAGACAGGTTCAGTGCAAACTTCTCCACCCCCCCCCCCAAAAGAGCAAGTATCTATCCCGGCAGAGAGCTGCCTCCCAAACATCTCAGATGCTCAGGTGAAGGCTGCCCTCTCCAAAGCAAAAAACACTGCTTCCATGGGACCAGATGGCGTCCCAGGTTGCATACTACATGGACTCCAAGAGGAACTAATCCCTCAGATAAAACAGCTATACAATCTCAGCCTCACTACAGGATATGTGCCCACAGAATGGCGTACAGCAACAGTGGTCCCACTCCACAAAGGTGGAGCCTCTATGGACCCTGGAAACTATCACCCCATAAGCCTGACTAGCTTAGTCTGCAAGGCTATGGAGAGGATCATCATGGAGCTCATAAACAAAGACAATGGGGACCTACAGACACTAGATCCTACCCAGCTTGGCTTTGTCAAGGGCAGATCCTGCCTTTTGAACCTGGTTGACATCTTTGAAATAGTCACCAAAGCCATAGATGAAGGGAAGGTAGTCCACACAGCCTATCTGGACTTTGCAAAGGCATTTGACACAATACCCCACTCGGGCATCATAGATAAGCTATCCAGCTTAAATATAAACCCCTATGTCACAAGATGGGTCACAAACTGGCTCAAAGACAGAACCCACAGAGTGAGAGTTGCTGGAGCCATGTCAGACTCAAAACCGGTCACAAGTGGCATCCCACAGGGTTCTGTCCTGGGACCACTCTTGTTCGGTATATACTTTTCCGCGGTACAGGCAAACATGGGAGGACTATGGCTCGCCAAGTTTGCAGACGACTGCAAACTGGGCGCCATAATCAACTCTCCAGCTGACACAAACATCCTTCAAAAAGGTCTCACAGAGACAGATAACTGGTGCCAGTGCCATGGTTTAAAGCTAAATGCCAAAAAATGTATAGTCATACCCTTTGGCAAAAACAATGTGTCCACAAATTACCACATAGGCAGAGACCCATTAAGTACAGAGAAAGTTATTAGTGACCTGGGGACCCAAGTTGATAGCAATCTCTCCTTTGAAAACCACATTGCCAAAGTGGTTAGAAAGACCTTCTACATAGCCCACCTCATCACGAAGGGTTTCACATCTAGATCAAGAGAGTTAATCATGCCCCTTTATTCATCCCTCATCAGGCCCATCATAGAATACAATGCCCCTTTTGGGATGTGCTTTACCCGACGCCTGCAGCAATTAGAAAGACCCCAAAAGTATCTCACCAAGAGGATCAAGGGTCTCAAACAGATGCCATATGCTGCTCGGTTAAAAAAACTCCAGCTCTACTCAGTTGCATACCGCCTACTTCGAGGCGATCTATGCCTGACATACAAAGCTATGTCAAATCCAGAATTAATGGACATGCTCCACCTCAGTAAATCTAAATCCCTTAGAGCCACACGCTCGAGGGACTTGAACCTCAGCACAGAAATAAATAGAACTTGCTGGAGGGACAGGTTCATAACCCAGAGGCTCCCCTCGCTCTGGAATAGAATTCCAGTTCATGTAAGGCAGAGCACCTCACTGAATCTCTTCAAGAAGAATCTCGATAAGTGGATGGGGGATCATAGGTTTGTCCCAGGAATTACTCCTGTGTCACTATTAGACAGAGGCACAGTAAACTAAACCTTAAAAAGGGCACAGTATACTCAAATCAAGGGGTGGCGTAAGCCATACAGAATCGGGCTAGGCTTATAATTGCCCCAGGGCAGATAGCCTAGTATGAACCTATGAACCTATGAGTAACTATGAACTAGTACACTTTTTGATTAACCAGTACAGTGGAGGGGCTTATCATTGTGATGATCTTATACACCGCCGTGTGATCAGGTTGCAGCTAGTTAATCTGCAGCTGGCCGGACCATGGAACCACTGTTGGAAGGAGTTGCTCGTCCTTACTGCAGGTGATATGAGTATTTTATAACCCAGCCTGAAACCTGACAAACATTCCAGCTGTGCTGTTCCCAGTGCCTGGCGAAGCTAGAACATGTGGTAATCATTGACATTGTATCCAGACACAGCACTCTGCAAAGTAATGGATGATCCCACCGCTCCAATCTTTGCTTCCTTCTGAGTCAGGAGGACACTACTAGCCATGCAACCTATATCAACAAATTTAAAGCCAAAAGTTACAGGAAAGAGAATGTAAAATAACAGAAGTAATTCTTAAAAGTTGCATAAAACGTAAAGTTTATCAGATAAACAGTCCAGAATGAAAATCAGTATTTGAAAAGCACACATGATAACTCATCCCCAAACACTGTAAATGCTATGTTGCTACAAAGTATAAGTTGTTGGAATGGAATCGATGGGTTAACCTAGAAGTTGCAGTGATGTCCTTCTATTAAGTGAAAAAGAATGTTAAAAGTTTTGCATAAGAATGCCATTAGTGCCACATGTGGCATGTGATAACAGGTCTAGGTCTACTTCCACATCACGTGTACATCATGGTTTCACATGCATTTAGTTTGGGGGAAGTTCACCAAACACTTAGCTAAAATCTTTATTACTATAAACAGATTATCGGAAGGACATTCACCATTAAAATGCATTCAGTTTGTAAGACTGCTTTAAATGTATTTCATGGATTATGCAGTAAGCAGACTGATGGAATATATGCATGTCTTCACATCTCAGTTTGAAATTGTTGACATTTGTCAAGCTATGATCTTTCACAATGGATTTGATAGTTGTAACTTATTTCTGACCATTAAATGCTGATAAGAAAAGGTACTGCAGGAAAAGGAAGAAAAAGAGGAAAAAAACTCCAAAGTTGCCAAAAGCACACCCCAGAATAGGTAACCTTTAATGAAAGGCTACTGTAGCCTTGGACTCAGCACAGTACAGTACAGGTGGTCCCTGGGACACAGTCACTCCCCAATAGCACTATTCCCCAAACTGACTACGTCAGTTATCCAGAGGAGCAGTGGTCTTAGAAAAACTATAAATGATGTCACTTGGGCATGGTTCCTGACAGCTCCCCTGCCTGTTACCCAAGGTTGCAGCAGTTGTCAAATGCATATACTGTAGCTGCAGAGGTATTTGAGTCATCTCCCTAGTTATACTCACACATACACACACTAGTGTTCACACACACACACACACACACACACACCGAGTACACACACACACACACACACACACACACACACACACACACACACACACACACACACACACACACACACACACACACACACACACACACACACACACACACACACACACACACACACACACATAAACACACCAACCAAGTACACACTTACATACACAGACACACAGTTACACAAACACACACACACACACACACACACACACACACACACACACACACACACACACACACACACACACGTGTGCGCACGCATACATAAGCATGCTTGCCTGCACACAATCGTGTGTGCAAATACACACATGCCAAGTTTTCATGTATTAGCATTAATATTGGTAAGAAGCTCAACCATTATCCATCTGATAATCAGACGTTCAAAAATGATTTTATAACCTTGGTTGAAAAATCTGTCTGATCTTTATTTCACTGTCATTGTAGTCAGTTTTTAGAGAAGAAAAGCCTTACTAGAGTCAGCTTTTAAATAAGAGAGACATACTTACCTGAAATGATGTTTTGTTTCTAAGTAAGTTCATATGTAGATCTGTAATGATATTAAGTGGTTCACAATTTGATTACCACATGCCCAGCTGAGTGAATGTCAAAATATCATGAAGTTCCTGCTACACATCTGTCTATGCAGGCAGCGACTTTGAATCCTATGAAAGACAGAGGTGATATAATCTGCTCTGGCAGTATGTTCCACAGTGAATGTAAGTAGGCGACAAATGTATTTCTTTTAGTCTTATTGTAGAGTACAGAAAATGTGTAGCCTGCATTTCTAATGTTGTTTGGAGGTTTGAATCTTTACAGAGTGCATAGTATAACTGAGCTTTTGCTGTGACATGCTTCATGGGGTAAAATTAGTTTGCCTGTTAGTGTTTGTGTGCTACACTGCCTAGCAGAAAGGGCTAAAGGGTGTTAAAGCAGTCCACAGATGGCAGCACAGATAGATGTTAAACATATCTTTGAATAGATTCTATACAGCAGGGGTCAGCTATTTTATATATATATATATATATATATATATATATATATATATATATATATATATATATATATATATATATATATATATATAATATATATATATATATATATATATATATATATTATATATATATATATATATATAATATATATATATATATATATATATATCAAATGCTCAGTTTTCAAATTGTTTTATCTTACAGGATGATCAGTATCTTAAATGTCTCAATGCTGAGAAAATATGACCCACTTAGTGTGTAGACACATACAGACAATTTTATATTATATTAGAGGATGAACTAATGTCTTAAGTACATCAGGCCAGAGACATGTTGTCCCACATGGAATGAAGAATGAACAAGCCCTTTGTTTGTTTCTTTGCTACTATTTTTCTTCTTATTCATCCATTGCAGGTACAAACACTACAAAGTGACAGGTTTTATAGGGTTCGTGGACTATAGCAGACAGCTTAGTGGCCATCAAAAGTAGAAGTGGGAGCACTCATATGTACTGAACGTCTACAAAATGTCCTGAAGACACATAACTAACAAGTACAACCCAATTGTATATGGGTGTTGACATTTTCCGAGAAGAGATACATCCACTGAAAAAAATCATTGTCTGGGAAAAGGGGGTGTTACTGAATCCCTCTACATATGGGAATGCAAACTGTGGGCAAAGATAAGCTCAGCATGGTTTGTTGGGACCAGGTATGGCAGAGACGGGTGTAAGACATTAATGCTTTTAGCAGCTGTAAACCCCTGCAGCAATTCCTTATCTCGGGCTTTGCTCAGATTTCTTGCGCTAAGAGTTTGAGAGGTATGGGCAAATCGTGTCTCCTAACAGGTTGTACCGGGGCAGCTGCCCCAGTCCCCTATTAATGGCTCAATCCCATTTGGCCTTTGTCCCTTTAGTACTACACATTTCGTGTAGCCATGGAACACTAAACTTTAAACCTATATGTTTAGCTGAAATGCACAGTTTTAATAAGATACATAATTACTGAATAAAACAGGACAACATCCTTGAGAACAAAATATCCGATGCACATAACTGCGTAGGGAACAGAACTGGGCAGCTGTCACCTGTTAATTATATGTGGACAGCACAGTACCTTCTCAGTATGGGAGAGTCTCTAATAAAAGCCCTGTCAGCATCTGTAACTTAACTGTCACCCCCATGTTTATACCTGTCAGACTCTCTTAATATTCCACACACTGACTGTCCATACAAGAAAGACATTCAACCTCTCTTTCATAATTTTAAGGAAACTATTCACTGGAGACACCTGGCACTTGTTAATTTTGTTCTCATCTTTGCACTCTAGCCTTATATTCATTTTTTAATCTTTCCCTTAAATATCTCCACACACGTCCTTGAAATATTACCACCTTACTTATTGGCTGCTTCCTTTGTCTACAATGGCTTAAAAACACACAAAAAATAAATCTAGCAAAGCTAGACTTCCCACTGTGTGATACCTTAAACCTCTTGTATCAGAGGCAACATGGGATATATGCAAATTACCCCTTAAGGATATTAGGTGTTTCAGCTAAATGGCAATTCTGAATGTCCATGACTTTTTCTTTCACTTTTACTTTTAAGTCTATTTATGAACGATTTTAGGCTAATAAAGCCAAACCCCTCTAGCTGTGGACATGCATGTTTCTTCCTTCTTATGGCATCATCAGCACAGCATAAGAGGAATGTTTGACTTTTGGAAATACAGGGTTGTCGTACCAAACTGATATCCACAAAGATTAGGGTGTCTGCAAAATATCCCAACTAACAAACTAAAACAATGAGGAAAAAGGTCACACAGAAAAAACAACTGGTAAAAAAACACAATGAGGGAATGTTCATGTGCTTCTTTTTCCTTGCTGTATGTAGGTTCATAGGTAGATACTAGGCTATCGGCCCAAGGGCTTACGTAAGCCTAGCCAAAAAGGTTCCCTGGCTTACACCACCCAAGAAAGTTATTTTCCTGTGCCACTGTTGAGCAGAGACACAGAAGTGATCCCCGGGGTGTATTTCCTATTTCCCATCCACTCATCAAGATTTTTCTTGAAGAGTGCTAATGAGGAGCTCTGTTTGACATAGATAGACAGTCTGTTCCAGAGTATGGGAAGTCTCTGGGACAGGAATCTATCCCTCCAGCATGTCCTGTTTATTGTGGTGACAAGGTTTAGGTCCCTAGAGCATGTAGCTCGGAGGGATTGGGATTTCTTTAAGTGGAGCATGTCCAACGGCTCTGGGTTTGACATAGACATTAGCCCCCCACCTTGCTTGGTTTCATACTGACCAGTTTCTGTTAAGAGAGTAAGTAGTGTTTAATCACACTGGGTTTGTTTTGGTGGAGGTTTGGTTTCGCAAAGGGTGGAAAAATGTTGAAAATGGTCAAAAATGTTGAAACATTATGATTTTTTACCATTTGAATGCTTTCACATTCTGAATTTCAATAATATGATTCTATATTATGATAGCTTTACATTCTGAACTTCAACCATTTGATAGTAAATCATACATATATAGATATATATGGGTTCCGGACGTTTGCTCGAAACTCAATACTTATGCAAAAGTGCTTTTTACCGAAGAAGCACTTTCACATAAGTATGCGTGCTGCCGAGGCTGTACTACTGTGTGGATAAGGGAAAATTCCCTTTTTCCCACTGTAGTGTAGTCTCGGAGGGAGAATATTAAAGTAGGGGGGTGTGGGGAACACAGCCCTCCACATCGGGGGTGCAGGGGGCAAAGCCCCCCTGCTAAAATGTTAATGTAGTGGGGGGTTTTTTGTAACACACTTTAACGAAAGCACTTTTTCGATAAAAGTGCTTATGTTAAAGTGTGTTTGGTTATTATGGATTCGGACATTTGCTTATTCGAGCAAACGTCCTAGATCCATATGTATATATATATATATATATATATATATATATATATATATATATTTGTGTGTGTGTGTGTGTGTGTGTGTGTGTGTGTGTGTGTGTGTGTGTATTTACCATACATTATTTCCACGTCTTTATCCATCACTATTTTATAGCTCAGCATATACCTTATATATACTAATGCCAAGGTTGCATAATACTAAAAAACCCTAACCTGGGATTCTGCCCCCATCAGTGCTCTGCTGAGGGTAAGCCGATTTGTGTGCAAGTTGGATTCAAATAACATGTATTAGAACACTCTGCACTTCTACAACATTTGGAAGTAATTATACACACACACACACACACACACACACACACACACACACACTTATTCATATCTATCTACACACACACACACACACATATATATATATATATATATATATATATATATATATATATATATATATATATATATGAATATGCATTCATTCCATCCCACAAACAACACATGGGCACAATTTTCCTTGTCAAATGCATTATCCATAATCCCACCATATTCAGATCAAATTTGTCTGACTAGGGGTAGTATACGGGAAGGGCTTGTTTTAAAGTTAAGACGCACATTAGGATTATGGTTAACAGGCATTACTAACATGGACAGAGAGGCACCTTCTCTGTGACATAGATGGTCAGTCAATGCAGAAGGAAAGTCTAATAAATAGAACAATCACTGCACAAGCCTTTCAGGATCATTCCTGTCACACTAGTATGGGTCTTCCCCTCCCCCTTCTTTTGTGATATCTAAGCAGAATATGTTTCTATGGAAACATTAGCATCCATTTATCACTATTCTACTGTACAACAGCAACAAGGTTTGCAATTTTAATATAGTAATTACATTTTATTACAGTATGGCCAACACTGAAACATATCTGCAATTATCCAAGATTGGCTGTACAAGTTTTACCCAGTTAAATCTGGACTGCCTCATCTCCCTGGTAAACTCCATAATCTGTCTTATATTGTCATTGTTCCTTAAGTCAAACATGATTCCATGACTGAATTATAAAATTAAGCTTGAAGAGTAAAATTATGCAGAAAGTAATTAAATACCAAACAGTGTTGTGCAAGTAACATGACCCCTAACACAGTAAGGTAACTGCATTAAAGTGAGGTATCTAAATAATGGCATAAGTTATACTGTTCACCTTGTCAGTGTTGGACATTAGGGCACTTCTGACTGACTGCACAAAAGGAATGTCAGACATATGAGATTTACTGACTTGTATTATTTGTCAGGATGCCCTTTTACATTGACCAAAAAGGTTCCCTTCCAACAATCAACAGCATAGACAGGAAATTATTACAAATGGATACAACATAACTAGACAAGACAGACTAAACAAAAGGGGTGGTGGTGTCGCCATTATGTAAAAAGACACACTCAAACTAGAACTATTGAACTGTGTGCCTTCTAACCTACCTAACTCCGAAATCCTAACAACATCCCTACTAATAAATTCAAATAAAACTATTATTATCTTAACCGTCTATCTCCCCTCTGGCAAAAACCTACCCATAATTGAAAATCTTCTCTCAAGGACATAGGTTCATAGGGTCATAGGTGTGTACTAGGTTAATGGCCCTGGAGCCTATATAAGCCTAGCCCATAGGATTACCTTGGCATAGTGCCACCCGATCTTAGTTCCTAGTGCCTCTGTCGAGTAGAGCCACTGGGGTTATCCTCGGGGTGAATTTTCTATTTCCCATCCACTCATCAAGATTCCTCTTGAAGAGGGCCAGTGAGGTGCTCTGCTTGACATGTATGGGAAGTCTATTCCATCATCTAATTTTAACCAGGAAACAATAATCCTAGGAGATTTCATCCTGGATTGGCACCCCTGCAACTCAAACAACCTCTCCAATTTCCTAAACCTCTTCAATTTCATCCAAACCAAATCCTGTCCCGCTTTGATAAACACTCAAAAAAACAGTCCACTCTTGATTGGATACTGACTAACAAACCCAGTCTGGGTTAATTAGCAGGCTGCCTTCCTGACTCTCTCAGTGACCACTCACCTACCCTCCTGTACAGATAACAATCACAGACACAAATCAACACAGTATATAAACTAGTCCGGAACAAGAAAACTTTCTCCCCTTCCTCTTTCAACCTTCTACTACAGCAAAGTAACTGGTCACCTCTTAGTTACCTCCCACTTAATCAGGTAGTCCTTTACTTCAACAATATCTTTCTTAAAATACTTAACAATCTAGCACCCACAAGAAAAATAAGAGCAAAAACTAAACACGTACCTTGGGTAACTAAAGATATCATAGCACTGCTGAAGCAAAGGGACAGGGCATGGTCCACATATCATACTACCAAAAATACAACAATCCACACAACATATCAACAACTCCATAACCAGGCTAAGAAACAGATAAAAACAAACAAGCAAAACGTCTTCCTTTCATATCAACAATCCCATTAACATAACCCTAAGAAAGTTTGGCAAAACATTAACAATCTTCTCAACCCAGGCTATACACCAACCCCCCCCCCCCCACCTACCACCACCAAGGCTACTGGCCCAGTAGCTACACAGTTTAATACCCACTTTATTAGCTCACTCACATCACTTCTTAGTAATCAGATTGAGCAAACTCTGACTGTACCCCTTCCCTGTTCCAACACCCCCACACCCTTCTCCTTCCCCCCAATCCAAACTAACTACATAAAGTCACTCCTTTCCAAGCTCAGACCCTGCTGTCTAGCTGCTGACCAACTACCTGATGAATTCCTTAAAACTGCACTCAATAGCCTATCCCATATCAGTCCTGATCAACCACTCAGTCTCAGAAAAATATGTCCCCTACCTATGGAAGATATCTCACATCATTCCCCTACACAAAGTAGCCCCTCTAAAGAACTAAGTACCATCCCATAGCCATCCTCTCCCCTCTAGCCAAGATCTTAGAGAAATGCATACACTCCCAACTCCTCACCCACCTCCTTAATCACAACCCCGCTTAGGGATACAGGTGGATAGTGGTCTCACCTTCGATAACCACATCGCCAGAACAGTCAGGAAATCCTTCTGTGTGGCACACCTCATCACTAAGGGCTTCTCATCCACAAAAAAGGAGGTCATTGTCCCACTGTACGCATCCCTCAATAGACCCATTATAGAATACAATGCCCTGTTTGGTATATACCTCTCAAGACATCTGCAACAACTGGAAGGGCCACAGAAATACCTCACTAAAAGAATCACAGGCCTAAAGCAGATGCCCTACGCTGACTGCCCCAAAAAACTCCAGCTATACTCTGTCACATATTGTCTACTCAGAGGCGATCTCTGCTGCTTAACATACAAGGCCATGTCAAACCCAGAGCTGTTGGACATGCTACACTTAAGGAAATCCCAATCCCTCAGAACCACATGCTCCAGGGATATAAACCTTGTCATCACAATAAACAGAACATGCTGGAGGGATAGGTTCCTGACCCAGAGACTCCACAGACTCTGGAATAGACTGCCCATACATGTCAAGCAGAGTGCCTCTTTGGCCCTCTTCAAAAGGAACCTTGATGAT
Source organism: Protopterus annectens (assembly GCF_019279795.1). Classification (NCBI taxonomy): domain Eukaryota; kingdom Metazoa; phylum Chordata; order Ceratodontiformes; family Protopteridae; genus Protopterus; species Protopterus annectens. The sequence goes on from NC_056745.1 coordinate 23,297,517, forward strand.
TGGATGGGAGAATGGAAATTCACCCCGGGGATCATGTCAGTCGCCCTGTTAGACAGGGGTCCAGGAAGTAAATAGTGTGGGGAGAAATATCCAGGGAATTGTTATGGCTAGGCTTGTATAGGCCCTAGGGCTGATAGCCTAGTACCAACCTATGAATCTATGAACCCACTCAACATGGCTTCAGGCCTAAACATAGTACCAGCACTGCCCTATTGTCTTTCACAAACACCATTAAAGATCTTATAAACAGAGGCCAAATGGTCTCCTCCATATTTCTTGACATGTCAAAAGCCTTTGACACCATCTCCCACCAAATCCTACTAAATAAACTATCATCCGATGGCCTCAACGCAATAGCCCTATCGTGGTTCCACAGTTATCTCTCTAACCGTCAGCAAGTCACCAAATGGGAAAGCACCTTGTCCGCCCTTCTACCCATCACTGTTGGTGTACCCCAACGATCCATACTTGGCCCCCTTCTCTTTACAATTTTTACTAGCAACCTCAACTCTACAACCCATCTAGCCTGCATAGTCCAGTACGCTGACAACTCTACACTAATCTGCTCAGCCCCCACCCCACAAGACCTACAAACAAAAATGCAAAAATCTTTTCAGGACATGGAAAACTACCTCACCAACCACCAACTTATACTAAACCCTAACAAAACCAACGTAATTGTCTTCAATTATAATAAACCCAAAACATGTCTGAAACCAATTTCAATCTTGTCCACAAACGGTACCAAAACAGAACCCACTAACCAAACAAAATTTCTAGGTATCACAATTGATGAAAACCTAAGGTTTGACCCCACGTCTCCCTCACCATCAAAAAAGTCCACTCCAAACTAGGCACCCTATATAGAATCAAACCTTACCTCACAGAAAGTACCAGACTAGCCACTGCCTGCATTCAACCACTTTCTACCCGACTCTACAGCTCCCAAGTTTTTACAAACATTCGTAAAACAGAGCTAAATAATCTTGAAATGTGCTAAAATAAAATAGGCAGATTCACTATAGGCCTCCCTTCCAGAACCCATCCCTCTGCAGTTCTCTCAGAACTCAAAGGTTGAAACTCCCAAACCTTCTAACACTAAACCAACTGTCCACAGCCCACAAAATAATCCACAAACCAAATGACTGCCCAGCACTCAGTAACCTAATCCAACACAACAGCAATCCTGGAACACTATGATCCTCAAATAAACTAACATTAAAAGTAATGCAACCCCACAACTTTCAAGGCACCGCCCTCTACTCCTATAAAATTGCCAAACACTGGAACACTCTTCCTCAACCTATAGCTAAAAACCCTAGCATTCATGATTTCAAACACCTCCTTAGGGAACATCTAGCAAAACAATGCCTCTGCTCCTGCCATACCCCGGGCTAGGCAACCCACTACCCCCTTACATCAGCCTTAACTAGCTCACTCTCACAACTATGGTTATTATCTGCTAAAGGCTAATGTGGTTCTACACTCTAGTTTCAGTTAACAAATGTAAGCACATATACTGTCTTGTCTTTAAACTGTTATACTGACTGTATTGTTCCTTCTTGAAAATCTGTATCACACTGCTCTCACTATTAAGTCATGTGGTAATATTCTCAAATGTCGTTAAAAGTGATTTAACTATTGTATTTAGATAACTACTGTACTGATTTTTGCTTTGTACATTGTTTAATTAATATGTGTTCAACCTGCTTGTTCAATGGTGTCAATTTGTACTTATGGAGCTTTTCTACCCAGACCTCCACTGAAAATGGGCCTCATGCCCAGTCGGACAATACCCGATAAACAAATGAAATAAATAAATAAATAAATAAATATCAGCAACAAGGCTTTTCTTACCCAGTCCTCATCCACTTTCCGAAACACATAATGTACCCCCATATGCATGCTTGTTGTGCATATTCATGTTTCAATTAAAGACATTTTAAAATGTGTCTTCTTATGTTGCTCATTTAATCTGAGATTGACTACACACACTACATGCCATCTATAGTCACCTGATTGGTATTTTAGCCCTCATTATAGCCTAAATTATGGTGAACGTTTTTGTGTTAGCTATTGCAGTATTGTGGCTCCCTGATGACCTGCATATATCAGTACACAATCCCCCTTCATGAGGGCACAGTTTGTTCTCTGCTACATCTGTGGAGTGAATCTCATCTGCTCTGATCTAATGGCTTTGATCTAATAGCTTTATAGGTATTCCATGCACATTGTTTCTTGTACAGCCTATTTATCCCATCTAGTAAATGGTTTCAATGTAAACTTACCCTGTAAGCCTGTCTGTAACACAACCTTTTTTAAATTAATTTAACTTGTCCTTTCAGATACTATTTCTCTTTTGTAAATTTATGGTCAAGGGCCACTGCTTTTCATTTCCCTATAAAATCTCACAAAACTGTAGAACCAGAACTAATTAGGTAATGGTAAAATGACATTTCTCAGAATAGGTTTATAGATTAGCACTAGGCTAACTGCCCTTGCGAGCCATTTTAAGCCTAGCCAGTTATCCCTCATGAGAATCAAATCCTGCACTGTGTGTTTGTAAGGCAAACACCTTAACCATTAGGCCACCCACCCAACCCCAAAGCTAGACCCCTGATTCAGTAAAATTTGTATTTTTTCCTCTTTACTATTTGCACTACAGTTTGCTTTATTTACCCCTGGATTCACGAATCCTCCGTGTAAGACTTAATAAGTCTTACTTGGAGGCTGCAGTTGAATGGTATGATGTCAGCGTGCCATGGATATGCATGAGGGCACACTGACTCAACTGTAAGTCTTACACAGACCGTGTAAGAAAGCAGGGGGCGTGTCCAACTGCCGAGCAGTCTAAATGTCCACGCCCCTGCAAGTGTTTAAAATAAAAGCAAATAAACAAGAGCGAGTCCGCTCAAATGTCCCTGCACCCAGCACCTCACTGTCTGATATTGTAAACCCCCATCACAGTTCTAAAACGCATAACATTAATTTTTTTTAAATTCCCAAAATAGCTGCCTGTATTTGCGTGTGTGTGCGCGGGTGTGTCCATTGCTTAGCTACAGTTAGCAATTCTGACATGGAAGAGCATAAGAAAGAATGTTTATGCATATTGCACCAAATAGCAATAGCGTAATGGTAGAGCGTTCGCACAAAGAAGAGGCAGTCACGGTTCGAGTCCCACCACTCCCTTTTGTATTTATTTTTTAAATCAGTATATGGAATAATACCTAACAAATATGTTTAAACATAACTAAAAAGCAGTGAAATGGCCAATGTATCAGTGAACAAAATAAATATTTTAAAGGATCCCAATATAAAATTGCCTGCAGTTAAGCAGCGCTTCACCCAGAGCAATAGAGTTGCACATAGTTCAATAGTGCTTTAGCCAGCACAATAGAGTTGCCCATAGTTTAATAGCACTTTACCCACCGCAATGTGTTTGCGTGGACATGCACACCACGCCAACCAGGTCACCGTAAGGCACCGAGGAGCAACATAGAGCAAAGTTGCTTAAATGCAGCCACACCCCCTAGCCTGTCTGGACAGTATGAAAATAAAATGAATGACAAGGTTCAAACCCAGGACTCTGTGCATCAGAAGCAAAGTACAGAACCACTAAGCCATGACAACATAGGAGGAACAGCCACTGTTAACATTCATATACTTACTAATGGTAGTTTAACCATTACTAAGCAGGTCTGCAGTCAGCCGAGAATTTTACAAAACAGCCAATCACAAAAAAGTGCGGGAAATGCGACATATTTAAGCCCCACAGGTGGGAATACACACCATAACTGATTGTAGCTCACATCTGCAGTTAGAATGTCTGGTGTCGGAGAGGGAACATGCTTCCAAGCGCAACGTTGGGGCATTGAGGAGTCAAAATACATGGTTTGGCTCCTTGTCCACCGTCATGAGTCAAGACTCCTGCAGGGCCAGTTCCAAGGGACGGAGTACAAGGCAGAGGCTTGGAACCGGTTAGCTCGTGACCTCACTAGTGCCACAGGCATTCCTCGGACTGGTGAATAGGTCCATCACCACCATGCAGACCCGAAGAGATGAAAGCAGGACCACCTGAACAAATGGATACAGGAGGCCCGTGGGATGCGGGATGCCTCACAACTGAGTATGTAGCCATGGAATGCAGTATGTAAGAACTGATAATGGAGTTGATAATGGCGTATGTATAACGGATAGGTATGTCTCAATATCCCTTCATTTACTTTACAGCTGCAGGTGACCGTGCTGCGAATCAGCAAGCCTATGCTGATAGGCTGCTAAGGCTGCACCACCAAGCAGGTTAGTGATTATTCTGCATGTATTGTTATACAAAATATGGGAGAGAACATGAAAGAAAATGTTGTAGTCCAATAATACAGCCATAAAATTGCCTGAATAAGTCCTCTGCATGTACTTTCAGATAAAAATGTCAGAGAGGCAGAAAAAGTGTGTAGTAACCCATTAAGAAAGGTAACATATGTCTAGAATAATATCTCTGCAGGCACTGTCATATAAGATAAGTGAGTGAGCCTGAAAAAAGAGTGTTCTAACCTATTAATAAAGGTATAATATGTCTTGAACATGTCTGCCATATACACAGTTAAAACAAATAAAGGAGTGAGCCTGTGGAAAAGCGTGTAATGTCATTAATAAAGGTCTAAAACCCGGAGTGTGTCTGTGTCACAGAGTTTGAAATGTTGTTGTACCCTTGCATTATACAAACAGTACTGTTTGAAAAGTTTCTGACAACCCAGAGTTGTGCAGTCCCATATAAAGTGGGTGATGGAAGTGCTAGTAGCTGTGAAACATATATACAGTCCACAACAGTCAGTTTCTGGCTGGCATGAATAAGTAAATCTGGCACACGTGTAGCATGTTATTTTTCCCCAGAAATGTGAGTGTGTGTCAAGAAATGCAGAGTTCTGTACAAATCGAAGTGAAAATGTCATGTAAAAACATCCTAGATATGTAGATAAAGAAATATAAATGCAGTCAAGAAATATGTAACAGTAATATCTGCATCCTGGACAGTTAGTATGTCAGATATAGGTCAGGCATATATTGAACTAGCCAAACCCATGACACAACCTAATGTATGGTGGCAAGTGTAATAGTACATGTAGGGGATATACACTTGCAGTCACAAGGAATGTAGTGTAGACAAAAAGGTCATTATAAGATGTTAACCAAGGTTTTTTTCTACACCCTACTGTATGTGCATAAACCATGCAATTCCACTGTGTAATCTTAAATATTTGTTGGAACATATGTCATATTGTTCTATAAATATTTGCATTCACGTTGATGCATGTGCCCTGTTCAAACACCACAATCATGGTGGCCTGTTGCTACCAAACATCCCTGCATGCTGTTGGAATATCCACTGTGGTTCAATATATGCATGTGTTATGCTTGCTGTTCAACTGTTGTAACCTTGGTGTGTTGGGTTAATGGGAATATTACTGGATGCTGTTACAACTAATCTGGAATGCTGTTTTGCTTATGTTGTAATTAAACACACCTAATCACAGAACGTATGGGAAGGCCGGTCCCAGCGGACCCACCTGTCCCTCCTCAGCTGGCGAGTGCACCTGGCACCAGCAGGTCTGGTGCCCAGCCCAGGCTCCCCTCCTCCATTGGTCCTGTGCCACCTTCGGGTGGAAGCGCTGCAGGGGATGGGGCTCATCCCCCCTGTGCAAGCGTGGGTGGAGAAGGGCCACCTGTCACCCTTCGAAGGGTCCGGGTTGTGGTGCATAGGGAGATCCAGCGTTCAGTCGTTGATTCCCTATGCCAGCTCCAGGTGAGAGTGGCATGTCTCATGGGTGAACCTGCCTGTCCTACACAGCCCCCACCACAGCCACCCTCGGGGCTGTGAATGTTCAGTGGTGACTGCCCATGGGTGGGATCTCAGTTCCACTTTTACCATATGTGGGCTCATGGGCTTTCGATTTCCAAACATCTGACCTCGTCAATTGTGTTCACCCACCCTATGTGTCATACACCGCTCCTGTATGCGTCTTGTCTGTCTTGTCTGTTTACCTTCCCAACCTACCTCCCTGGACATACCTACTTCCTCTACCTCACTTCCCACTCTTACCTGAAAAAAAAAAAAAAAAAAGCAATCTGTACCCGCAAAAAAATTACACCCCATACATAGCTGTCCATTTCGCACACATGTCCATTGGACATGTAAGCTGATAATTAGAATTGGCAGTACAACATACTTTGTTGTCCTCACCCCTCTCCCAGGGGTGGAAGGTTTCAAATTTCAATCCAAATTCATTGCATATTCACAGCTGTTGCTGTTAAAGAAATGGGCAGCTATGGAACTTCCCTAAACCCGTCCTGCACATTCCGAACTTGTTTACTTACTGTCTGTCCCTCTTTGTGCCCCCTTTATCACCACTTTCCTATCTCCCCATTTTCTTTTCTTTAAAAGAAATTAGTGCGGGGGTTAGCAGGAGTAAGCACTTTTAAGTGGTAGTAAGTGGGTTTAAGCGAGTGTGCGCATGTGTGTGCTTAGCTAAGTATTGCTAAGCATTGCACAAACCCGCACAAACCCGCTTACAACTGCTTAAAAGTGCCTTAGTCACTCTATGGCAGGGCCCTTGTTCTGCTGAACAGCAAAAGAAAAAGCCTCTGCCAGTCTCGAACCCCAGACAATTGACACAATAGACTGTATGAATTACCACTAAGCCACAGCAGATATACAAATAGCTTGCTTCTCACATAAATATATCATGCATTACAATGAATGTAAATGGAAAATAAGAATGGTATAACACAAATACTGTTCTTTGTGTCTTTATCAGCAGTTGTTGTGGAATTGCATGACATGACTGTGAAAGGAGAACCAGCCATCCTAGCAGGGAATAATGTTACAGTAGCACCTTACAAACACCACACAGTATCAGACCAGGATAAATACTGTCAAAGGTGAATAGGGCAGAGGTCAGACTCCCCAACTGTAACTGATTTACAGGGATGTCCCTGATTTGTAAGCCAATGTTAGCTGTGCCTCACTGAATCACTCCGAAAAGTACTAACTGTAGGCATACAATTGTGGAATCATACGTAGTGCATAATGTCAATAGGTGAGAGTAGACACTGCATGCACGTCAGAAAAGGTGTACTTATACATATGCTCTGATTCCCAAGAAAGTCTCAACTGCAATATGTCAGTAATATATTGCAGGTGTATCTTACTTATATGTACCTTTCACTGAGGCCATTCAAATATATACCTGAGAGTATGTGAGGCATGGCAGAGGCAGGAACACACAGGCATATCAGCATTACTGCTGTTATACACTCTGCAAATAGCTTTGGAAGGAGTTCCACAAGCATGCCCTTATGTAGGAGTACAATGCAGAAATATCACAGGATGTCGCCATGTACTGCTAGTAAACAACTGTGACAATGCCAATGTGCCACTGCTGAAAAGACTGGTGCGGTGCACAGGCAAAGCATACTAGGCTAACCTCTAGCTACCATCCGGATATGTCCACAGGTGTGAGCTTCACAGACAGACTACTTGCTTTGATAGACTAACAGGTACACAGCAACCCTGTATGTTCAGCAAGATAAACCTCACATGATAATAAAAAATGCTCTTTGCAGTTCTGCACCCCTACCCAAAGATACAACCACATGTGTATTCAGGCAATAACCAGGGTATAGGTAGGCATACTCAGTACTGAAATATGTTCAGTTGTGTTGAGCAGCCTGTGCTAATGTCAACAAAAATAAACCACAAACTGTGCAGAAGTGAGTAACGTAATAATTACAGTATAGCAGTTCACAAACACTGCATGTGCAACCGGAATACAGTGCAATAACCACATTTGTATGGCAGTTAATTGTGTAAGTGAGAAAAAAGTACATACTCCCATGTATCCTGTGTTAGCATTTGGAGGGGTGCATACATGTCTACACTGAGATGTGTGTACTGGAAGCAGCAACATTCAGGTTTGAATATAACATGCATATAACTGGCTACAACCCTAGCATCAGATAAGAGACATATACCAACCTTCAGACTGACACAACAGTGTCCAGAGCAAACAAGCATGGGCCCCACCTTGGAAAGCTGAAAGGGCTATGCCTACCTAACCTAGCATTTTATAGCAGTGGGCTGCAATCACAGTGAGTAATGCAATCACCAAACAGCAGGCTGCATGCAATTACTGAATGGTGGGCAGCAATTGGGGCAGAGGCTGTCACATGCACAAGTGCAGATATCTAGAAAAGCAAGCTATACCTGCAGTCCACACATGCAATTATATCATTGCAGGTGCTGTGAGATAGAGAGTGAGAGAGAAAGAGAGACACGGACACAGACATAGACTGAGACAGAGACTGAACAGAGTGAGAAACTGAGACAGAAAGTTAAATAGAGGGCAAAAACCCAAAACAAACCACCAATAAAAAAAAAACTACAAAACCGTAACACATGGAGCAGGGAAATACAAAGGTAAGGTATGTAACTCACATGTATGTGTTGGAATGTAGTAGATGTTCCTGAAGAGTACTCTACACACTGCAAATCATCCATGTGTGGCAGCAGTATGCATCTATCTGTATCTGCACATGTGCATAGGGCAAGTGACATACTGCAACTGTTAGTGAAGGGTGGATAGATATCTGTCATTGAAGGTTGATATGTGCATATATCCATGTAGGTCATAGTGTGAGGCCCAGAAAACAGCATGCAGTGCTCAGGAGCGGCCTTAGGTCAACTGGTGCCCTAGGCAAAAGGGCTCCACGGTGCCCCCTACCACACTTCCTGGTGCCCCCATCCTTGTCTTACTACACCACATAAATAGTGGAAAAGTACCCCTGCTAGAGCGGCGCCCTAGGCGGCCGCCCAGTTGGCCTATGCCTAAGGCCAGCTATAGTAGGGTTGATATATGTCATGTCGTGGTTAAATGCTGTGGGACAGATTTGTCAGATCTGCTGTGCTACAGCCAGTGAGGCCTGCTAATGCTACAAGGGCTGAGGACACCCACATGCATTCTGCACAACACTGTGCAATATAATCACATACCTGTACATCCCACAACTGTCGCATAAGTGATACCCCCACCATGAAAGGTGGACTGTACATGTGCCTATATGTACAACCATGTGTACAGCAATGGATGTGTACATGTATGTGCATAGATATGCATATATATATATATATATATATATATATATATATATATATATATATATATATATATATATATATATAAATATATGTATATATATATATTTATATATATGTATATATATATATATATATATATATATATATATATATATATATATATATATATATATATATATATATATATATATATATATATATATATATATATATACATATAGAGTGAGAGAGAGAGACAGAGCGACACGGGGTCATATGTACCGCAACAGGTGTGTGGTGACCAAGGCATGGACTGTAGACAAGTGTTGATACTGCAGTGCCATTCCACCTTCCCAAAACAGTGTACCCATTAACTACCACATAGGTAGAGATCTACCTAACAGTGAAGGTGTGATAAGGGAACATGGGACACAGGTGGACAGTAGCCTTCACGTTGATGAAGACAATGCCACACTACACCTATAATCTGTCTGTGTGGTATGTGTCATGACAACAGGTGTGTCATCTATGGAAGTATAGGGTAGAGTTCCCCTCTACTCATCACAATGCCCTGTGTGGTATGTACTTCACATGACAACTACACCAGGTGAACAGGCCACAGACATACCTCCCAAAGGGTAATACTGGCCGCAAACAGATGCCCTATGCAGACTGACTCACAAAACCACATCTACACTGTATTGCATACTGGCCACACAGAGGTGACCTCTGCTGGACATACAGAGGTATGTCACACCCATAGCTGGGTGACAACCACCATGGCAACATATCACAATCCCTCCGGGATACATGCTCTAGGGCCCTAAACCTTGTCAGCTCACTAAACAGCACATGCTGGAGGGATAGGTTCCCATCTCAGAGATATTCCATACACCAGAATAGACCACCTAGCAATAGCAAACAAGGCTCCTCCTTAGCAGTTGTTATAAATACCCCTGATGATTGTGTGGGAGATTGGTAATACACCCCAGGAAACACCTCTGTGGTTCTGGTTGGCAGAGGTAAGTGAAATCAAAGTACATGTGTGTCAAAGGCCAGGGTAGCATATGGCTAGGCTGCTGTAGGCCCTAGGGCTAATAGCATATTACCTACCTATGACACTATGCACTCACACATGTACTTAATGCAATAGCTGCTATGTGAGGTTGAATAAGTGTAACGTTGAATGTGTGCAAGGTCTGTAAAGGTGTGATAGCTTAGTGTGACATTGTATCTGACATGGTAGTGCCTATCCTAGCTGTGAGGACAGCAACTGATGTGTAATGTACTGTTAGGCAGACATAGTAGTACGGCATATGATGTGACATAGTTCTCCGTTGATGAATGCGGTGTCTCATTGTAGGCTAAAGCAATACATGTATGCTTAGTGAGTGGTACTGCTGGTGAATCCATCACCAATATGAACTGTAGTACTACCTGAAGCTGTAGGCCTAAACAACACAGTATGGTGTGTGTTCACATTGCTTGGAAACACTGTCATGTGTGTTTCGTGTAGTCTGCACAGAGGATATAATGCAGGCATAAGGGTGTGTAAGTAGTGGCACACAGTACCGTATGGTACACAGGTAATGCTCATCTGTGTTGGCATACAGTGGTGTGTTGTATGTTTTTCTGATGTGTGTGTAATTATGCCTGTACAATGGCTGCAATCATATGTGTGTTACAGGGTAAATGTGTGTATCCAGCAACATATATATTCTGTTACAGCAGTATGCCACCTATAGTAACAACTGTACACTTCTGTTAGGCAGGGCTATGGCATTAATGACTAGGGTGGTTGATTGGTACTACTTTACTTGTACTTTACATCCATTGCAATGGATGACATCTCTGTTCATGCATTGGTGTGATATACACCCCTGTCTTGAGGTTGTGCAGTGTGTCACAAACAATGTGTCGGGTACTGTTGTATAGTGGTGTGATATATAAAGTGTGCCAGGCAGTGTTAGTTAGTTGTGGCCTGAGAACCAATAAGTGGTATTGAATGTGTGTAACCTCTGACAGACAATAGGATGGTATATATGTCAGTAAAGTGATATCTGTGGGTAAAGGTGTAAAGTGTGCCACAGGACACTCTCACACATATTGTTCATATCTTTTTCAGCCAGATGGCCCACCAACGCAACCCAGCGTACACAGCGGATGAGGAAGAGATGATACTGCAAAGCCGATTGCAGCAGTACACAATGCTGTTCTCCAGAAGCAGCCAGCACCAGCAGGAGCAGACTGCACTGTGGCAGGAACTTGTTCGTTGGGTAAATGACATAGGCATGCATAACCGGACATATGAGCAGGTACGCCATCACTGCAGTGATTTAATTAGACAAGTCCGGTGACATGCATCTGATATCCAAATACAGCAGCTTGCCACAGGTGGTGGGGTGGCCATTCATCCCCCCCTCACCAGAGTGGAGGAGCTGCTCCTAAGCTTGGTGGCTCCTGAACAACAGCTACATCAACCTCTGACATGTGTTGTAATGGAGGCCAGAGCCACCCAGCACATCCACCTGGCACAGGCAGGTAACATGCCCTATCTGTAGACTACAGTTAACTGTATTGTTAGATTATGTCTACGTGAGATGTGTACTGCATGTTTAGCAGTTCCTCTGCCTAGTGTTGTGCAATATGGATAGTTTGAATAATATCTCTACACATGTGACTGTTGACTGTTGTTTTACTGCAGTTTAGCATACCCACTGTAGCAATGCCACTGTTGTGGCCACTGACGAACTCTCTCATATTCTCATAGGTCCCTCTGGTGTGACGGCAAGGCAGCCAATCCATGCTGGTGAGTGTGTTATACCTGCAATGTTGGTAATGAAATATGCATGTCATAGGTGAGGTGTAGGCTATGTACACGTAACACACCTATGCATAATGCATGCCATGCATGTTTGCTGTGAGACGTTGCACAGCTCAGTAATGTTAGTAGCTGCCTCAATGACATGCAATACACAGAGCATAACACACAGTTGTGGCAACCCCGTATTGCACATTGGATAGGCATAGTTGCAACACCTGTACACAACATAACACATTTATCACATGCAGTACACAAAGTCATGCTACATATGGCATAACCACACACCCGCTGTAAGGTCACACTTCAGTATCCCACATGTCATCCACACACACATGATGTACCTCAGGGGTAGAGCCCTATCATGGGGCTCTGCAACACTCTTCAATACATAACACAGTCATGTTAGGCAATGCTCCCTATTGGGCACCTCATACACCCATGTACCAAGTGGCTGTGTAATAGTGAACGTAGCCACGGCACTGCAGTTCAGGTACAGCATGCTAGGTGGTGGTCTGTCACACAGTAGTACATGTGAGTGACCACAATATGCATGATGATGATGATGACACATGGTACTACACCCCATCTGGTTACAGTGACCACAGTACTACACATAGCAGTCTTTGTTGTGCACCTAATTGTTCTGTGTGTGCAAACATATGCACCTATACACACTATGCATAGCATGTTGTCTGTGTGCTTACATATGCCAGTATACACATTTTGCACAGCAGTCACCATCTGTACAAAGAGTCACATATATGTCCTGGAATGCTATTGGGTGTATAGGTCACATGACACACATTGGGTATGTGTGGCGTTTAATGTTGCAGTCGTGTAGCATGCCATGTCATGGCTGGCACCAACATATCTGCAATATGTCCCACACTCACCATAACCACTGTACAATGTCCATGTCGAGCATTGGTATTCCTTCACATCTACATGCACCACTCATCCCATGTCTGTACATTGCATGCATTTGCTACACCTGTGCCCAAAATTATGTGCTATGGACACAGACACTGTCATCAGACATGGCAATCTATGTGTCACACAGATAACACATGCAGCCATGGTATGTATACCATTGAGTGATGGTGCACATGACATTGCAGAGCAGATAATACTTGCACAGCGATGTTGTGTCCATGGACACATTGTGTTCCAGGGTGTTGTCAATCACTGAACAACTACACACATGCATCAAAGCCATGTATAATGTCATTAGATAGGGCTGTCTACACTTGCACTGCATGGTGTTGAGCAACACATAGTCTGCATGCTGACACGTGTGTGGTGACTGTTTGCCTTGTGATACTGTCACCCACCATCACCCACTATTGTGTATGTGTTGGATTGCTGGTGTGTGTGTGTGTGTGTGTGTGTGTGTGTGTGTGTGTGTGTGTGTGTGTGTGTGTGCTGTGGTGAGCAGTGTATTTCTGTGCATGTGTGCATGTGTTCATGTGTGCATGTGTGTATGTGTGCATGTGTCCATGTGTGCATGTGTGCATGTGTTCATGTGTGCATGTGTGCATGTGTTCATGTGTACATGTGTTCATGTGTGCATGTGTTTGTGTTCATGTGTTCATGCGTACATGTGTTCATGTGTTCATGTGTGCATGTGTGCATGTGTTCATGTGTGCATGTGTTCATGTGTGCATGTGTGCATGTGTGCTAACATCATGTACAGATTGTAAAGTGTGTTTCCTGTCTTCCTTCCACAGGTGCTGAGTTAGGGGTGGCTGAATGCAGCAGGGAAACTGATGTCACCGCCACTAATAGTGGAGATGATGAGACATGTATTGTGGCACAGGAAGGTCTGACAGGGTCTGTTGTTGGTCCACCAATCAACAGTACACAGCAGTCAACCCCATATATGCGCACACTCATACTGCCAATACATCCCTTGTCACCAATGGCCTTAGCTGAGGGACAGCATACAGTTGGCATTGACCAGGAGAATGTGGTACCTATGACATGTGCATCCCCTCACAGCAGCCATAGCCAGATTACTGGAATGGTACCACACAGGCGGATGTCCAGGGGTACTCGAGGGAGCACCACTGGTCGTATTGCCCCAGGCAGATGTACCCCGGAGGTATTACAACCTCCAGTATGTTCCAGGCTGTAATGCAGGCACAGGCACATATGGAACGGGACATCAGACAGGGACTAAGGGTGCTGAGGGCCCATTACACTGCTATCAATGACAGCATCCGTGACCTTGGTGGTGCCATCCGGAATTACACCAAGGTCATTGATAGCTGTTGGAGGGAGACATTAGATGTCCTCCACAGTGTGTTAGCCATGAGCCAGGACCATGCGGGATGGATGAGAAGCCGACACGGATGCATGCCAGCAACAGCATCAGCTGGCAGTCATCGCGAATGGACCACGGATCACAGCCGCTCCCGTAGTGGCAGGGGCTGGCCTGTCCATTGACTGTCCTACTAGACCATGTGCATGTGGCACTGGCCAGTCCCATCAGGGACATGGGTCCAGTTATCATACCTCTGCCTCTTATGATAGCACCCAGTCAGGGTTGGTACCTGATACTGCCCGTAGCACCCCTGCTAGGCACAGGTACTGTGTCCGTGGCCAGAGACAGTGATCTGTATGGCCTAGCAGGTACAGTCTGTGGCTGTCCCACAACCACCCGTATATGGCAGCCACATGGTGGAGTTGTGTGCATGCAGACACACACACATTTACCATACAACTAGGGCTCACACATACACACACACATTACATCAACATTAGCCCATGCAGTACTGTTTTCCCTCACACACACACATGCAGACATGCCAATTGGATGGGTCAATGTCGGGCTCTGGCAAACCTACAACACACCCTGTGCATATGATGACACCTGTGCCACCTCCTGTCATCTGTAACATTGATGCAGGAACAGGCTAACATGGTTCTGATACACAGGGTGACATTATAGCAGTGTAGCAATAGTAGCAAGTTGCCAACAGGAAAGTGTGATGATATCCTTGTAGGTATATCTGAGCAGGCATTATGCATCACAGCTGTTTACATAAGTGTTAGGTCTGAATATCTATTGTCCACCCATGTGCCACTTGGCTGAAGTGTACAGTGTTGCCAGCATGTGTTAGTGAGTGGACAGTATGAGTGTGATGTGTGCATTACAAATTAGCGGGTGTACATCTGTGAACATGGTGTGTGCATACTGTCTGCATGTACATGCATAGTGGACACGTGGGATGTGCAACATACCCTGTTCTACACATTGTTAACAATTCATGGTATCTGTCGATGGCCAGTATGCATTCTACTACAGATATGTACTAACATGGGTACACATGTGTGTATGACATGGGTTGGCACTATGCTGTGGGTGATACTGTTGATATCTGTCAATGATCTGCAGTCTGGTAGTATACAACACCTCAACAGCATGACTATAACCAATCATTAGATGATGTCCTGACAAATGACTCACAGTTGTAGGGAACTCAGTAACAGTTGGATCCTTCCAGTACTATACTATAACAGTAACCAGTGATATTGACCGCCACACATTCCTGGGACCACACCTGTGTGGCATATAGCCCTCTTAGGTACATGCAAACACACTAGGGATATGTCCATCCACATCTTGAAATGCATGCATTGGCCTACACTGCATTTCCTGGATGGGACGCATATCCTACACAAGGGTATCATACAGACAGATACCTGTTGTCCAATACATGCTGTATAGCAGTAAGCCATCTATGGCATAGTCATCCACATTTACTATACATACTATCCCGACAGTACCACATAGGTGGTAGTCCTGAACATGTATGTTGGGTACCAATGTGTACAGACAGACACGTGTTATGTCATCTGTCCCTTGGTATCCACATATCCATAGGTATTGTAGGGTCCCTAGGTGTTTCACATAACACATTAGGGGCCTGCATGCATATCCACAGGGCTGGTGTACACCTATAATGACTGTCCATTATTGCCAGTCGTTGTTGTGTATGAACATGTCTGACATATACCCCAGCAATTACCCTCACTCACAGTACTCTATAGTACATGTCATGGGTGTGTGTGGCAGAGATGTCCTTGGCCACAGATCACTACATTGGCCAGGCTTGATGCATACATACATATGTGACCTATGATCTGAGAAGCAGCGGCACAATCTGTCGAAGGTTACAAATGTATTCATGTAGTATGCAGGCTTCACACCTATGTACTGATTGAGGTCACATGTGCACAGATTTATTTGACACGCAGATATCCGATATGTGCAATGCACATACTGTTTGAAACATATGTCATACCATAGTAAAAGCAAAACCCACACTGCCTTGACCACCTGTGGCACACAGACAGCGTTTGTAGGACTCAAACCCCTACCTAACTATATTATGATATTAGAGAAATACACATTAACACCACGTGCTATATGCAATACTGGGTGGCTTCTGTTCTCCTTGAACATTTGTAGGATGCTGACATCATTGAACTTTCCAAAGAGGGATGTACCTCTCTTAATGTGTTTTCCCAGTCTCCAAAAAGGCTACTCCTTTCAAAGAAAATCACACACATACACCCCCCCCACACACACACATTTGGCGTTTGCAGGACTCAAACCCCTACCTAACTATGTTATGATACTAGAGAGATACGCATTAACATGGCACGCTATATGCATTACTGGGTGGTTGCTGTTCTCCTTGAATATTTGTAGGATGCTGACATCATCAGACTTTCCAAAGAGGGATGTACCTCTTTTAATGTGTTTTCCCAGTCTCCAAAAAGGCTACTCCTCTCATACACCCCCCCCCCACACACACACACACTTGGCTTTTGCAGGACTCAAACTCCTACCTAACTATGTTATGACACTAGAGAGATATGTATTACTAACACGGCACGCTAAATGCTTTACGGGGTGGTTGCTGTTCTCCTGGTATATTTGTAGGATGATATCATCAGACTGGACAAGGTAATGTGTGTACACATTTTTATGCAATCCCAGGAATGATCCATGTAGGTCGGCAGGTATCAAGAGCTTGTACAGGACCCCGTGAGTCTCACCTTGTGTGATCTATCTGTGGACACATTGACATCCCTTCATATGTCAACACATATCTATGCCCAGATTGTTGGTTTTGTGGATACGACATGTGTCTGTGATGTTGATGAAGAGCTGTTCAAAGTCTATGTGGGACATGTGTAGCTCTGTTCCATGATGTATGTCCTGGGTGGCTGCCTTGCAGATGGTGTAGCATGCTTGGGAACCATGATCTGCACATGAACATACCACAGTTGGTAGGGTTGTGTGTTTGTCGGTTTCCAATAGCTCTGTTTATGACTTCTGCCATGATGCACTCCATGACCTTGCAGATCAGACTTTATAGGCTTACTGGACTATACTTCCCATGGTGTATTTTGCACCCACACATGTGGGGAGTGTCATATGTTGCTGTAACACATTCAATGGTTCCAGGTGCTGTGGAGTTGGTGAGGCTCAACAGACTGTTCAGGTGCAGGGTCTGTTTGTTCTGTAGTGCATGCATGATGCATATTGGAAAACAATGTAATCCAATTGCTGCCATGCTTTTGGCTTTGGGGGGAGCTGTTCAGCCATTCTACATGTGATATCTCCTGGTATGATGTCAGGGACTATCGTCAGTGGGAGGTGGGTATGTATACATGGGCCTGTCTGACAGGATGTCGGCAATGTCAGTAAGGTACAGTTGTCCTGACTCAGCACATATATGCGTGTACATTACTATTTATTACTTAGCTGAAGGACATGTCATGATTCTCAGTCTGGACTCCTTCTCAGCTACTCTTTGCAAAACACCGACAAACCTGAGCACTAATCCCAATTATACTCTTTTACACACTTAACACCCTACTGATCCTTTGTGATCAGGCTGCAGAGTATGTCATCATAATACACTGGCATGTCCAGGGGTGGGTTTCATGTGTACTCTTCAGTCCAGCTAGTGAATATTGTGGTAATGACACAATGTCACATCTGCCTCATGTACACAGACAACCCTCTCCTCCTCACATCACACTCACATATATGTGGGAGATGTAACAATATTGACATACAGGACACTGAGCTCTCTCGACCCATGACTGGCATAGTCTATCAGGTGGTGAGGGTGACCACACACACCACATATCAGTCTCAAATACACCGATAGTGACAGCAAACAAACCACATTATCACACATACACATATTCGAGGTTTCTACATACACTCTGCCTAAGCAGCAGAGACCTCCAAAGCAGACACACATACAACTGCTATCCCATTACAATGCCCACATGTCACACAGTTCACAATGTCAGTGTGCCACACAGTCACTGCCCTTTGGGCTAAACAACACACCTGATACACTTGTTATCGGTGACACAATGTCAAACACACTGTCATCACCGATAGTGACAGCAAGCAAACCACATTATCACACATACACATATTTGGAGGCTCTACATATACTCTGCCTAAGCAGCAGAGACCTCCAAAGCAGACACACATACAACTGCTACCCCACTACAATGCCCACATGTCACACAGTTCACAATGTCAGTGTGCCACACAGTCACTGCCCTTTGGGCTAAACAACACACCTGATACACTTGTTATAGGTGACAATGTCAAACACACTGTCATCACTGATAGTGACAGCAAAGAAACCACATTATCACACATACACATATTCAGAGGCTCTACATACACTCTGCCTAAGCAGCAGAGACCTCCAAAGTAGACACACATACAAGTGCTACCCCACTACAATGCCCACGTCACACAGTTCACAATGTCAGTGTGACGCACAGTCACTGCCCTTTGGGCTAAACAACACACCTGATACACTTGTTATAGGTGACACTTAATGTCAAACACACTCTCATCCCACTCACCAGGCCAAACAAGGGAATAGTCACTTTGAGCTGTCTCTCAGGTGCCAGGATCCGCCACATAACACATGCACTCAGGTCACTCCAAAGCAAGTCCAGGACTGGCTCCATCATTGTCCATGCTGGTGCGTACAACCTCAGACGTTCCTCCCTGGACCACATGATATCAAACATAGAGGAACTCTGTGATCATGTAGCCCAGCCCAGCATTACCCTGACCTTGTCTAGCATCTTACACTCACCAAGTATGATGTCACAGTATACCAACAAACTGATCACGTTTAACAGTTGGCTAACATATTGGTGTTATTCAAAAGGGATACAGTGTCAGTTACCCTGGGGTGACATGCTCGACATGCCACGTAGCTTCCCTATGGACAGCTTGCACCTGTCACCCTTGGACTTTTGAATACTGGCTAGGGCACTTGCTGCCACCATACTGCCTTATTTAAGCAGGGCTCAAAGGACAGAATCATCTCCATAGACATTACAGAGTACATGACACTGAGGGTAATGCTGCTCAACACCAGATGTATTACCCTCAAATTGCGCCCACTCAGGAATCTCCTCAGTATGGAGGATAGCAATATCTGTGCACTAACAGACACATGGTTGAGGCTCCCACATGCACACCAACACTACCAGGTTATATTTCATGCCATGCTTTCTGACCACATAACTCAGAATGGCCAAAACAAATAGGGGGAGTATCCATATACATCACAGATACACATACCTCTGGGTTGGTAGCACTGCACAATGCATCACGGACCATACATATGCACCTAACATTGTGCAGTTCTGCCTTTTGGTTTGTTGCCTGGTACAGACCACACTCCCCAACACAGCAACCTCACTCAGCTTTCCTGGGAACATTGGACCATATGACGGTCTCCCCAAACACCATTATATTGGGTGACATCAAATACCCACACATTGACTGTGGATAGTACTCAGACCCCAACACCCTCGCCCAACAGTTGCTACTATTTCTAAATTCATATGCTATGGCACAACCGGTCACCACACCCACAAGAGGGGACAACTTATTGGACATGATCATCACCGACATGGGGACTCTATGTTTCACACCTGCGATATACCCCTCATTGGTAAGGGCAGAACATACTTTATCTCACTGGACATCCATATCCTGTCCCCACACCCATCCTGGATAATCTTGGTGAACTTCCCTTAAGCAAATGTCACACTCCTCCAAACCACGGTGGTATCCTTCAGAGACCCTGGGTCAGTGGTAAGTATGGCTCAGACTGCTGAATCCTTTACATACACATTCTATGGACACCTAGTGGACCGCATGGATCATTACATCCAAAATAACAACTAGACTCACTCCTCCAATGGCAGTGGACCTGTCTGGTAGACCCCAGCCATTAATACGCTTTACAACAAATGGAGGAAGCTACTACATGATACAGCACAATCCCAGACAGGGAAGGCATCTGTGATCTGTACTAGCAGACTGCTACAATCATTCGGGTATTTATGTCAGGCACGCTTCTAATGGACAAAAACGACACCAGACACGTCGGACACTCACAAGGCCTTCTTCAGTTAATTCAGATATCTGGCTGGACACTCACTGATATGCTTTGTGTTACTGCATACTGACTAAATGTACCCTAAACCCACTGACATTGCCATCATCCTGGCAAACAGGTTCAGTGCAGATGTGTCTCCCCCATCCCCCCTAAGGTGGTACTGTCCATACCAACAGAGTGTAACCTCCCAGACATCATGAGTAAACAGGTGAATGCTGCCCTCCCCACAGTGGACAGCACAGCATCAATGGGACCAGACAGTGTCCCGGCCTGTGTTGTACACAGCCTTCATGACAGACGTAACACTCACATTACATCACTGTTTGATATAAGAGTTACTGCAGGATATATACCCACAGAATGGCATACAGCAATAGTGGTCCCGTTCCACTGAATACTGCCACAACAGACCACACACAATATTGGCCTAAAAGGCTAACTAGCCTGTTCTACAAAGCTATGGAGTGTATTGTAATGGGACTCATGCACATAGACATGGGAAACCTACAGACACTGGGTCCTACACATTACAGCATTGTTGTGGGCAGATCTTGCCTGTTGGACCTGTTCATATTCTTTCAACAGTTGCCAGATCCATCAATGTTGGGACGGTTGTCCACACAGCCTGCCTGGACCTTGCACAACCCTTCAACACAATACCCCACTCGGCCATTATGCATAGGCTCACCAGCATCAATATCGACACATATCTGACATGATGGATTGCTACCTGGATCAGGGATAGCACCCACATTCTCAGTGTTGCAGGTGCCATGTCTGACTATACACCAGGTACACATGGCATCCCACAAGGCTCAGTCCTGGGACCTCTCTTGTTCAGTATATATTTGTGTGATGTACAGGCTATCACAGGAGGGATATGGCTGCCCATGTTCTCAGATGACTGCAAACTGGGTGCCATAATCAGCCATCCTACTGGCACATGCATACTCATACAGGGTCTCACAGAGATAGGTTGACTGGTGCCTGAGCCATGGCCCACGGCTACATGCCATTAGTTGCATAGTCATGCCCTTTGAGGATGACAAGATGCCCACACATTACCACATAGGTTGTAATCCATTACATACAGTAGCAGTTATTACGGGTTTGGGGACATGACCTGTTCGTACTCTTGCCTTTGACAATCCTATTGCCATAGCGGTTAGACAGTACGTCTACATAGCCCACCATATCCCACATGGTTTCACATGTTGATCACATGTGGTCATTGTGCCCCTATACTCTTCACGACCATGCTTGGTTACTATGCCACATTTGGGATGCACCTTACCTGACACCTGCAGCAACTGTAATGGCCACAAATCGAGCAGATGTAGGGACTCACACAGATGCCCTGCACAGTTCCGATACAGTAACTCCAGCTCTACTCAGTCACTTACCATCTACACGTATGTTTTGTGTGCCTGTAGTTGAAGGCAATATCTGACCCAGACTTACTGGACATGCTCCAGCTCAGGACATCCGACTCCCTTGGTGCTACACACTCCAGGGACATATACCTCAGCACTGAAGTTAAAAGGACATGCTGGGGGGACAGATTATTATCAGAAAGCCTCCACTCACTCTGGAGTGTAGTCCCGGTTTTGCATAGGCAGACCCATCCACTGACCACCTACAGGTGACATCTTGACAAGTGGATGGGTGATCGCATGTTTACCCATGGGATATCTTCTGGGTCCCTGCTAGACAGAGGCACAATACACTGAACGTAAATGGGCTATCTTGTGTGACTTACTATTCACAGGCACAGTGTTCTGATTTGACTGGGTTGCAGAAGCCAAACACACTCTGGCTATGCTTGTACATGCCCTAGGGCAGATAGCCTAGTATCAACCTCTGAACCTATGATAATTTTCATGATGCACAATGTTTATTGCTGATACTGTTTGCACGTTTTTATCATTTTTGCTTTCACACTTTATATGAACTGCTTAGGTATCTGCAGAACATATTTGCTTATGGCAGAGTTCCACTATATTATATACGTGTCTGTTGTCATATAAGTGTGTGCACAGGGCAGATTGCTGGGTAGTGAGAGGTTCCTGGGTTAACACATGCAACTGCCTGCTATGTGTGGCCCAATGCTGTACTCCAACATGGCCTAAGTGTGTGAGCATGCCCAGTTCAGACTTTCAGTGTTCTGTTGCCTGACATTTGTCTCATGTATTCAAGTGTGTGAGCATGCCCAGTGTGACCTTTCAGTATGTTGCTGTCTGAGGTCCACTACATTTGTTGATGTATGTCTACATGTCCAATATTAACATTTGTACTGTGTGTGTTGAAAGTCAGGTTCTATTCTTACTGCAGGACTCACCTTTGTGTCATAACTCGACAGGGATAATGCTGTGCCTGCAGGGTTTCCGTGAAATACTTTGCATAGACTTAACATTTCTTCATACAGGGTAACCACTACACTACTGTCATGGTTTAGTGGTTCAGTACTATGACTATAGTGCACAGTATCCTGGGTTCAAGGCCCATTGCAGCTTATATTTTCATACTGAGCAGACCAGACTGCTTAGGGGCCAGTAGAGCAAATATGAGCATGTTGGCTTTTGTTCAGCTATGCCCTACCTAGACCCAGCTTGTCCAACATTGCTCAATATTAACCATCATTGCTGGACATTGGCCAATATTACTCTACATTGACCACATTTGTAGTAGTTGGTGTGTGCGATTTTGTTTACATTGACTTCATGATGGTAAATGCTGTTTAGCACTGCTTTATATTGCTTAACACATGGCAATCATGCCTCAGGTGTTGATGCAGGGCTGCCTATGTCAGATGCACATACTACACTCCCTATACATGTTTGAAAGCAGGTAATGTCAACGTAGGCATCCCTTTTACTATATGTGCGGGTCAGAGAGAGGCATCATTTCAAGAGTTCCTACTGAACCAGTGTATGTGCTATGCGTTGCCTCTTTGCCAAGGCCAAAGCATACTGGGCATGCCTCCTACTGCCTACTGGGGCAGGCTCAGGTAGTTCCTCCTCCAAGTCACGCTCTGCCTGTGATGGCCTTGGCAATGGTGGGGGGTATTTGGCCGAGGCCTATGTTGGTCCTGCTGCAGCTGTTATTGCAGGATCATATTATGAGGCATAGCACATATCATGACAATTTGGGTACATGTAGTTGGTGAGTACTGCAAGGCTCCACCAGATGTGTCCAGGCACTGGAACCATGACTTGAGCAGCCCAAACACACGCTCGATTACATTTTGTGTTTGTGCGTGTGCCTCATTATGACATTCCTTTCAGGTGTGTGTGCATTTCTGATGGGTGTCATCAGCCACAGCTCCAGTGCATAGCCAGCATCCCCCACTAGGTGACCGTATGGGATGTCCCCATTGGCAAATGTCTGGTACAGCTGCGTCAGATGCCAGATATGAGAATCATGGTAGCTTCCAGGGCAGCCAGCACACACATTCAGTATTATGCCCTCGGCATCACACATGATCTAGCAGTTGATGGAGGGGAAGCCTTTGCGGTTGAAGTAGACCTTACCCCACTCATCGGCTGGTGCTTTGATGCGTATGTGTGTGCAGTCTATAGCACCCACTACCTCAGGGTATTTTGCTATTTGCTGGAAGAGACGCATATTGCTGGCCAATACCTCACGGGAATTGGGGAAATATACATGATCATCAACATGTGCTGACATGGCATCCAGGAACTGGTGCAGTACCCTGGATGCTGATGCCTGTGATGTCCCCATCATATCACCAGTTGGTCTCTGGAAGGTACCTGTTGCTAATATTCTTAGGCCAACACATACCTTAGTTTCCACTGGGATGGGTTCCCCTCTGTTGGTTCTGTGTGTGAGGCGTGGCCTGCACAGCTCAACAATTTGCTGCAAGAGGTTTCTGTCCACTCTATAGCACTCCACTATCTCCAGCTCATGTAGCCCCTGGTAGGTAACCCTGGGCCTGTACACTCTTCTCCGTCTCCTCACTGTGGGTTGTCCAGCAGCATTTGCATTATCACCACCCTCAGCATGTTGCATATGTCGCCTTATAACAGCAATGGCAGCCCCTAACATTTTTTGTCTCAGTGAAGCCTTTTCAGTTTTCACTTCTGTTAGCTTACTGCAGTGTTGCAGTGTCTCTTGAGAGAAACATAATGGACTGTTGTTTGCAGAGTTATTAAGTGCTGGGCTGGGCTGGGCTAGTGTTCTGCCTGAGTAATTGCCTGATTCTGATTGTTTTCACCTACTTGCTCTGCTAGTACTCCCTGGTAACTTCCACTATTTGGTGTGCTTCCCTTTTCCTTACTGTTCCCTCATGGGGGGAGCACCGTGCACACAAGCGCAAACATGTGCACAGCAGCTAACATGTGTGCACACTTGCTTACATGGACTAAAGCTTGCTTATTCTTCTTAAAATGTGCGCACACCGGTGCAAATGCACTTACAACTGTTTACACAGCCTTACATATGCTTACGCAAGCCTACACAAGTGCACACACGCTTACACACGTGCACATTGTCTTACTCGGGTTTACTGGCACACACAAGCATGCATGCACGCTCAGCAAAACACTTTGATGTTATCCACGGCATACACATTCGATTTCTTGACTTTACCTGGCCTACCTGTTGACACACCTCTTTCACTATTATGTAAGTGTAAGCTGACACATGACACTCTGCTCCAATGAGCTTCACTCCTTTCATACATACCCCCCTCGTGATGTCACCTATCTTCTACTCTGTTACTCCCCTTATCCTACTCCTACACTCCACTGACTGTGCTCATTTGCTATGTAAACCTGCGATTCACTATCCTAACTCTCATTTGCATAGGATTGCCTACTAATGCTTAGTTACATCACTTAGACTGAGCTTCCCCCCTTAGCAACCTCTACTCGGTGGCCATGTTGTCTTTAGCCTGCCATTCCCTTGCATTGTAAATTCATTTTAGCTATAAAATCCACATTTGTGGATCTTAATTATTAATTTTCTGCTTATTAGGGCACAGCGCGTTTGTGCTGCGCTGCGCTACGGTTAAACCCCAGAGATCGAGATAAAAAAAAAAGTTATTTTCTTTTTAATTTGCATCACTTCCCGTTGCCAATGGCCGTATTTTTGGCCATTGGCATGTTTCCTCCTGTAAATGCATGCTTTTTTTCCAGCTGACACGGCTCCGTTTTGCTATTTGCAGAACCATACTCAGAAATCAACTGAGTACATTTCTGCAAATAACACTACTCCTACTCGGACAGGTTTGGGTTTTCTGGATCGCAAATTTACCTTATTTGCATAGCTTTCGCCTGCAATCGAGGTAATTTGCATATCCCAGCCCTGTCCGTGTAGGACTAGTTTGGAGAGCTCAGTTGCACTCCACTACTGGCTGTTCCTGGATCGCTCGGCTTACATGTTGGCTGCATGGAGTCTTACTCTACTCTAAGACTCCGTGCAAGCCTTCATGAATCCGGCCCTTAGTGTTATGCATGTATGATGCTTTTAATCTGCTTAAGAAAAATGCAGTCCAGAGTTATATTGAAATTCATATATGGCCTGGAAATTACAGTAACAATAATTATTATAATTCCCAGAATTTCAGTTAATGAAATTGGATTATCATTATTTTAATAATCATAAACCTATAGTCTTGTTTGTGCTAATACTTTGGCACAAACTAAGAGCATATGCCTATGTATTAAAGTTTGGGCTGGAGTTTATTGGATCTGCAAGTGCTCATTACATACTGAATATTTTTGTATACAGTCATTCTGTTTTCTATCATTCTAAAGTGGAACAAGCATAAATGACATCTGCACTATAGATTCTCTTAACTTTCCATCTCACTTTGTTATATAAATGTGCATATTTTCCTAATGACATCTCCTTATTAGTAAAGATTTAAATAAGGACTGCTTAAATTAACAGATAAACAATCCTGGGATTCAATAAACACTGTGTAGGCTTAGTGCAAAGCCTAGATGGAGTTTATGTGTTTGTGCAATGAGCAGCAGCGTGAACTACATATGCATGCCGAGCATCACACTTACACAGATACGAGTGAGGTTTTGTGACCAGCAACAAGGAAACCATGTAAAGCAGCATGAACATTTAGACATGCAGGCATGTTTACCTATGGATAAATTAGTTCTGCGGAATTACAAGGACAGCCATAATGATTACCAGAGTATAATTTAAAGCAATGAATGCATTACTAGCACACATAATAGGAAAGTTTAAACAGTGCAAAGTACAGTACAAACAAGTTTTTGCCGTACTTAAATAAAGGTTTTGGGTGATGATCATCAAGGGTACATAGATGGCATTATAAAGACAGTAGCCTGGGGAAGTGTGTGTATTAAAAAGGGCCACAGACAGGAATTGTAGGCATAAATAATGGGTTAGAGGGCAACTGAAACATGGTAATATACACCAGATAAGGGCATGTCAATGTATGCACACCCCAAAGACAAGACAGTTGTAGCATGAACAATAATCACGTATGTGCATAATGTAGTACATACTGCTGATTACACCTCCTGTGTGGGCATCTTCATATCATCATGCACTTA
The DNA here is from genome assembly GCF_019279795.1 of Protopterus annectens. NCBI lineage: Eukaryota > Metazoa > Chordata > Ceratodontiformes > Protopteridae > Protopterus > Protopterus annectens. The sequence continues at coordinate 23,324,502 of NC_056745.1, forward strand.
ATTGTATATTAGAAGCTCACCTATCAATGGACATGATTGGCTGTGATATGAGCAACCTCACATGATCACTGGAGAGGACATTTAACAAGGATGGTATATGCAACAGGGGTTATGTGCATACTGTGAAGATGTGGCAAAACAGTTGTTTGAATATGAATGTAATGTCAGTGTAGGTCTCAACAAATTGGAACTCAGAGCAACAGGCTCATGAACAACAGTGGACAGAACCATGCACAATCATGAACAATATCAGAATAATACCACCACTAATCTGTGTCATTGATGTGCAACATGTGATTGTGAATTATTAACATGTATTGTTTGTACTCACGTTTACCACTGTAATGATTTGTCAGTAATCAATAAGGGAAATCAAGTACACCTTCCCCAAAATGACTATTTTTGGAGATGTTAATACACCAGTATTTTAAATTGGGAGCAATCCTGGCTAGTTGAGAGACCTACATGACACATATAGAACACTTGCATGAATGTAACTCATGCCATCAAAGTTGTCAATGAGCTAAGTATTTACTGGGTGCATCACAGGAAGCCATATCACACATACATCTTGTATAACATTTTGAAGGAAAGTCTGCACTGTCAACTCCTAATGGTTATGTATCACAAAGAATACTTACGTATGAACATAAAGAATTGTGGGAGCTCAGAGTGGAAAAAGTGATACAAAAGGGTGCACATTGCATTCAATCATTGGTGTGATGAGGGCGGAGAACAATGGGACTATAATGATCTTTGATGTAGAACAATGAGACTGTAATGTCCTTTGATGTAGAGCAATGGGACTACAATGTCCTTTGATGTAGAACAATGACATTAAAATGACCTTTGACGTAGAACAATGGGACTATAATGCCCTTTGATGTAGAACATTGGGACTATAATGTCCTTTGATGTAGAACAATGGGGACTATAATCTTCTTTGATGTAGAACAATGGGATTATAATGTCCTTTGATGTAGAACAATAGAACTATAATGTCCTTTGATGTAGAACAATGGGACTATAATGTCCTTTGCTGTAGAACAATAGGACTATAATGTCCTTTAATGTAGGACAATGGGATTATAATGCCCTCTGATGTAGAACAATGGGACTATAATGACCTTTGATGTAGAACAATGGGGCTATAATGTCCTTTGATGTGTAACAATGGGACTATAATGTCCTTTGTTGTAGTTCAATCTGGGATTGTAATGTCCTCTGATGTAGAACAATGGGACTATAATGTCCTTTGTTGTAGAACACTGGGACTATAATGTCCTTTGATGTAGAACAATGGGACTGTAATGTCCATTGATGTAGAACACTGGCACTGTAATGTCCTCTGATGTAGAACAATGGGACTATAATGTCCTTTGATGTAGAACAATGGGACTATAATGTCCTTTGATGTAGAACAATGGGACTATAATGTCCTTTGATGTAGCACAATGAGACTATAATGTCCTTTGATGTAGAACAATGGGAATGTAATGTCCTCTGATGTAGAACACTGGGACTATAATGCCTTTTGATGTAGAACAATGGAACTGTAATGTCCTTTGATATAGAACAATGAGACTACGATGTCCTTTGATGTACAACAAAGGGACTATAATGTCCTTTGATATAGAACAATGGGACTATGATGTCCTCTGATGTAGAACAATGTGACTATAATGTCCTTTGATGTAGAACAATGTGACTATAATGTACTTTGATGTAGAACAATGGGACTGTAATGTCCTTTGATGTAGAACACTGGGACTATAATGCCCTTTGATGTAGAACAACAGGACTATAATGCCCTTTGATGTAGAACAATGGGACTGTAATGTCATTTGATGTAGAACAATGGGACTATAATGTTCTTTGATGTAAAACACTGGTACTATACTGTCCTAAGATGTGGAACAATAGGACTGTAATGTCCTTTGATGTAGAACACTGGGACTATAATGCCCTTTGATGTAAAACACTGGTACTATAATGTCTTTTGATGTAGAACAATGGGACTATAATGTCCTTTGATGTAAAACACTGGTACTATAATGTCCTAAGATGTGGAACAATGGGACTGTAATGTCCTTTAATGTAGAACACTGGGACTATAATGTCCTTTGATGTGTAACAATGGGACTATAATGTCCTTTGTTGTAGTTCAATATGACTATAATGCCCTTTGATGTAGAACAATTGGACTATAATGTCCTTTAATGTAGAACAATAGGACTATAATGACATTTGATGTAGAACAATAGGACTGTAATGACCTTTATGTAGAACAATGGGGCTATAATGTCCTTTGATGTAGAACAATGGGATTATAATGTCCTTTGATGTAAAACACTGGTACTATAATGTCCTTTGAAGTAGAACAATGGGACTGTAATGACCTTTACGTAGAACAATGGGGCTATAATGTCCTTTGATGTAGAACAATGGGACTATAATGTCCTTTGATGTAGAACAATGTGACTATAATGTCCTTTGATGTGTAACAATGGGACTATAATGTCCTTTGATGAAGAATAGGACTATAATGTCCTTTGATGTAGAACGCTGGGACTATAATGTCCTTCAATGTGGAACACTGGGACTGCAATGTCCTTTGGTGTAGAACACTGGGACTATAATGTCCTTTGATATAAAACAATGGGACTATAATGTCCTTTGATCTAGAACAATAGGACTATAATGTCCTTTCATGTAGAACAATGGGGCTATAATGTCCTTTGGTGTGGATAGTCTGCCCATACTCAGTAGCTGTACTAGATACAAAGGATTTGTCACCACTGTGGTCACATGTTGGTGGAAGTTCCACTTACTATCTACCAGAGTACCCAGGTCATGTACTGCTTAGTCTGCTCGTAGGGATGTGCGGTCTAGATTGTAATTAGCATGTGTACTTGCTCTCCAAAGGAACTAATCATGCTTCTTGTTCATATAGTGTGTCTCCATGGCTCTGTCAGCAATCATTTTTGAGTATTAATACTTTCTGCAATATATCAATCGCGTTCTTGGATTCAATGATTATCCACAATTTGCAGTCATCCACAAAGCAGGTTAGACAAATCATGTCAAAGATTGTCTTCACTTGTGAGGGTTAAATACTGAACAGGAAAGGACCTAGTACAGAATCCTGAGGTAAACACCTGGTCACCAAACTCTACCTAGAGATGACTTCACACATTTTGACATTTTTGCCCTGTGTGCAATCTATGTGTGTAACCACTTGGTGACATTGGTGTTTATGCCCTCTTAAAACAGTTTCTCTGTAATACCTAGTTTGGATTTGTGTGAAATGCCTTTGCCAGATCAGGTTATGCAGGATGACACTCTTTTTATCATGATTGCCTTGGTGAACTTCCTGAAGACATCAGTCAGATTTAACAGACATGATGCAGCCTTAACAAATCAAGAATGGGTTTGGCACATCATTGGGAGATTACCTGTTTACTGTTTGATCAGATCTGTGATGAGTCATTGGTCTTCCTCACAGATGAGGAGAGTCAGGATTATGGGTGTATAATTCCCTGCATTAAATGATGGTTTCCCCTTGCTCAGACAGATGACTGTTGCTGTACACCCTTCTGCAAGAACATAGTCTGCCTGGAGGCTATGATTCAGTGGGGATTCAACTATGTCTGCTACGTCAGGTTTTAAGTCATGCTATAAGCAACCTGGGATGCTGTCCGGGCCCAATGATCCTGTATTATTAGCCTTAGAGAGTGCACACATGGGATGCTCTTCTGAGAAAATAGACTGAGTAATGTTTGCATGCATAGTTTGTATGATGGCCAGTGTGGACAGGAAGCTGAAGTGGGAGACAAACTGTCAGCTAGCATATTGTCTATTGGTTGTCCCTTGTGCAGAACAGTTAATGACACAAATGCTGATAGTCAAACAATGGTGCTGGTGACTACCTCAATAATCCTTGGGAACAGCAACACAATTGTGCCTACAATGAATTCCATAAGGTTGCAATATAATCAAAACAGGTGACATTTTTGTATATATTACAGAATTATAATGTGGATGAAACAAGACTTACATGCTCGTGTAATTAGTATGAACTTATACTAATGTATGCCACAGAGCATTTAATGATGGTAAGTATACACATGCATACCTGTGCCATACTGTAGGTGTCACTGTGATGGCTGAATGAGAACTGTGTAGGATGTTGATCTGTTCTCCACATAAATACATGCCTTACTATGTCAGCAATATACACAGCATTATCCCATGTCAACAGTTCTCAGGAGGTACATTCCTAGAGCTTTTATGGAAGGAACATATAATGGAATGTCAGCTGTGGCCATCACTACATTACCTCACATCACAAATTGCATTACAATGGATTCACACTTCAACATATCACTTGTCGATGACAACAACATTGCCATGTAAAATATTCATAGGGTCATAGGACATTATTGCCATACAATATATATTCATTACATTTTGAGTTCCTTACAAATCTCTTATTTTGTGCTTCCTCATTATAATAATCTGCACACACACACACACACACACACACACACACACACACACACACACACACACACACACACACAGATGTATGCAATTTAATGTGCATATGTATACATTGCAATAAATATATATATTTTTGCAAGATATATATATATATATATATATATATATATATATATATATATATATATATATATATATATATATATATCTTACCTTTATTATATAAGGCCGATCACATATTACTGAACGGCCACATCACCGAACCATTTCACATTTCTGACTGTGCCACACCTACAAACAAGTGCTAACATGGGTCAAAAAGGGGGCAAGATTTTTTTGGAAATTCGGTATTCAAGGTTTTGTAAAGTTGCAGCTCAATGTTTGCGAAAGTGGGTTCGACATTCCGGCCAAACCAAGATATGTATGCATATAATATTTGTTGGGAGGGTGGCCTAATGGTTAGGGTGTTTGCCTTACAAACACAAGGTGCAGGGTTTGAGTCTCACAAGGGATAATTGGCTAGGCTTAAAATGGCTTGCAAGGGCAACTAGCCTAGTACTAATCTATATTAATCTATTAATCTATTAATTAATCTATATATATATATATATATATATATATATATGTGTGTGTGTGTGTGTGTGTGGATACATGCATATATGGGTCTAATTCAGATTCTCAGAACCCCATATAATTGAAGACAGAAACATTGAGATGACAATATCAAAAACCCATTTCAGTGAACCACAGCAGTAACAAAGATATTCCCCGGGTAAGTAACCAATCATCCAAAAATTAACAAAACCTAAACCACACCATCCCTAACCCACCTAGTGTCAGGCTATGCCTTCCACCCCCCAACTAGATATACCAACTCCAAGATCACACTACAGTTGGAAAAATGGCAAAATTCATGTTGTTGCCCAACAGGTTATTTACCCTGCAAAGATCTTCATTGCTGCTGTGGTTCACTGAAATGGGTTTTCAATATTGTTGTCTCAATGATCCAGTTTCGATTATATGGGGTTTCAACAATCTGCCCCCCACCCCCGCTATTTAAATATACCAACTCTGAGATCGCGCTACATTGTGGAAAAGGGAAATCTTCCCGTTCTCAAGACTGGCGATCTTCCTCCATTCAGATCTTGAACTTTTAAAGTTCAATCAAAAGTCCAGCTTTTAAAAGTTTGATGATCTGAAGAGGACCCATATATATATATATATATATATATATATATATATATATATATATATATATATATATATATATATATATATATATATATATATATATACATATATATACAAAAGTAACATTTACATAGCTTTACAGGGCTGAGCACACACAGCTTTACAGTTAGCAACAGTTTTGTTGTTTAACATATTACTATATCTCATCATAAATTTGCTGAAACCTCTTAAAATATCTGAAAAGTTTTTTTCCCCTTTTTATTTGTCTGCTATGTACAGAAGAGTAAGTATTGGCAACTGCACAAGTGAGAAGTGATGTTGATTTGACATGGGTTTGAGATATGTGGAATCAAACAGAATCCAGTTACAAACTGTGGTAGGATCCTGTCTCCTTAGTTTTACCTTGGCAGCAGCAGCTATGAATTCCCATAGTGTACCTACCATAGGGAATTCACAGAACACACTTGTAGTATGTTTGCCCCTTGTGATGCATACCCAGAGGTGTACACATGAGCCCTGAACTCCTTTTATTCCATTCTTTGTGGATGTCCAGTATCCATCAAAAGCATATTTTAAGTAGTGTTCAAGAAGTTTTGGAGATGACTATAATTGCTTGAGAAGGTCTTGTTCTATCTTATAATCTGGTGCCCTGGAGAGTTATTAAATGTAATGGCATGTTCTGTTAACAACTGCGTAAAACATCAATATGTGGGGACAGTGGAAGCTCGTAAAGCCAGAATGCAGGGTAGCTATTCTCTAGAGTAGATAACTGTGGTATAGGGCTTGGTAGATCTGTGACAGGGGTAGGACTGCATTGTAACAATATATTTGGGGATTTGGGGTGGGGGAAGACACAGCATGCCTTAAATGAAAATATTTCCAAACATCTTTGCTACAGCTGGCATACCTTATGGTGGTGGGATACTGAAACAAACGAGTACCAGAATTCATCCTTTTACGTGCAGAAACAAAGCACCATGGTACTGAAATGGTCTATCAGAGAGGGCAGCCTCTAGGTTTCAACTGCAGGTTTCACCAGATTGGAAGGTGTAAGTCATTTACAAAAGGACTGTATATTATTGCCTCCTATGCATAGCTAATTACCTTTAAAGTGGTGATTAAACAATGTGTTGTTGTAAAGGTGAGGGTAGGCTGTATTTTTTACAGCCTGAAAAATAGTAAGATACACAGCCCAGAATATTCACCTCTAAGGATGCCTCAGAGGGCAGTTCTAACACCCACCTATTACTAATGCAAATATAAAAGTACTGTGAGATACCTTACTTCTTTCCACATCCCATACAAAATGTTTTACAATGTTTTAGATTTTTTTAGGTATATGGGGAAGTTATGTTTTAACAGATAAAAGTCAAAGTGCAGAGCATATTTTAATATTTATTTAAATAATTTTCTGTCAACATTATGTTTCATAGGTTCATAGGTAGGTACTAGGCTATCTGTCCGAGGGCATTTATAAGCCTAGCCAGAGTGTGTCGGCTTTCACTGCCCCAGTGATTAATTAACTGAGCCTCTGACAAGCAGAGTCAATGAAGTGATCCCAGGGGTGTGCTAAGGCTTCTCTTGAAGAGTGTTAGTGAGGGGCTCTACCTAATGTAGTTAGGAATTTTGTTCCAAAACATGGGGAGTCTCTGTGACAAGAATCTATCCCTCCAGCATGTTCTATTTATTGTTATGGTGAGGTATAGCTCACTAGAGCTAAGGGCCTCGTGATGACTGATTTTTCTTTTAGTGGTGCATGTCCATTAATTCTGAGTTGGACATGGCTTTGTAAGTCAGGCAGAGATCACCTCTGAGTAAGCGATATGCCACTGAGTACAGCCACAGTATTTTCAGATGGGCTGCAAAGGACATATGTTTGAGGCCAGTAATCCTCTTGGTGAGGTGCTTTTGTGGTCTTTCAAGCTATTGGAAGTGTCTTGTGAGGTACATCCCAAATGGGGCATTGTAGTCTATGATGGGTCTGATGAGTGATGAGTAGAGGGGCACTATAACCTCTTTATTTCTACATGCGAACCCCTTAGTAATTAGATGGGCCACAGAGAAGGATTTTCTAACTACTTTGGGAATATGATTGTCAAAGGAGAGATTACTATCTACCTGGGTCCCCAGATCACTTATTACCTCTTCTGTATTGGTGTTTTGCTTTTCCTAAATGGGATGACTATGCATTTTTTGGCATTTAGCTTGAGGCCATGTCTTTGACACCAGGTGTCAGTCTCAGTGAGGCCTTTTCGGTGGATGTCTGTGTCAGCCGGAGAGTCAATTATGGCTCCCAGTTTGCAGTCATCCATAGTCCTCCTGTGTTGGCCTGTACTTCTGAGAAGTATATGCTGAACAGTAGGGGTCCCAGAACCGAGCCGGACCTGGAGCCTGCTATTCTTACCATGTGAGTTCTGTCTGTAAACCAGTTGGCAACCCATCTTGTGACATAGGGGTTTATGTTCAGGCTGGTGAGTTTTTCTATAATACCCGAGTGAGGAATGGTGTTGAATGCTTTAGCAAGGTCTAGGTAGGCTGTGTGAACCACCTTTCCCTTGTCTATGGCCTTGGTAATTGTCTCGAAGAAGTCAACCAGGTTTAGTAGGCATGATCTGCCCTTAACAAACCCGAACTGGGTCGGTTTCATTCTTATAATGCTTATATATGCTATTATAATATTAATAACTGATATTATATCTTATATATATATATATATATATATATATATATATATATATATATATATATATTATAATAATTAATATATTATAATATTATAAATATTAATATAATTATAATGCTAATATCATTCTTATAATAATCATATCAGTGGATCGTGTTACTGGATTAGGGGTTTGCTTGCAAGGCTGGACAATGTTGGTCACAGGATGCTCACCTACCTTGTGAACCTAGACAAGAAAAAAGCCTTGATAACTTGGACCCAAGCATAAATATCTGTAAATATAGAGCCTATATTGCACTAATAAACTCAGGGGAGCATGCCCACACATTCCAAGGCTGTCCATGGTATCACCAAGTCATCAAGTCAAAATTTTTTTTTTCTAAATGAAAGTAAAAGCCATCCTAAAGGGTGTAACAAACTTATGCTTGGCTTGCAAATAAATAATGAAGGCTCTCAATTGGCCAATGGTAGACAGTGTCTTTATGAATCTCACTATGATGGATATGTGAACAATGTAGGTAATACAGTCTGAAAATGCTTTGCTATGGCTTTTCCATAAGTTCTTGTTTCTGAGTTGATTAAAGATAGGTGCCTATAGTTCTTCACTTTGGTAGGATCCTTTCTATGTTTGGTGAGTACAGCAGTTCTTGGGAGTGTCTCAAGATATGCAGTACAACAGCGCCCATCTTGAACATTTTCTGAAAAGGCAAAAATTAAGAGTGCTGAAAGTAGATCTTCCAATTCCTTATTTATGACAATGTTTAGGTCATCAGGATCTGGAATTGTGCCACAGAAAATTCAGAATAAAGCCTCCTTAATTTTCATTGAAGTTTGTGAAGTACCTGGATAAGGCTATGAAATCAAGAAGATAAACTTTTTAAATCCTTAGTGAATAAATGTGCTTAACAAAACATTGTTAAAGATAACAAAGTGCAGTTAAGATGCTTCTGCTAGGGAATAACAGTTGACAAAGCCAGTAAGCAAAGAATAGTGACAGAATCTGTTAGAACTTTGCTCTGCCATGTTTAAAAGCAAAAAATTTGGCAGAGCGAAGTGTCTAACAGCTTTTAAAGCCATTAGTTATACAGACAGTCACTTCATTTCTGGCTGTTGTCTCTCTGACAGTGCTAAATGTTTTACGAGTTTTCAACAGCTTTGAATATTATGCCAGTAAAACACTTCATGCTCCATGCAGTACAAATAATAATGACCAAGATCTGCTCTATGGGTTTTCGACAAATCTTGGTCTTGACTCTTGTAATAATCTGGTTATGGTCGATGACCCGATCACAGTCCACTATACGTAATGAAAAGGCTGCGCTATCAGAGATATATATCCATCTGTCCATCCATTCACAACCCTTTTTCCCATTTTTACACATGGGGCTGGGGTGTCGCTTCAACAGTGAAAAAGGCTGAATAATCTCTTGAGGGTTTTGGCTTTCTAACTTCCCAGAGTGTTGCTGGTGTTTATTAATATCAGCAGCATGTCCTGTTAGCTTTCACACAGAAACTCTTAAGACCCAGACAAGGAAACACATTTAACCAGTGCAGCTTTGTTTAGTCATTCCCCTTAAACATTATAAAGGCACCATGCTGCTTGCTTTACTGTTTCTCTGGCTGTTGTAACTGAGAGCTGACATACTTGGGGAAGAGTGGTAAAATGATAAAAAAGATACTGAGTAACTTTGTCACATTCTGTACTTGATGTCTGGATGTCTGTAATTCATTGCTGAGTACTTCTGTAAGTGGACTGATCTAGCAAGATTACTTCAGTAACAACACTAATAAATGAGGATGGACAGACTCATAAACAAATAAAGCCGCTGCAGGTTTCACTCCATACTCAACACTTGCTATTGTACTCTTGCACTGACCCCTGCTGGCTGCACAGCACACCTGCACGCAGTTATGGCATGCTGATCTTAGGCTCCGTTTGTTAAAGACCATCATAAGTAGCTTCTGTAGTAGTCAGCACTTCTGATCATCTGCATGGCACCATTCCCCAAACCGACTGCATCAGTTATCCAGAGGAGCAGTGGCCTGGCAAAACTATAAATTATGTCACTTGGGCATGGTGCGTGACAGCCCCCCTGCCTGTTACCCAGGGTTACAACAGCTGTCAGACACATATATCTGCAGAGGTATTTGAGTCATCTCCATAACTTATACTCACACACACACACACACACACACACACACACACACACACACACACACACACACACACACACACACACACACACACACCACACACACACACACACACACACACACACACACACACGTGTACTCACACATACACACATACAAAACACATATACACATATTTAAGCATAATTACAAAAACACCTACAGAGACAAACACACATATACACACACATACACATAAGCATGCTTGCATGCACACAAACGAGTGCATGTGCACATACACACACACATGCCAAGTTTCTATGTGTTAGCATTAATATTGATAAGAACCTCAACTGCTATCCATCTGATAATCAGACATGCTCGAGAATGATTTTATAACCTTGGTTGAAAAATCTGTCTGAGCTTTATTTTACTGACATTGTAGTCAGTTTTTAGAGAAGAAAGAAAGCCTTATTAGAGTCATCTTTTAAACAGCAAGAGACATCCTTACTAAAAATAACGGTTTGTTCCTAAGCAAGTTCATATGTAGATCTGTAATCACATTAAGGATTTCACAGTTTGATTACCACATGCCCAGCTGACTGAATGTCAATGAATCATGAAGTTCCTGCTACACATCTGTCTATGCAGACAGTGACTTTGAACCCTACCAAAGACAGTGATGATATAATCTGTTCTGGCAGTATGTTCCACAGCAGTGAATGTAAATAGGTGACAGATTTATCCCTTTTAGTCTTATTGTAGAGTACAGAAAAATTGTAACCTGCATTTCTAACATTGTTCGGAGGTTTGCATCTTTACAGGGTACATAGTATAACACCTTTTGTCATGACATACTTCATAGGCTAAAATTAGCTTGCCTGTTGGTGGTTGTATGTTACACCACCAGGCTGAAATAACTAAACACTGTCAAAGCAGTCCATAGATGGCAGCCCAGATAGATGTTAAATATATCTTTAGATAAATGTTATACCACAAAGGTCATTTCTTGAATGTAATTTTATATAACGTTTAGTTCTAATATCTTCTGTTAAAGGATGATCTAGCATCTTAAATTTCTCAATCCTGGGAAAATATGACTCAGTACATAGACATATATACAAAATGTTATATTATATTATATTACAGGATGAATTAATGTCTTAATTGCATCAGTCCTGAGAAATTTTGTCCAATATGGTATGTAAAATGAGCAACCCCCTACTTTTTTTTTCTTAATATTTTTCTTATTCCTTATTTGCAGGTACAAACACTACAAGGTGATGAGCTTTATAAGGAATGGTTCCTGGACTACAGTGGACATCTTAGTGGCCATCGAAAGTAGAAGGGGGGGTATACAAATGCACTGAACATCTACAGAATGTCTTGAACACATACGGACTAAGTACAACCCACATGCAACATGCATATGGGTGTTGACATTCTCCCAGAAGACATACAACAACTGAAAAAATGCACTACCTGGAAAAAGGAGGCATTACTACAGCCTCACCGCATGCATGCATGCATAGAAATCTTGGGCAAGGGTAAGCTCAACAAGGTTTATTGGGACCATGTGTGCCAGGGAGGGGTGTAGGACATTAATGCTGTTGGCAGCCATATGTTTCTGCAACAAATGTGGCAAAAGATAATTGATATGACATTACATGCCAAGAATGTCCACTAAAGAAGATGGACCACTAGCACATAATCAGACCACAGAGGTATAGGATGTCATATTGCCTCTGTTTAGGGAGTTGATGTGGATCCTCATACCCAGTGGTTGCTTATATATGGGAGCTTGACTGCTGACAACAACATACGTGTTTGTAGTCGGATCACCAGGTTAGTAACAGCCATTTCATCTCCATTTTGTACAGTGCACTGCATGTGTGGTATGACATATTTGACAAGAGGCTTCTGCTTATCTGTCCTCCAGTAAGGTATGTATGGACCCATATTGTGCCAAATTCATGTCTGATACATGGGAAGAAGGGTTAGACATATTTTAGCAGTACTACATGAATCTTGCTTTATGATTTCACAGGTTTTACTGGTTTAGGGTCCATAATGGGAGAATATATGTTTGATGCCAAAAGGCCACCTTTGGCTAGTGATGACAATAACATGCATATGGCACAATCTCATACCACTGTGGCACAATCTCACAACACTGTGGCACTGTTAGCAAAACTAACATGGGTTGACACATACCCCTCATGTATGAGGACCCTGTGGAGAGATAGGACAAATACCAGCCTCTACAATGTTTGTGGGACATGTTTCAACAGTATGCCCCACCCAAGCCAAACAGGAGTCTTCTATCCAGATGGCACCTGTGAGCTACATAGCCTCTGGCATAAGCATACAACCCATAGAGGAGACCTATGCTGTTTTACAACCCCACCATGACTTCAGATGCACCCTTGACCAGGGTGGAACACATGACATTAATTAGCAGATGTGCATGTTAGTAGTCTTGGTAGAGGCAACTGCTTCTCACAGCACTGTAAAGATGGTGCGTGTATTGCATATCCAGTGTGGTGAGATGTAACATCTGCATGGCCAGTAGGATGACATCCAGCATCTGCACAGTGATGGCACTGCTCAGGTCAGTAATGGCTAACATTGCATTTATTTGTGCATTCATGAGGGGCTTGACAACCACCTTCTAGTTTGTCTTTGCAGACTATGCTGTCTATGGCCCTGGGAGTGTCCAAATGCAAAATGACACAATGAAGCAAACTATTTGTGATTCAGTGAAAGTGTTGGTCTGGCCACAGAGGCTACCACTCCTAGGTGTGTCTGTTCTCATAATCATGGCCACAAATGCTACTTAGGTCGTACACCTAGGACACCTCTCCAGGCCACACAATCTCCTGAGCTCTGCACCATCAATTTATCCTGTGGGCAGATGAAGCACTATGCTCACTTGTGGTTATCTTTAAGACTGCGGAAACCATGCCTCTGCTGGTGGACTACATGGGATACCCATCAGAGTGCATAAGACAAAATCCTGTGGTTCAGCTCAAGATCTGTCAAGGACCACACTGAATCATGCCACCACAGTACATATCATCTATATTTGTAATATGATGGTTACACCCTGCAACTGGGTGGTGTGTCCCTCAATCCCATCAACATTCCACCATATCCTATCTCTACCACATCTACCTCACCAGACATTGGCTCCAATCATAAAGCTGTTATCACATGTCATGGCACCACCTCTGTCTCACCAGACCTTGGCTCCAATGATAATGCTGTTATCACCTGTCATGGCACCTCCCCACCTGTACAACTGACAATGACTGTGCTTTATCCACTCCTAGCATAGATGAGTAAGGTAATGCCTGATGCACAACATGGCTGGTTCATCCATTAACTTGCACAGTCTCTGTGTGTAAAAAGCATTCCTTCTTTTATTTTACTTTCTTTTATGTCCATAGTTGTGGACAATACACTACCCCTTTGCCAGTCCCACAATGCATTGTGCTTACCACTGCCTTGCATGCTTATTTAAATCTGTGTTCTTTTGTCCTTTCTGTAGTGGCGGACCACATGTCCCTTTTTCCAATGCTACAATACATTGTATACAACACGGCCTTGCATGTAGTACTACTGTGGCCTGTCCATTCTCTGATTCTCCTCACTGCTCTTTGGATGCTGCATGAACCACTAACATGAGCCACAGTGAGATGATTAATGCTGCTGTAGGTGTTCCTGCACAGCCATGTAATAAGAGCCCCAGTGAGATGTTTAATGCTGCCGTAGGTGTTCCTGCACAGTCATGTAATGTGATCCACAGTGAGATGTTTAATGCTGCTGTAGGCGTTCCTACACAGCCATGTAATGTGAGCCCCAGTGAGATGTTTAATGCCACTGTAGGTGTTCCAGCACAGACATGTTATACCACACAAGCCCCAGTGAGATGCTTAATGCTGCTGTAGGTGCTCCTGCACAGCCATGTAATGTGAGCCCCAGTGAGATATGTAATGCTGCTGCAGGTGTTCCTGCACAGCCATGTAATGTGAGCCCCAGTGAGATGTTTAATGCTGCTGTAGGTGTTCCTGCACAGCCATGTAATGTGAGCCCCAGTGAGATGTTTAATGCCGCTGTAGGTGTTCCTCCACAGCCATGTTATGCCACCTGAGCCTCAGTGAGATGTTTAATGCTGCTGTAGGTGTTCCTGCACAGCCATGTAATGTGAGTCCCAGTGAGATGTTTAATGCTGCTGTAGGTGTTCCTGCACAGCCATGTAATGTGAGCCCCAGTGAAATGTTCAATGCTGCTGTAGGTGTTCATGCACAGCCATGTAATGTGAGCCCCAGTGAGATATTTAATGCCGCTGTAGGTGTTCATGCACAGCCATGTAATGTGAGCCCCAGTGAGATATTTAATGCCGCTGTAGGTGTTCATGCACAGCCATGTAATGTGAGCCCCAGTGAGATGCTTATTGCCACTGTAGGTGTTCCTCCACAGCCATGTTATGCCACCTGAGCCTCAGTGAGATGTTTAATGCTGCTGTAGGTGTTCATGCACAGCCATGTAATGTGAGCCCCAGTGAGATGTTTAATGCTGCTGTAGGTGTTCCTGCACAGCCATGTAATGTGAGCCCCAGTGAGATATTTAATGCTGCTGTAGTTGTTCCTGCACAGCCATGTTATGTGAGCCCCAGTGAGATGTTTAATGCTGCTGTAGGTGTTCCTGCACAGCCATGTAATGTGAGCCCCAGTGAGATGTTTAATGCTGCTGTAGGTGTTCCTGCACAGCCATGTTATGTGAGCCCCAGTGAGATGTTTAATGCTGCTGTAGGTGTTCCTGCACAGCCATGTAAAGTGAGCACCAGTGAGATGTTTAATGCCACTGTAGGTGTTCCTCCACAGCCATGTTATGCCACCTGAGCCTCAGTGAGATGTTTAATGCTGCTGTAGGTGTTCCTGCACAGCCATGTAATGTGAGCCCCAGTGAGATGTTTAATGCTGCTGTACATGTTCCTGCACAGCCATGTAATGTGAGCCCCAGTGAGATATTTAATGCTGCTGTAGGTGTTCCTGCACAGCCATGTAATGTGAGCCCCAGTGAGATGTTTAATGCTGCTGTAGGTGTTCCTGCACAGCCATGTAATGTGAGCCCCAGTGAGATGTTTAATGCTGCTGTAGGTGTTCCTGCACAGCCATGTAATGTGAGCCCCAGTGAGATGTTTAATGCTGCTGTAGGTGTTCCTGCACAGCCATGTAATGTGAGCCACAGTGAGATATTTAATGCTGCTGTAGGTGTTCCTGCACAGCCATGTAATGTGAGCCACAGTGAGATGTTTAATGCTGCTGTAGGTGTTCCTGCACAGCCATGTTATGTGAGCCACAGTGAGATGTTTAATGCTGTTGTATAGGTTCCTGCACAGCCATGTAATGTGAGTCCCAGTGAGATGTTTAATGCTGCTGTAGGTGTTCCTGCACAGCCATGTAATGTGAGCCCCAGTGAGATGTTTAATGCTGCTGTAGGTGTTCCTGCACAGCCATGTAATGTGAGCACCAGTGAGATGTTTAATGCCACTGTATGTGTTCCTGCACAGCCATGTAATGTGAGCCCCAGTGAGATGTTTAATGCTGCTGTAGGTGTTCCTGCACAGCCATGTAATGTGAGCCCCAGTGAGATGTTTAATGCTGCTGTAGGTGTTCCTGCACAGCCATGTAATGTGAGCCCCAGTGAGATGTTTAATGCTGCTGTAGGTGTTCCTGCACAGCCATGTAATGTGAGCCCCAGTGAGATATTTAATGCCGCTGTAGGTGTTCATGCACAGCCATGTAATGTGAGCCCCAGTGAGATATTTAATGCCGCTGTAGGTGTTCATGCACAGCCATGTAATGTGAGCCACACTGAGATATTTAATGCCGCTGTAGGTGTTCATGCACAGCCATGTAATGTGAGCCACACTGAGATATTTAATGCTGCTTTAGGTGTTCATGCACAGCCATGTTATGTGAGCCACAGTGAGATGTTTAATGCTGTTGTATAGGTTCCTGCACAGCCATGTAATGTGAGTCCCAGTGAGATGTTTAATGCTGCTGTAGGTGTTCCTGCACAGCCATGTAATGTGAGCCCCAGTGAGATGTTTAATGCTGCTGTAGGTGTTCATGCACAGCCATGTAATGTGAGCCCCAGTGAGATGTTTAATGCTGCTGTAGGTGTTCCTGCACAGCCATGTAATGTGAGCCCCAGTGAGATGTTTAATGCTGCTGTAGGTGTTCCTGCACAGCCATGTAATGTGAGCCCCAGTGAGATGTTTAATGCTGCTGTAGGTGTTCATGCACAGCCATGTAATGTGAGCCACACTGAGATATTTAATGCCGCTGTAGGTGTTCATGCACAGCCATGTAATGTGAGCCACACTGAGATATTTAATGCTGCTTTAGGTGTTCATGCACAGCCATGTTATGTGAGCCACAGTGAGATGTTTAATGCTGTTGTATAGGTTCCTGCACAGCCATGTAATGTGAGTCCCAGTGAGATGTTTAATGCTGCTGTAGGTGTTCCTGCACAGCCATGTTATGTGAACCCCAGTGACATGTTTAATGCTGCTGTTGGTGTTCCTGCACAGCAATGTAAAGTGAGCACCAGTGAGATGTTTAATGCCACTGTAGGTGTTCCTCCACAGCCATGTTATACCACCTGAGCCCCAGTGAGATGTTTAATGCTGCTCTAGGCATTCCTACACAGTCATGTAATGTGAGCCCCAGTGAGATGTTTAATGCTGCTGTAAGTGTTCCTGCACAGCCATGTAATGTGAGCCCCAGCTAGATGTTTAAAGCTACTGTAGGTGTTCATGCGCAGCCATGTTATGTGATCCTCGGTGAGATGTTTAATGCTGCTGTAGGTGTTCCTGCACAGCCATGTAATGTGAGCCCCAGTGAGATGTTTAATGCTGCTGTATGTGTTCCAGTGCAGTCATGTAATATGAGCCACAGTGAGATGATTAATACTCCTGTAGGTGTTCCAGCACAGCCATGTAATTTGAGCCACAGTGAGATGTTTAATGCTGCCATAGGTGTTCCTGCACACCATGTAATGTGAACCCCAGTGAGCAGTTTAAGACTCCAGTAACTGTTCCTGCACAGCCATGTTATGTGATCTCCAGTGAGATGTTTAATGCCGCTGTATGTGTTCCAGTGCAGTCATGTAATATGAGCCACAGTGAGATGATTAATACTGCTATAGGTGTTCCAGCACAGCCATGTTATGTGAGCCTGAGTGAGATGTTTAATGCCGCTGCAGCTGTTCCTGCACAGTCATGTAATGTGAGCCGCAGTGAGATGTTTAATGCTGCTGTAGGTGTTCCTGCACAGCCATGTAATGTGAGCCCCAGTGAGATGTTTAATGCTGCTATAAGTGTTCCTGCACAGCCATGTAATTTGAGCCCCAGTGAGATGTTTAATGCTGCTGTAGGTGTTCCTGCACAGCCATGTAATGTGAGCCCCAGTGAGATGTTTAATGCTGCTGTAGGTGTTCCTGCACAGCCATGTTATGTGAGCCCCAGTGAGATGTTTAATGCCGCTGTAGCTATTCCTGCACAGTCATGTAATGTAAGCCGCAGTGAGATGTTTAATGCTGCTGTAGGTGTTCCTGCACAGCCATGTAATGTGAGCCCCAGTGAGATGTTTAATGCTGCTATAAGTGTTCCTGCACAGCCATGTAATGTGAGCCACAGTGAGATGTTTAATGCTGCTGTAGGTGTTCCTGCACAGCCATGTAATGTGAGCCCCAGTGACATGATTAATGCTGCTGTACAGGTTCCTGCAAAGCCATGTAATATGAGTCCCAGTGAGATGTTTAATGCTGCTGTAGGTGTTCCTGCACAGCCATGTAATGTGAGCCCCAGTGAGATGTTTAATGCTGCTGTAGGTGTTCCTGCACAGCCATGTAATGTGAGCCCCAGTGAGATGTTTAATGCTGCTGTACATGTTCCTGCACAGCCATGTAATGTGAGCCCCAGTGAGATGTTTAATGCTGCTGTAGGTGTTCCTGCACAGCCATGTAATGTGAGTCCCAGTGAGATGTTTAATGCTGCTGTAGGTGTTCCTGCACAGCCATGTCATGTGATTCCCAGTGAGATGTTTAATGCTGCTGTAGGTGTTCCTGCACAGCCATGTAATGTGTGCCTCAGTGAGTTGTTTACTGCCACTGTATGTGTTCCTGCACAGCCATGGAATGTGAGCCCCAATGAGATGATTAATGCTGCTGTAGGTGTTCCTGCACAGCCATGTAATGTGAGCCCCAGTGAGATGTTTAATGCTGCTGTAGGTGTTCCTGCACAGCCATGTAATGTGAGCCCCAGTGAGATGTTTAATGCTGCTGTACATGTTCCTGCACAGCCATGTAATGTGAGCCCCAGTGAGATGTTTAATGCTGCTGTAGGTGTTCCTGCACAGTCATGTAATGTGAGCCACAGTGAGATGTTTAATGCTGCTGTAGGTGTTCCTGCACAGCCATGTAATGTGAGCCCCAGTGAGATGTTTAATGCTGCTCTAGGTGTTCCTGCACAGCCATGTAATGTGAGCCCCAGTGAGATGTTTAATGCTGCTGTAGGTGTTCCTGCACAGCCATGTAATGTGAGCCCCAGTGAGATGTTTAATGCTGCTGTAGGTGTTCCTGCACAGCCATGTAATGTGAGCCCCAGTGAGATGTTTAATGCTGCTGTAAGTGTTCCTGCACAGCCATGTAATGTGAGCCCCAGTGAGATGTTTAATGCTGCTGTAGGTGTTCCTGCACAGCCATGTAATGTGAGCCACAGTGAGATGTTTAATGCTGCTGTAGGTGTTCCTGCACAGCCATGTAATGTGAGCCCCAGTGAGATGTTTAATGCTGCTATAGGTGTTCCTGCAAATCCATGTAATTTGAGCCCCAGTGAGATGTTTAATGCTGCTGCAGGTGTTCCTGCACAGCCATGTCATGTGATTCACAGTGAGATATTTAATGCTGCTGTAGGTGTTCCTGCACAGCCATGTAATGTGAGTCCCAGTGAGATGTTTAATGCTGCTGTAGGTGTTCCTGCACAGCCATGTAATGTGAGCCCCAGTGAGATGTTTAATGCTGCTGTAGGTGTTCCTGCACAGCCATGTAATGTGAGCCCCAGTGAGATGTTTAATGCTGCTGTAGGTGTTCCTGCACAGCCATGTAATGTGACCCACAGTGAGTTATTTAATGCTGCTCTAGGTGTTCCTGTACAGCCATGTAATGTGGGCCCCAGTGAGTTGCTTAATGCTGCTGTAGGTGTCCCTGCACAGCCATGTAATGTGAGCCCCAGTGAGTTGTTTAATGCCACTGTATGTGTTCCTGCACAGCCATGGAATGTGAGCCCCAATGAGATGATTAATGCTGCTGTAGGTGTTCCTGCACAGCCATGTAATGTGATTCCCAGTGAGATGTTTAATGCTGCTGTAGGTGTTCCTGCACAGCCATGTAATGTGAGCCCCAGTGAGATGTTTAATGCTGCTGTAGGTGTTCATGCACAGCCATGTAATGTGAGCCCCAGTGAGATGGTTAATGTTGCTGCTCATGTTCCTGCACATACATGTAATGTGAGTCCCAGTGAGATGTTTTATGCTGCTGTAGGTGTTCCTGCACAGCCATGTAATGTGAGTCCCAGTGAGATGTTTAATGCTGCTGTAGGTGTTCCTGCACAGCCATGTAATGTGAGCCCCAGTGAGATGATTAATGCTGCTGTAGGTGTTCCTGCACAGCCATGTAATGTGAGCCCCAGTGAGATGTTTAATGCTGCTGTAGGTGTTCCTGCACAGCCATGTAATGTGAGCCCCAGTGAGATGTTTAATGCTGCTGTAGGTGTTCCTGCACAGCCATGTAATGTGAGCCACAGTGAGATGTTTAATGCTGCTGTAGGTGTTCCTGCACAGCCATGTAATGTGAGCCCCAGTGAGATGTTTAATGCTGCTGTAGGTGTTCCTGCACAGCCATGTAATGTGAGCCCCAGTGAGTTGTTTAATGCCACTGTATGTGTTCCTGCACAGCCATGGAATGTGAGCCCCAATGAGATGATTAATGCTGCTGTAGGTGTTCCTGCACAGCCATGTAATGTGATTCCCAGTGAGATATTTAATGCTGTTGTAGGTGTTCCTGCACAGCCATGTTATGTGAGCTCCAGTGAGATGTTTAATGCTGCTGTAGGTGTTCCTGCACAGCCATGTAATGTGAGCCCCAGTGAGATGTTTAATGCTGCTGTAGGTGTTCCTGCACAGCCATGTAATGTGAGCCCCAGTGAGATGTTTAATGCTGCTGTAGGTGTTCCTGCACAGCCATGTAATGTGAGCCCCAGTGAGATGTTTAATGCTGCTGTAGGTGTTCCTGCACAGCCATGTAATGTGAGCCCCAGTGAGATGTTTAATGCTGCTGTAGGTGTTCCTGCACAGCCATGTAATGTGAGCCACAGTGAGATGTTTAATGCTGCTGCACATGTTCCTGCACAGCTATTTAATGTGATTCCCAGTGAGATGATTAGTTCTGCTCTAGGTTTTCCTGCAAAAGCATGTAATGTGAGCCACAGTGAGATGTTTAATGCTGCTGTAGGTGTTCCTGCACAGCCATGTAATGTGAGCCCCAGTGAGATGTTTAATGCTGCTGTAGGTGTTCCTGCACAGCCATGTAATGTGAGCCCCAGTGAGATGTTTAATACTGCTGTAAGTGTTCCTGCACAGCCACTTTATGTGAACTCCAGTGAGATGTTTAATGCCGCTGTAGCTGTTCCTGCACATTCAAGTAATGTAAGCCACAGTGAGATGTTTAATGCTGCTGTAGGTGTTCCTGCACAGCCATGTAATGTGAGCCCCAGTGAGATGTTTAATGCTGCTATAAGTGTTCCTGCACAGCCATGTAATGTGAGCCCCAGTGAGATGTTTAATGCTGCTGTAGGTGTTCATGCAAAGCCATGTAATGTGAGCCCCAGTGAGGTGTTTAATCCTGCTGCAAATGTTCCTGCACATACATGTAATGTGAGTCCCAGTGAGATGTTTTATACTGCTGTAGGTGTTCCTGCACAGCCATGTAATGTGAGCCCCAGTGAGATGTTTAATGCTGCTGTAGGTGTTCCTGCACAGCCAGGTAATATGAGCCACAGTGAGATGTTTAATGCTGCCGTAGGTGTTCCTGGACAGCCATGTCATGTGATTCCCAGTGAGATGTTTAATGCTGCTGTAGGTGTTCCTGCACAGCCATGTAATGTGAGCCACAGTGAGTTATTTAATGCTGCTCTAGGTGTTCCTGCACAGCCATGTAATGTGAGCCCCAGTGAGATGTTTAATGCTGCTGTAGGTGTTCCTGCACAGCCATGTAATGTGAGCCCCAGTGAGATGTTTAATGCTGCTGTATGTGTTCCTGCACAGCCATGTAATGTGAGCCCCAGTGAGATGATTAATGCTGCTGTAGGTGTTCCTGCACAGCCATGTAATGTGAGCCACAGTGAGATGTTTAATGCTGCTGTAGGTGTTCCTGCACAGCCATGTAATGTGAGCCCCAGTGAGATGTTTAATGCTGCTGTAGGTGTTCCTGCACAGCCATGTAATGTGAGCACCAGTGAGATGATTAATGCTGCTGTAGGTGTTCATGCACAGTCATGTAACGTGAGACCCAGTGACATGTTTAATTCTGCTGCACATGTTCCTGCATATCCATGTAATGTGAGTCCCAATGAGATGTTTCATGCTGCTGTAGGTGTTCCTGCACAGCCATGTAATGTGAGCCCCAGTGAGATGTTTAATGCTGCTGTAGGTGTTCCTGCACAGCCATGTAATGTGATTCCCAGTGAGATGATTAATGCTGCTGTAGGTGTTCCTGCACAGCCATGTAATGTGAGCCACAGTGAGATGTTTAATGCTGCTGTAGGTGTTCCTGCACAGCCATGTAATGTGATTCCCAGTGAGATGTTTAATGCTGCTGTAGGTGTTCCTGCACAGCCATGTAATGTGAGCCCCAGTGAGATGTTTAATGCTGCTGTAGGTGTTCCTGCACAGCCATGTAATGTGAGCCCCAGTGAGTTGTTTAATGCTGCTGTAGGTGTTCCTGCACAGCCATGTAATGTGAGCCCCAGTGAGTTGTTTAATGCCACTGTATGTGTTCCTGCACAGCCATGGAATGTGAGCACCAATGAGATGATTAATGTTGCTGTAGGTGTTCCTGCACAGCCATGTAATATGATTCCAAGTAAGATGATTAATGCTGCTGTAGTTGTTCTTCCACAGTCATGTAACATGAGCCACAGTGACGTGATTAATGCTGCTGCACATGTTCCTGCACAACCATGTAATGTGATTCCCAGTGAGATGTTTAATGCTGCTCTAGGTGTTCCTGCACAGCCATGTAATGTGAGCTGCTGTGGGATGTTTAATGCTGCTGTAGGTGTTCCTGCACAGCCATATATTGTGAGCCCCAGTGAGATGCTTAATGCTGTTGTAGGTGTTCCTGCACAGCCATGTTATGTGAGCCCCAGTGAGCTGTTTAATGTTGCTGTAGGTGTTCCTGCACAGCCATGTAACGTGAGCCCCAGTGACATGTTTAATGCTGCTGTAGGTGTTCCTGCACAGCCATGTTATGTGAGCACCAGTGAGAGGATTAATGCTGCTGTAGGTGTTCCTGCACAATCGTGTAATGTGAGCCACAGTGAGATGTTTAATGCTGCTGTAGGTGTTCCTGCACAGCCATGTAATGTGAGCCCCAGTGAGATGTTTAATGCTGCTGTAGGTGTTCCTGCACAGTCATGTAACATGAGCCCCAGTGACATGTTTAATGCTGCTGCACATGTTCCTGCACATCCATGTAATGTGAGTCCCAATGAGATGTTTCATGCTGCTGTAGGTGTTCCTGCACAGCCATGTAATGTGAGCCACAGTGAGATGTTTAATGCTGCTGTAGGTGTTCCTGCACAGCCATGTAATGTGAGCCCCAGTGAGATGTTTAATGCTGCTGTAGGTGTTCCTGCACAGCCATGTAATGTGAGCCCCAGTGAGATGTTTAATGCTGCTGTAGGTGTTCCTGCACAGCCATGTAATGTGAGCCCCAGTGAGATGTTTAATGCTGCTGTAGGTGTTCCTGCACAGCCATGTAATGTGAGCCCCAGTGAGATGTTTAATGCTGCTGTAGGTGTTCCTGCACAGCCATGTAATGTGAGCCACAGTGAGATGTTTAATGCTGCTGTAGGTGTTCCTGCACAGCCATGTAATGTGATTCCCAGTGAGATGTTTAATGCTGCTGTAGGTGTTCCTGCACAGCCATGTAATGTGAGCCCCAGTGAGATGTTTAATGCTGCTGTAGGTGTTCCTGCACAGCCATGTAATGTGAGCCCCAGTGAGATGTTTAATGCTGCTGTAGGTGTTCCTGCACAGCCATGTAATGTGAGCCCCAGTGAGATGTTTAATGCTGCTGTAGGTGTTCCTGCACAGCCATGTAATGTGAGCCCCAGTGAGATGTTTAATGCTGCTGTAGGTGTTCCTGCACAGCCATGTAATGTGAGCCCCAGTGAGATGTTTAATGCTGCTGTAGGTGTTCCTGCACAGCCATGTAATGTGAGCCACAGTGAGATGTTTAATGCTGCTGTAGGTGTTCCTGCACAGCCATGTAATGTGATTCCCAGTGAGATGTTTAATGCTGCTGTAGGTGTTCCTGCACAGCCATGTAATGTGAGCCCCAGTGAGATGTTTAATGCTGCTGTAGGTGTTCCTGCACAGCCATGTAATGTGAGCCCCAGTGAGATGTTTAATGCTGCTGTAGGTGTTCCTGCACAGCCATGTAATGTGAGCCCCAGTGAGATGTTTAATGCTGCTGTAGGTGTTCCTGCACAGCCATGTAATGTGAGCCCCAGTGAGATGTTTAATGCTGCTGTAGGTGTTCCTGCACAGCCATGTAATGTGAGCCCCAGTGAGATGTTTAATGCTGCTGTAGGTGTTCCTGCACAGCCATGTAATGTGAGCCCCAGTGAGATGTTTAATGCTGCTGTAGGTGTTCCTGCACAGCCATGTAATGTGAGCCCCAGTGAGATGTTTAATGCTGCTGCACGTGTTCCTGCACAGCCATGTAATGTGAGCCCCAGTGAGATGTTTAATGCTGCTGTAGGTGTTCCTGCACAGCCATGTAATGTGAGCCCCAGTGAGATGTTTAATGCTGCTGTAGGTGTTCCTGCACAGCCATGTAATGTGAGCCCCAGTGAGTTGTTTAATGCCACTGTATGTGTTCCTGCACAGCCATGGAATGTGAGCCCCAATGAGATGATTAATGCTGCTGTAGGTGTTCCTGCACAGTCGTGTAATGTGAGCCACAGTGAGATGTTTAATGCTGCTGTAGGTGTTCCTGCACAGCCATGTAATGTGATTCCCAGTGAGATGATTAATGCTGCTGTAGGTGTTCCTGCACAGCCATGTAATGTGAGCCCCAGTGAGATGTTTAATGCTGCTGTAGGTGTTCCTGCACAGCCATATATTGTGAGCCCCAGTGAGATATTAATGCTGTTGTAGGTGTTCCTGCACAGCCATGTTATGTGAGCCCCAGTGAGATGTTTAATGCTGCTGTAGGTGTTCCTGCACAGCCATGTAATGTGAGCCCCAGTGAGATGTTTAATGCTGCTGTAGGTGTTCCTGCACAGCCATGTAATGTGAGCACCAGTGAGATGATTAATGCTGCTGTAGGTGTTCCTGCACAGCCATGTAATGTGAGCCACAGTGAGATGTTTAATGCTGCTGCACATGTTCCTGCACAGCCATGTAATATGAGTCCCAGTGAGATGTTTAATGCTGCTGTAGGTGTTCCTGCACAGCCATGTAATGTGAGCCCCAGTGAGATGTTTAATGCTGCTGTAGGTGTTCTTGCACAGCCATGTAATGTGAGCCACAGTGAGATATTTAATGCTGCTGTAGTTGTTCCTGCACAGCCATGTTATGTGAGCCCCAGTGAGATGTTTAATGCTGCTGTAGGTGTTCCTGCACAGCCATGTAACATGAGCCCCTCTGACATGTTTAATGCTGCTGTAGGTGTTCCTGCACAGCCATGTTATGTGAGCACCAGTGAAATGTTTAATGCTGCTGTAAGTGTTCCTGCACAGCCATGTAATGCGAGCTCCAGTGAGATGCTTAAAGCTGCTGTAGGTGTTCCTGCAGAGCCATGTAACGTGAGCCCCAGTGACATGTTCAATGCTGCTGTAGGTGTTCCTGCACAGCCATGTAATGTGAACCCCAGTGAGATGTTTAATGCTGCTGTAGGTGTTCTTGCACAAACATGTTATGCCGCCTGAGCCCCAGTGAGATGTTTAATGCTGCTTTAGGTGCTTCTGCATAGCCATGGTATGCCATATGATGCACAGCACCCAGGTTTGGCTGAAGGTCTGTTTTGAGTACCTCAACGCTTCATCAAATGAATCAAGGCAGCTGTAGTACCTCTTATTTAAAAATGTATTCCATCAGATTCTGTTTTGTGTGTATGCAGTGTTATATACCATCTCTGACATAACTAGGAGTTACAAACAGTTGTCATCAGCCGTATATATCCACCATCACCTGCTACAAGCAGCAGTGACTCCATTACGTATGCCCTGATCCAGTTCCTGTTTGCATGCTAAGTGTATGTACTGGCTCTGCAACTTTGTGTAACCCTACTAAACAGATGACCTCTTTGGACGTCCCCTTACATGAAGCATTAGTATAGGCTGAATGTATACTATCTATGTAAACCATGGAAACCATGGGTGATGCATGAAAACATTATAGACTGTATCATGGGCATTGCCCAGATAGTGGTAGTTTACAGAGTGAAAGCCCATCCTGTTGATATATCCAAAACCCTGTTGAGCATGTGGGGCCTTATTGGCATTTAGTGTGAAATCAACGTCTTCTGGGATACCAGGTAAATGAGATGTTGTATAAAACACTTGCATACTGGTGGTTCTCATGTGTACAGTCCTTGGAGAACATAAATGCTCCTCTATATGATGCAACATAATGTCAAGGAACTGGTGAATGATGTGAATGATACATGAGACTGTTACCTGCAATATTCCTGGCATGCCTCATATATTGCTGAAAGTTCCTTTTAGCTATGAAGGTTAAAGTTGCACACTCCTACTGTGCCCACTGTGATGAACAGTGTACCCATTCCTGTTATAGATGACAGAGTTCAGCAATCTCCCATGTGGTCTTCCTATCAACACAGAAATGGTCCCTGGTCTGCTTGCTGTCATCTGCAGTAAGTAAGTTACTTGCAGTACTATTTATAATGGCATAGAAGGCCATGCTGTCACATATTATGGGCTCTGGTACTGAGAGCAGCTATTTACATGTGTGCCACATCACTGGTACTGTTGTAACTTAGAGCAACCATTACCACATATGTCACATCATGGGCACTACCTATAGAGCAGCTATTAAACTTGTGCTACACCATGGGCTCTAGCTTTGAGAGCAGCTACTAACATGTGTCCCACATCACAGTCAGTGTGGCTCTGACAGCAGCCTGTTATACATGTACCACATTGTGGGCAG
Organism: Protopterus annectens; assembly: GCF_019279795.1. Taxonomy (NCBI): domain Eukaryota; kingdom Metazoa; phylum Chordata; order Ceratodontiformes; family Protopteridae; genus Protopterus; species Protopterus annectens. The sequence goes on from NC_056745.1 coordinate 23,351,541, forward strand.
TGGCTTTGAGAGCAGCCACTAACATGTGTGCACATCATGGTAAATGTGGCTCCGACAGCAGCCTGTTATACATGTACCACTTCATGGGCAGTGGCTCTGAGAGCAGCCACTAACATATGTGTACATCACAGTCAGTGTGGCTCTAACAACAGCCTGGTATATATGTACCACATCATGGTCAGTGGCTCTGAAAGCAGCTACTAACATGTATGCACATCACGGTCAGTGTGGCTCTGACAACAGCCTGTTATGCATGTACCACATTATGGGCAATGGCTCTGAAAGCAGCCACTAACATGTGTGCCACATTATAGTCAGTGTGGCTGTAACAGCATCCTGTTATACATGTACCACATTGTGGACAGTGGTTCTAAAAGCAGCCACTAAAATGTGTGCCACATCATAGTCAGTGTGGCTCTGACAGCAGCCTGTTATATATGTACCACATTGTGGTCAGTGGCTCTGAAAGCAGCCACTAACATGTGGGCCACATCATAGTCAATGCGGCTCTGACAGCAACCTGGTATACATGTACCACATTGTGGGCAGTGGCTCTGAAAGCAGCCACTAACATGTGTGCCACATCAAAGTCAGTGTGGCTCTGACAGCAACCTGGTATACATGTACCACATTATGGGCAGTAGCTCTGAAGGCAGCCACTAATACTTGCTGCACAGCTAGAGCTGCTGCTGCCATAGTGTCTTATACACTGTCAGTCCTTGGCATTCAGAACAGGGCTGCATAATTCACTGAGAACCTCTTTTATACATCTCTAAATCACTCCACCATGTGTGATGCCATCATTTGCATAATCACTGTGCTCATTTGTTTCTGGTACCTCATTTTTATATTGCTATGAAGCCATCAGCATATGGTGCAAACTGTGTTTTTTGTATCCTAGTGAGACTTCACTATTTCTAAATCACCTCCTCACTGCAGATTGCCCCCGTCAGCATTATATTGCACAGCTCTAGCAGCTGTCTATAAATCTTGGCAACACTGTTTTTACCCTTAGTTTGTGACTAAGGTCATGGCTATAAAGGGTCCATGAATGGTCAGTTCACTTACTTGATTAACAAGCAAACAAATAAATACAAGTGGATATAATATTATGTATAATTTTGTAGTGCTGAGGCCCAAAGAAATATCAAATGACAAAATGTTTCAAGCTTTTAAAGAAAATGAAATAAATAATATATAGATAAAGGGTGCCATAACCAAAGAAAATCAAGTTGGAAAAGAAGCGGGTATCATTAAGAAAGTATGTAAAATGATGTGCAGGGTAGAGGGAGTAGAAAATAAGATGCAGGAGAAGCTTTCAGTGTGGTCAGAAGACACATACAAATTATTTTTAGTTATAATGCTGTGTATGAAGCAAGTAATGTGTCACACAACTAGAGGCTGTAGAAAAGAGTGTTCGTGCTGCATCTTTAAGAAGCGTTTCAAGGACAGAACGTGCATATATAAAGAGAGAGCACAAGCAATACTCAGTCACATTTTGAAAGTGCAGCCAGAGAGTGAATATGTATGAAAGTAACAGCTAGTTTGTTTATAAGTTTATCTAAGTTAAAGTTGTTAAGCCTCAATCCTGATGTGTTTGTACATACTAAAGCTGCTTGAGCAGAACCCACAAAGTCTTGTCTATTGTGTCCTGACTAGACAAGTGACATGGAATCAGAAGAGGGATGCCAGAGACTGATATTCAGAGCCATGAGGAGAAAAATTGCAGAAATAGTTTATTTTATAAAAAAGATGAAACGAAACATTACAAGGGCACAAACTGCATTACTAAACAAGAGAAAGGCAGAAAAGGTTTATTGATGAAGCAAAATGTTAAGATTAAGTTATTTGATAAAACAATTGTCAGAAAAGCTCATAAAGTGTCATAAATTACCTCAGAATTGCTAAACAAGTATGTTTAAAGCAAAACGGGTATGTTTAGAGTAAAACGGGCACAAGAAAAGTATAATGGGCATAAAAAGACATTAAACCAGCAAAATGAATATAATAAGGGCAAAAACAGGCACATTAACCATAAATAAAGCAAGGTGATTGCATGCTTTTTGGGCAAAGTGCTGTGTTTGGCATAACTACGACTTTATATTGTATTCAGTTATTTGGAGTATCTCAAAGTGTGTAAAAGTGCTTACAGTGTGTGCTTATTACTGTGCATTTATTCTGAGGAGTTTGTTAGTGTTCAAAGTGCAACTATTTCATGAAGTACAGTCAAAGTCCAGCCGTTTTTAAAAGTTTCTTGTGCTGGGTGTGTCTATTTGTCGAGTGCCACCATTACAGAGTGTGTCTTGCACAGTGAAGAGTTACTTAGTGAAGTACCACCATTTTGGGGAAGTTTCATTGTGCTGTGTATTGTTTATTTGAAAAGTGCAGTTATTTCGAAATATTTCTTACTGAGCTTCTCCTGCCCAGTTCATTCACACAGTGCAGTTATTTGAAATATTTTTTACACTGATAAGGGGTGATTTCTTACAGTACGGTGATTTCAAGAATATTACAGTGCCCAAGAGATGTATTTCACAAACTTCAGTTATTCATAGGCTTATTGTGCTAGTGGGCATAGTTGCAAGTACTGGCATAAATTTCTGGCATATGTATGTGTGTTTATGTTAGTGCATACTTGCAAAAGCCTTCACTGGTATGTGTTAATATGGCAGATGGATTTCGAAAGCCCTCACCACTTGTATTTAATCAGAATATTACAGAGAATTTGAGAATATTTGAGCAAAAGTACAAAATCTTTATACAGGCAGCTTATTCCCACAAAGATGCACGCACTAGGGCATTCATTTTGTTAAACCTAGCTGGGTCAAAGGCCATAGAAAGAGAGCGATCATTTGTGTATGCACCAGCAGTATATGACGGAGAAGGTGAAAACCATCATATTGTGGCACAGGCTGAATCAAGGGAAGACCCCAAGTGTATAAAGCACAAATTCCGAGAGATGTGTAACCCCCAGACAAATATTACATTAGAGAGGCACTTGTCTTACACAAGAGGTCAGAAACCAGGGGAAACACTTGTAGGTTATGTAACTGACCTGAGAAACAAAGCTAAAATGTGTCGGTTTGGTGACTTAAAAGATGAGTTGATAAAGGACAGGCTTGTGTGTGGTATTAATAGTGCTACAGTGAGAAAGATTTAGCTTTGTGACAGTGATTTAACATTGAGCAAAGCTATAGAAATTTGTCAAATCCATGATGTTACAGAAAGGCACACAATTATGCTTGCAAGTGATAACAGTATGGTTTCAACAAGCTGTAGAGCAATTGTAAATAGCATACAACACATGGGAAAACAGAAGTAGGCCTAAGCACATGGCAGCCACAGCCCCTGCTGGTTCTCCAAGAAAACCATGCAGTTTTCCAGCAAGTTCTAAGAAAGGAACATCTCATCATCAGATTCAGTGCAGTACAAGCATGAGTTAGCAAAACCCAAGTACAGCCTTATTATTAACTGCCGTAATTGAGGTGTCAATCATGATTCTAAAAGACAGAAATGCTGAGCATTTGGCCAGCAATGCCACAAGTGTGGATAATGGAATCACTTTCAAAAGTTTTGCAAATCAAGTAAACTTCACACATTTATAAAGAAAGATCACTCAAGAAAGCAAACTGATAAAGTAGAATTGCAGCAATCCACTTTCTATGTGGATGGTGTATTAGTAGTTGGTGAAAATGTTGATGCAGTGAATTTGTTAACAAGAAATGAAGTGTTTTGTACTGTCCAGATCAATGGTAAATCCACCGAACTCAAAGTAGACACTGGTTCAAGATCAATGGTAAATCCATCGAGCTCAAAGTAGACACTGGCTCAATGTGCAATGTTATGTCAGTAGATACTTTTGCTAAAGTGAGAGCTAATGAACAACTCAAGGTGGCCAGTTGTGTGAAACTTGTTGCTTATGGAGATGAAGAAATTTAAACTGAAGGCTCAGTAGTGCTTTCATGTTATTTGGCCAAGAACTGGTACAGCTTGTTATTCTATGTAGTCCGAAGACCTGTGCAATCATTATTGGGTCGCAGAGACTGTTTGAGAGTGAATTTGCTTTCTTTTACCAAAGAAGTTCATCAGATAAGCACATATCCTAGTTCCAATTTCACCAAAGCCATTTTCTCAGAGTACACTGATGTTTTCGATGACAAGTTGGGCAAACTTCCAGTTGTGTAGTCTATGAAATTAGACCCAGAGATCAGTCCAGTGGTCAGATGAGCAAGAAAAGTTCTGATAGCCATGCAGGATAGAGTCAAAGTTCAGTTGAAAAAATTGTTGCAGCAAGGTGTAATTTGTCCAGTTACAGAACCAACTGAATGCGTGTCGTCTATGGTAGCGGCCCACAAAAAAGACTCAGATGAAATCAGAATATGTCCTCGTCCAATGTGTACAGTTGAGGAAGTCGCAGCCCTAATACCAAATGCCACTGTTTTTTCTGTCTTTGATGCAAACAAGTTCATTTTGGCAAGTGATGCTTGGTCACAAATCCTCATTACTGACTACTTTTAGTACACCATTTGGCAGATATAGATTCCTAAGGATGCCATTTGGAATAACTTCTGCATATGAAGTCTTTCATCGTGCAATGGAGCAAATATTTTCAGGTTATTCCTGTGCCATAATAGTAGATGATTTATTGGTCAGAGGGAATGGTTTGGCAGAGCATGACAGAAACCTCAAGAAAGTTCTAGACAGAGCACGTGAACAAACTTAAAGCTCAATCATCTGAAGTGCAAATTCAGACTACCAGAAGTTACATATGTAAATCATTTATTTACTAGTACTGGCTTGCAACCAGACCTATCTAAGCAAACAGCCATTCTTGAGATGCCAGCACCAGATAATGTGATAGCGCTACAACATTTTCTTGCTATGGTCAACTAATTAGGCAAGTTTATACCAGATTTTAGTGAGTTGACAGCACCTTTGAGAGAGATGATGTGCAAAAATGTTACATGATCTTGGTTAGAACAGCACCAGAAAGCACTTGATGACCTTAAGTGGAAAATTGCCACCCCACCTACATTAAGATACTATAATGTTAATAAGCCAGTATCCCTTTCCTGTGATGCTTCAAAATTTGGTCTTGGCACAGTCATTCTTCAAGAAGACAGACCAGTAGTCTATGTATCAAAAACTTACCCAAACTGAAATGCAATATGCTCAAATTGAGAAAGAACTTTTGGCAATAATGTTTGCATGTTCCAAGTTTCATGATTATATCTATGGTCGGAGCTATTCAGATTGAAACCGATCACCAACCTCTAGTTACTATTTTGAAGAAACCTATGCATTCCGCTCCAGCATGATTACAAATAATGATGCTCAAATTGCAAAAATGCAACTTTAAAATGGTCTATAGAGAAGGCACACTTCTTTATCTGCCTGATACCTTATCCAGATCATCCAGAAATATAATGGAACATTTCATGAAGAGAATTTTGACTTTGATGTCATGGAAGTACATAATTTTTTCTACCATGAGACTTGATGAGCTGAGAGATCCAATTTTGCAAACGTTCAACCATTAAATTAATGTTGGATGGCTGTCAAAGCAATCTAGTGTACCACCTTGAGTGCAAACTTATTTTTCTTACAGAGATGAGATGTTGATGGAAAATGCATTATTTTCAAAGGTCCTAAATATGTTGTCCCTGCTTCCTTACAACTTGAATATATCCAGATTTTGCATCATGGTCACCCAGGTTCCGGACCTACTAAAATAAGGGCGAGAGGTCTAGTATTTTGGCCTATTCTAGCAAAAGACATTGATAAAGTACTTTCATCTTGTTCAGCGTGTCATAGTACTAAACTGCATTTGTAAAAAGAACCACTTCAGCTAAGTCAAGTTCCTGAACTGCCTTGGTCAACAGTAGCCACTTGTATATTCAGGTGGAACAATCAGAATTACCTGGTATTGGTAGACTTTTATTCGATCTGGTTTCAGATTGATTTACTACTTAACCTAATGTTCACTGCTGTTATTACAAAGTTGAAATGTCATTTCTCAGTCCATGGTAGTCCATACAAAGTTATTTCTGACAATGGTACTCAATTTACTAGTCAGTTGTTTTGCAAATTTACAAGACAATGGGACTTTGTACATGTTACTAGTAGTCCAGAATATCCACAGTCAAATGGGCTAGCTGAACGTGCAGTGCAGAGTGCAAAGCAATTACTAGAGAAATCAAAGCGTGACAATACCGACATCTATCTCAATTTACTTAATCTCAGAAACATATCCCATGACAATATACTTGGCTCGCCTGCTCAGAGACTTCTATCTAGGCAAACCAGAACAACATTGCCTATCAGTTCCAGTTTATTGAGGCCTAAAGCTAAAAACAACAGAGCAATCAAACCCAACTGTTCAGAAAGCGTTCTTTCCAAAAGTCCATCTATGATAAATCGAACAGATTTCTTCATCCATTGAAAGGAGAGACAGTGAGGATATAAATGCCGAAAGGTTTCGACCGGATTGGTCAAGTTACAGGTGTATGTATTGCGCCAAGATCCTACTCTGTAGAATCTGAGGGTGTGGAGTACAGGAGAAATTGTAGACATCTTCCTGTATCAGAATCAATATTGCAGCATTGTTCCTGTCATACAGACTCTAGATCTCAGAGCAATCCAGACAATGTTTCTGTTGCAGAACGTGTCTTGACTTCTATTTTCATTCCTGATGATGTTCCTGATGTTCTGAAAGTTGAACATTCAGCAGAAACAGCCCCAGCTGTTAAATCTGATTCTAATTTCTATGTCACATGATTTGGTCGTATTTCCAGACCTAGTGTGAAATACACAGTGACCTGGACTTAACTGTATATATGTGCATTTAGTTCGGTATAATTACATGACCAAGAATTATTTGTATTGATTGCATGTCAATTAATGTCATCAACATTGCATGACTTATTTCTGAAAGAGGGAGGACGTAGAACAGATTGTGTGTGTTGTGTCTTTAAGAAGTGTTTCAAGGCCTGAACGTATAAACAGCGAATACTTGCCATTCTGAGAGTGCAGCCAGAGAGTGAGCATGTATGAATGTAATAGCTAGTTTGTTTGTAAGTTTACCTAAGGTAAATTTATTAAGACTCAATCCTGATGTGTTTGTACATAATAAAGTTCCTTGAGCAGATCGCATGAAGTTTTGTCTATTGTGTCCTGACTAGATGAGCGACACAGGCCAACACAATTCAAATGGATGTCAAATAAATTGCCCAACACATAGCCAGGTGCTGTACACACTTTTATATCAAAAGTGCTGATATCACATATTTCAGCAGTCGGTTTCAGCAATATAGCTTCACTTTTCTAAACATACCACAGAAACATACCACACAACCTCTTAGCACAAGAAATATGGACAAAACCAAAAATAACAAGGGGATAAAGCCCAAAAATAGGGGCAAATGTTAAATAATACTATTATAAACTTAGAAGGCTGCTACAATAAAAGGTTTGGTGTTAGTGTGACGTCTCTCCTATGGACCAGTGATCATGCAGCCTCAATCCTCACCACTGACACTGGTGGGGAATGTTCACTGAGAAAAAAATACACACACACACACACACACACACACACACACACCTGGAAAAGGCTGGCACAGCTTAACTGCCTTGCCACCTCTAACCAGACTATAAGGTAGATAAACTGCCACCAGAACACCCAAAGCCAGCTACTCTAAGGCTCTTACGAGGGTACACAATTACATTTATTAAAATTAATACTTATACAAACGGCAATGTTTGACAAGGAAGTAAGAACTTCATAAATGTAGAGCGACAGTGCCAATAAATAGTTCTTTTCTGTCCAGCAGGGCCCACTGTTGATACATTTTTAACACAAACAACTTTACAAATACATTTTTAAGACATGCATCTGTACAAATCAGTTTGCTATTCAAATGACATATAATTCTATAGAAAATTCCAGCTAGCTATGCTTGTTTCACATGCACTGCCATACTCTCTCTGGCACAGCTGGCACTACCTCCCATCATCACAGTTAGCATGCATTTTTTGAAGGACATGAAGTCTGGCACTCAAAACGTCTGTCATTATTTAATGACTTCAGTCCTCACTGATTTGCTAGAAAACCACACATTCGAAGAGAAACAGAGTAAAGATGTGTGACAAAAATCTGCTCATTCTGGACAACTGAGAGGTATGCAGGGATAGGAAAGGGCAAGTGTATTTTTTTTATTTTATTAACAAAATTCTTTTTCTCTGACCAGTGATTACCTTGAGAGATGATTATAATATAACAGCCTTGGCTGTTGAGGGTGCAACAACTAACATAGATGGGGCATCCTGTCTCACATAAAACATTCCTGTATTTATGATCTTGTAACCATTACTCTTTTTGTTAACAAATAATTCTTTCTTGAGTATTTTTAATTGTGTAGCAAACATAATCACAAAGGTATGGGGCGGCTTTACAGGATAAGTAAGCAATATGGAACAGAATAAGATTGCATTGACTGGGTTTGATGTACATATAGACCATTGAACGAAAATGTTCTTTTTTACTATACCTGAATGGCTTAGTGCAGATCATATCTCTCAACTACCCATATTTTTGCAGAACATCCACATTTTTGCCTCAAATTTTTGGTCTGTTCCTCACAAAATTTGTGGATTTCTGGTAAATCACTGAGGATCGATGGGGTGGGTGTTACGGTGAAAGAAGGGGATAATGACGACCTCCTGGTTGTATTAGAGCTTAATGAGCCATAGATCTGAGGATAACAGACAAGGAACGGTGCACTTACACAAAGAAAATGAGACCGAATATGGATGGAAAGGTGTAGATGTCCGACGGTGGAAGAAGACATCTAAATCAAGGAACGGTGCACTTACACAAAGGAAATGAGACCGAATATGGATGGAAAGGTGTAGATGTCCGTGGATGGAAGAAGACATCTAAATCAAGGAACGGTGTACTTACACAAAGAAAATGAAACTGAATATGGATGGAAAGGTGTAGATGTCCGTGGGTGGAAGAAGACATCTAAATCAAGGAACGGTGTACTTAAACAAAGAAAATGAGACAGAATATGGATGGAAAGGTGTAGATGTCCATGGGTGGAAGAAGACATCTAAATCAAGGAACGGTGTACTTAAACAAAGAAAATGAGACCAAAACAGAGGAGAAATATAGATGGAAAGGTGTAGATGTCTGTGGGTGGACGAAGACATCTAAAGCCATGTGTGGACAGTGTGAGGGTATTTCGAAAAGGAAAAGCTGAGGAAGAGAATGGGAAAGTTAAGTATCAAAGGATTAAAGAGGGAAATTACTTATAGAAGAACTATGCTGTTTGGGAAGAGGGAGGGGAAGTGGCACATAGGGCTAGTCAAATGAGGTCAGTCGAGGATTATGCTGGAGACTTATCCATCGGTGGTATATTTACTGATAAAGATAAACATAATTCTGTGCTCTTCTTCACTCTGGACATCTGCACTGGGACAAAGAGGCTGGTAGTGATTTCTACAGTTCAGCAGAAAGTGATTTCCATTACATAGTTATGAGAAATGAATGTTACTGGTGATTTCTAGTGCTTATTTATGAGTAATGTATGTTAGTGGTGAGTTTTAGCATGTAACAACAAGGAATCAAAATGTTAGTGGTGATTTCTAGTACACAGAAATGAGTGACCTTATGCTGGTTGTGATTTCAGATACAACAAGTGATCAGATATTAGTGGTCATCTGTGACCAGCAGGCGTGTTTAAGTACTTCTCTGTTAGTATATCCACATGCGATAAACTAGTCAAGGGTTCATCAGAGCTTGAAAATTAGTATGTAGAACACTGGGCAATAGACAGGAGACATGAACCCTGTGCTGTGGACTGTATCTATTTTTTTTCTTTTCTTCATGACTTGAATATCTGACTTTGCACTTACCTTACAGGAAGGCAACCTGCTATGCATTTGAGGATGGTACCCAGTCAATATAAACATGAGGTGAGGTAGCTTTCTGCAGTAGTGGTGTCTGGCTTGCTGATTTAGTAAGTCAGGTAAATGTTCAGCCTCAGGCTGTTAATAAGCAATGATATATATAGACCCAAATTCTTCATCTTATTTCATGACAGTTGGAGTAAGTAATGCCATGTACCAGTAATAGGCTTTTGTTTGGCTTTCTTGGCTTTCAAGGGTCTGTGGCATTTCTGACAAATGTTAGTATGAGATGCGCTAAACTCAAAGTTTGTCTCTTAATCATGGACTTGCATATGGTAAACCTAATTAGGAGACATTTCCAAAAGTTATGTTTAAGGAGGTGATATCTCTTTGCAGGGTAATTGAAGGGGCTAATATAATTGACCTGTTTCCAGACTATATAAGCTCTTTTTGGGTGTGTATACCCCTCTTTTCCCTGTTGCTCCAATGGGTTAGATATCTGCTGGTGTACAGTTAGGGCAATTCAGTACCAGAATGTGAGGGGCTCCAGATGTTGGCAGTTCCCATGGCTTATTTCAGGAAGGTTAATACTCGATCCATGCCATCACCTTTTCTGTCCCCTTATAAGTCTTTAACAAGTGAGAATTGTATCAAAGAGCTGCTACAGGAGAAGAGGTACCTATAACTTGTGAATCTTCATCAGGATCTTCAATAAACAACACAGACATTGTTGATGGAACCTGCGCACCTTGTAAGGCAGAACTAGGTGCAGCACACTGCAGCATGGGCAAAGAGGTGAAATCTGGTCCACAATCTTGGGCATGACAGAGACGATATGGAAGCCCAGGCTATGGACCTCACTGCTTCAGGCATTACCTTACCCACATAAGCCACATGGGAAGGCAGGATACAGTCAACATCATCTGCACAGGAGGGGATAGCCAAAGTGAAAGCTGACAACAAGGCTATCATATGGTTAAAGGTTACAGGAGGTGAATGCAGTAGGCATTCAGGTGAGTAGCAGTTTGGGCAAGTCAGGATCACATCTTCAACTGGTGGGGTGAAGTCATGTCATGAATTATGGCCACATGTACAGTGTGGCCCTGCAGTTTCAATGCAGGAAGTGTTCTGTGTGAGGAATGCTGTACACGCTGGGAGCATGTATAGTGACCCTGATGTGGCTGCTCATGTTGGGACCCAATAGATGCTACTGTCCATGACACCAAAGGCAGCTGTGGCTAAGCTTGGCACTCTGATGATGAATAGGGTCAGGGACACAGTGGAACTGCAGGATTCAGGGTAGCTGGCCTTGTCAGAAAAAACAATGCTCAGTATCAGATGAGCATCATCAGGCACTACAATGAGACTGGCCATACAAAAATGTAGCTGTCGTGGCCAAGGGAAAAATCAGTTCAGTCGCTGAATCAGTGTGTAAGGGATATCTGTAAACCTGGCTTGTTCATAGGTTCAGAGGTGTTTACTAGGCTAACAGCCACAAGGGCCTTTTTAAGCCTAGCCATGCATCCCAAATCTCTGACAAGTTATGGTACCCTTGGTAAGTGTAAGGATGGACCTGGGAGATGAAGCATTTACAGGTTACCTGTTTGCATTAGAGACATAGGTGTCAGACCTGGATGAATTTCTGCTTTCCCATCAAATTGTCCAAGTTGCTCTTGAATTGGATTAGGGAAAAACTCTACTTCACATTGATGGGGAGCCTGTTCCATTGAAGGGATAGTCTCTTGGATACATACCTATCTCTCCTGCAGGCCCTATTTATATCACAGGCAAGGTTTAAGTTTTTAAAATGGGTAATTCTGGTGCTAC
>NC_056745.1:23368276-23430776 GCF_019279795.1 Protopterus annectens
TGAGGTGATGTCACAGGAGACACCTTGTTGCTGTAAGCATTCTGTACATGGCTTAGCACTGCATACTTAGTGTACAACCTGTTGCTGTAATTGTATTCATGTGTACTAATATGGTCTTTTTGTTTCTTTTTTCTTTTAGTTTTTTTTTTTGTATGGTCAGCTGTGCTGCATGCTATGAGATGATGGCCACTAAGGTCTGAACAAGCCAATGTGCCTATGGCTAGTTCACCATGGGTCTGCTGAATGATAAAAGTCCACCAGTGGAAGGTGACCTGGAGAGCTCACAGGGGTGGAGTAACAAAGAGGAACAGAATGATCCCCTGTGGGTCTGAATTTAAGACAGGGACAAAATGATGTCCCCAGCAGGGCTAATTAGCAAAGGGAAAGATTAAGCTGCAGCTCTAGGGCTCTTGTGTTGGTAACAGGCCTGCTTTTGGCAAGCATCCCAGTAAAACCTCACAATTGTCACACTTTTGATGGACTATCAAATCATTTGTATATTCACTGTATAATCTCGGAAAGGGTTTAGGGCAAACATGAAAAAATCTCCATGACTGCCTGGATCATGGTCTTGTATGATCACATTTTTGCCTTATGGGTGAGCAAACAGGTAAACTGATAACACAAGGCTAATGACTGGTTTGTAGTGGGGTGAAAAGGAACATAAACATAAAAATAATGCATTACTGCTTAATAATATTTGTGCTGAAACATGTTTTAAATTCACTTACTATTTGCTACCATTACTTGTTTGAGGTTTACTACTTTATTAAATGGCAGACAGAATGACTATTCCATAATTGTCAAGCATTAATGTCTGGTAATGCGCTGAGTTCATTCATACTGTTTGAGCAATATTTAGTCCCAAACAGTGATTTTCTGCATTCATGATGATATGGCCGTATTGTTTTTTTCTCATACTGACACTATACCACAAGGATTCTATATCACAGTTCATTTCATGTCAACCCCCACACACACACACACACACACACACACACAAAGTAATAACATAGGTCGTAGGTTCATAGGTGTGTACTAAGCTAATGGCCCTGGAGCCTTTACAAGCCTAGCCCAAAAAAATTGCCCAGGCACCATGCCACCCTATATTAGTTCACAGTGCCCCTATCCAATAGGGCAACTGGAATGAGCCCTGGAGTGAACATTCTGTTACCCATCCACTCGTTAAGATTTTTGTTGAAGAGGGCCAGTGAGGTGCTCTGCTTGACATGAATGGGAAGCTTATTCCAGAGTATGGGCTGTCTTTGGGAGATGAACCTGTCCATCTAGAATGTTCTGTTAATTGTGGCAATGAGGTTGTGATCTCTGGAGCACGTGTCGTGGGGTGGTGGGATTTCTTTAGGTGTAGCATTCCAACTAGGGCTGGGTCGGACATGGCTTTGTAAGTCAAGCAGAGATCACCTCTAAGTAGACAATAAGAGAGTGAGAACAGCTGAAGGTTCTTGAGTCTGTCCACGTAGGATGTGTGTGTAAGGCCGAGGATCCTTTTTGTAAGGTATTTTTGTGGCATCTCCAGCTGTTGTAGGTGTCTGGTCAGGTACACGCCAAATGGTGCATTGTACTCAATGATTGGTCTAATGAGGGATGAGTAGAGAGCTCTGATGACCTCTTTCTTCCTTAATGTGAAACCTTTGGTTATAAGATGTGCCACGTAGAAGGACTTTCTGACCACAGTGGCAATGTGGTGGTCGAAGGTGAGGTGGCTGTCAATCTGGGTGCTTAGCTCTCTTATGGCCTCTTCAGTGTTCAATGGGCTCCCATCAATGTGGTAATATATATGGGAACTGCAATTTTTCCAAAGGCGTTAAGCTTCAGGCCTTGGTTCTCTCACCAGTCATTGGTCTCAGAGAGGCCCTTTTGTAGGATGTCTGCATCACTTGGGGAGCTCATAATGACTCCTAGCTTGCAGTCATCAGTGAACTTGGTCAGACAAATTCCTTCTTTGGCCTGGACTTCTGAGAAGCAGATGCCAAACAGGAGAGGGCTCAGGACCACGCCCTTTGGGACTCCACTCATGACTGGTCAACAGTCTGACTTGGAATCTGCAATTTTCACTCTGTGAGTCCTGTCTGTGAGCCAATTTGCAACCCACATAGTGATGTAAGGATTGATGCCTAGTTTGGTGAGTTTATCAATGATACCTGAGTGGGGAATGGTATCAAAGGCCATGGCCAGGTCGAGGTAGGCTGTATGCACTGCCTTACCCTTATCCACAGCCTTGATGACTGCCTCGAAGAAGTCAACCAGGTTCAGCAAGCAGGAGCTCCCCTTGACAAAGCCAAACTATGTGGGGTCAAGAGTTTGGAGATTGCCTATATATTTGTTAAGCAGGTCCATTATGATGCACTCCATAGCTTTGCATACCAGACTCGTCAGGCTAATAGGGTGATAGTTCCCAAGGTCTGTAGTTGCTCCTCCTTTATGGAGCAGGATGACTGTAGCAGTGAGCTATTCATTCGGGATATTGCCTGAGGTAAGGCTGTGATTGAACAGGACACACAGATGTGGTGCCAGTTTGTTTTGTATCTCATCACATTCATTCCCTAATCGGGTGCCAAACACACATGCAAATATGCCTCCCGTGACTGTGTCTCGTAAAAGTATTGGGTCAGCTCATCAAAGCTACTTCTTAAATATGGCACTTCCTTCATGTTGGCTTGCTAGATTTACAAATTAATGTATTGCCAGAGGGCTTGAAAGGGTCAGAGAATTGTTTTCAGCCTTAATCAGATACTATAAATCTTGATTTTTTTTTTAATGTTCTAAGTACTAAAAACTACGGTCTCACTGATGTTCAGGGTTTCTACCTTGAATTGTGTTTTTTTGCATTTTAGTAGTTTTTGTGCAAATGTTTGCTTTTAGCTAATGCTGGAGTTTAATAACCTCCCTCCTTCCCGCTCTGCTCCTAACTACATTTGCCTGAACCTGGGTTCTTGTTACTTTCTACCCAAAGCCTGGCAGTTAAAATGTAAAATGTTTTGCTGACCACGCCAGACCTCCTGTATCACAGGTACATGTATCTATACTAAATAAGCCACTGAATTCCACTAAAATCACCGGTCACTTTCCCTGGACCTTCTTACTCCTCTCCCACCCATTCCTAGGAAAATATCTGCTTTATAGCAGCTACCTGTGATGATGATTACAATACAATCTGGTTGTCACTGTATAAGAAAACTCATTACTCATGACTACCCTGCAGCCCTTCTAATCCAAAACTGCCTCTAGCATGACCAGTACATGGAATCATGAAATTTGTACTTCATTTGCTTGTTGTCTCATTCAACATGATTTCTTTTCTATCTCTTCCAGCCACCTAAAATAGAAAAGGTCAAAAATTTGCTTTGAGTATCTATATATATATCGATATGGGTCCACTTAATATTGTCAACTATTGTTGGAGAGAGGTGAAGAAGAGAGTACAGGCAGGGTGGAATGGGTGGAGAAGAGTGTCAGGAGTGATTTGTGACAGATGGGTACCAGTAAGAGTGAAAGGGAAGGTCTACAAGAGGGTAGTGAGACCAGCTATGTTATATGGGTTGGAGACAGTGGCATTGACAAAAAGACAGGAGTCAGACCTGGATGTGGCAGAGTTAAAGATGTTAAGATTTGCACTGGATGTGACTAGGATGGACAGGATTAGGAATCAGTATATTAGAGGGTCAGCTCAGGTTGGACAGTTTGGAGACAAAGCAAGAGAGGCGAGACTGAGTTAGGTTGGACATGTGCTGAGGAGGGATGCTGGGTATATTGGGAAAAGTATGCTAAAGATGGAGCTGCCAGGTAAGAGGAAAAGAGGAAGGCCGAAGATAAGGTTTATGGATGCGGTGAGAGAGGACATGCAGGCGGTTGGTGTGACAGAGCATGATGCAGAGGACAGGAAGAAATGGAAACAGATGATCCGCTGTGGCGACCCCTAATGGGAACACCCTAAAGAAGATGATGATGATGATTGTTGGTCAATATCTGTATAGCCGACAAAATGTAGTTGACTACACAGATGATTGATAGGTGTGTGAGACTGCACAACTCTTGGGTAGGGAAATATGCCCTTAACACGACAATGTACGATCTCACAGTTAGTATATATAATTATCAGGAGGTGTCGAGGGCACAGGGGTTTTGCCCCTTCAAAAAAACAATGTTTTATTACATTTTTAATGGAAGTTTTGCATTCACCAAACTTGTTGCTTAAATTATAAATAGTAAGATGTCGACGTCTACAAAAACGAAAAAGAAACGCACCCAAAGGACCACAGGATATTTCTTTTAATAAAATAATAAAACAGTACACAGTACATCAGTGTTAAGTGCTTTCATCAAAAATTTGACTTCATCAGAACAACTGCACAATTTCAAAACTACCAATAAATACTCTCCAATTAATAAGCAATACATTGACTTGTGGAGGGAAATTTGCAGCTAGTCTAAGTTGCCACATTAGTTCTTTTTTACAGAGGTAATTCTTCCAATCTCCACCTCTTACATCCAGGTTGACTACATCCACAATACCAAACTTAAAACCTGTGTGTCCCAAACAGTCCAAACTGTGTCTGTAAAGGGCATTGGTCTCTTTCTTATTTTTAATTTCATATAGGTGCTCATAAATCCTGCACCTAAAAGCCCTCTTGGTCTTCCCAATATAAAACCCTGGACATGTATTGCATAATGCAATATAGATCTATTGGTCTGGCAATTCCCTTTTCTAAAACATAAAACACTGCCTGTCCTGTTACTTAATGTAATAGAAGAACCCTGAAAAATGTACCCACATTGGGAGCACCTCCCACAAGGTTTGGTGTTTTCCTCAATGTGAACCTGACTTGCCTTACTCTTCTCTAAATTTAACTTTATGTTGTTGCCAACTTTCATGGAAAAAATGGGCTTCTCACCTACCTTACTAAAAATTTTGCTGTTGATCTTAAAAATTCCCCAGTTTTTGTATATAATTTGCTTGACTCTATTGGATAAAGGACTATATTGGACAATGCATGCATGTTGTTAATTCTTGGTTCCTGTATTAGTGGGGGATACAGTAGTCAATTCACCTGCAAAATTCCCTGATCCATCATATTTGTTCATCTTTCCTGGACCTTGTCCTGACATCCCCACAACTTAAAAGGGGTTTGTATTTATTTTCCCATTAGTCAATAATGTCTTTTATAATAGGTTCAACCATCTGGGATGGGTATCCTCTTTCAAAAAACAAGGTCTTTAAGAAATTAAACCCTGCTATGACATCTTCCTTTTCAGAGGTCATTCTGGCCACTCTAATGCCCTGCCCCTTCACAATACTTTTTTCTGTTTGTGAGGGAGGTGGCTGTGATATTGTAAGTAACCGTTACAAAAAGTGGGCTTGCGGTACATATTAGATTTAAAACTGCAAGAGGTCTTAGTAATCCTCACGTCCAGGAAACTAATTTCTGTTTTCCTGAATTCATAGGTGAACCTTAAAAAGTTAGTACTGTTGTTTAAATACTCGATTAATTGGGGGTATGTCTTCCTGTCTCCCCTTCCATAAAATAAAAATATCATCCAGGAATCTAAGATATAATAATATATCCCTTGAAGTCTACCATTAAAGATGTGTTGTACTTCCCATCCCAACAAAACCATGTTGGCATATAGGGGAGCACATGCCGCTTCCATGGAAACCCCTCTGATTTGTTGGTAGTACTCTTCCTCAAAAAATATATAGTTGTTATCCAATACATGTGTCATGATTTCACAAATGAGCTGAAGTTCTCCAGAATCTAAATTGGAACATGTTGCCAATGTGTCTTCAAAAAGCTCCATTCCCTCAACTCTAGGGATACAGGTAAATAAATCCTGGATGTCAATAGTTAGAAAAGTAACCTCCTTGAACCAAAGTTCTTGCTTCAACTGTCCCAAAAAATCCCAAGAGTCTTTTAAAATGTGTGGAATACCTTCCAAAATGTGTTGACATGTTTTGTCCACAAACACAGCCAAGTTGTGTGTTTTAGACCCACAAGCTGCCACAATGGGTCTGATAGGTGGGGATACCATATTTTTATGAATTTTAGGTATCCCGGAAAAGACTGGGATTTTGGGATTGGTGTTAACTAAAAAATTATATGTATCTAAAGTGATTCTCTGTTCAAGAAGGTATTCTTCAAAATACCTGTCTATCCGCTGGTATGCAATACTCATTTGATTTCTAGAAACTGGAAGATAATTCTCCTCATCAAATAACAAACCGTGCATAGCATTAATATAATCCTCAGTGTAAAATACAACTACTCCACCTCCTTTATCTGGAGCCATAATCCTAAGGGTCCTATTACCTCTCAGTTCTTTCCTTAAATTCCTTTCTTGAATATTCAAATTAGAATAGAATTTCTTTTCCTCTGACCACAAATCATAAATTTCCTCCTTTACTGCTTTTTCAGAAATGTTTATCAAAGGATGTAGAGGTGGGTTGTATGTGCTATTTTTCTTAATGCCTACTTTTTGGTTAGTATTTCCATTTGTATGTGGGACCACAGGCTCATTTTGAATCTTGGGAAATAATACCTGAAAATGTAATTTTCTGATGTACAAATGTATGTCTACCATGACTTCAGCTTAATCCGGAACCTGGGTGGGTATAAATTTAAATCCCTTACAAAATAAAGTAAAGAACTCCTCCTTGATTTCTTTGGATGTATAGTTGTAAACATTAAGACCATGAAGTGAGTGCACAATTTGTGACTCCCCCATACTTAAGGATATGCTCTGCCCCTCCCTTGGTTGCTGAATCCTTTCCAGGGATTCCCCTGATTGTACAAATTTCAGTTTGCTATTCTTTTTGAGCGCCTGGGCCCTGGAAAATCTCCCATATTGGGACCATAGTTTTTTTCTGTGTACCTGTATCCTCCATGTGTCAGCCTGTATTAAATCTTCATTATCCACCTCATTCCCCACCTCCATTGTCCTGTTTTCTAAATAAATTTTATTAGTGGGGTAGGCCTCATGAAATTAATACTGGCACTTATCTCGGTTTAGTTTTCTTTCTTTCTTTTGAAATTGTATGTTACATTTACTTTCTACTCTGTTGATAACCTTAGCATACAATCCCTCACACTGGGAAAACAAAAGATCTTGTAATAACTGCTGCTCATTTCAGCATTTCATCATTTCATCATTTCAACATTTCATCATTTCAACATTTCATCATTTCATCATTTCAACATTTTATCATTTCATCATTTCATCATTTCAACATTTCATCATTTCATCATTTCAACATTTCATCATTTCATCATTTAATCATTTCAACAGTTCATCATTTCAACATTTCATTTCAACATTTCAACATTTCATCATTTCATCATTTCAACATTTCATCATTTCATCATTTCAACATTTCATCATTTCATCAATTCATCATTTCAACATTTCATCATTTCAACATTTCATCATTTCATCATTTCATCATTTCAACATTTCATCATTTCAACATTTCATCATTTCATCATTTCAACAGTTCATCATTTCAACAGTTCATCATTTCAACATTTCATCATTTCATCATTTCAACATTTCATCATTTCATCATTTCATCATTTCAACATTTCAATATTTCATCATTTCATCATTTCATCATTTCAACATTTCAACATTTCATCATTTCATCATTTCAACATTTCAACATTTCATCATTTCATCATTTCAACATTTCATCATTTCAACATTTCATCATTTCATCATTTCATCATTTCAACATTTCATCATTTCAACATTTCATTTCAACATTTCATCATTTCATCATTTCATCATTTCAACATTTCATCATTTCATCATTTCAACATTTCATCATTTCAACATTTCATCATTTCATCATTTCATCATTTTAACATTTCAACATTTCATCATTTCAACATTTCATCATTTCAACATTTCATCATTTCATCATTTCAACAGTTCATCATTTCAACATTTCATCATTTCAACATTTCAACATTTCATCATTTCAACATTTCATCATTTCAACATTTCATCATTTCATCATTTCAACATTTCATCATTTCATCATTTCATCATTTCATCATTTCATCATTTCAACATTTCATCATTTCAACATTTCCTCATTTCATCATTTCAACATTTCATCATTTCATCATTTCAACAGTTCATCATTTCAGCATTTCAACATTTCATCATTTCATTTCATCATTTCAATATTTCATCATTTCATCATTTCAACATTTCATCATTTCATCATTTCAACATTTCATCATTTCATCATTTCAACATTTCATCATTTCATCATTTCATCATTTCAACATTTCATCATTTCATCATTTCATCATTTCAACATTTCATCATTTCATCATTTCAACATTTCATCATTTCATCATTTCATCATTTCAACAGTTCATCATTTCAACATTTCATTATTTCATTTCATCATTTCAATATTTCATCATTTCATCATTTCATCATTTCAACATTTCATCATTTTATCATTTCATCATTTCAACATTTCATCATTTCATCATTTCAACATTTCATCATTTCATCATTTCATCATTTCAACATTTCATCATTTCAACATTTCATCATTTCATCATTTCATCATTTCAACATTTCATCATTTCATCATTTCAACATTTCATCATTTCAACATTTCATCATTTCATCATTTCAACATTTCATCATTTCATCTAGCTCTTTTCAATTTTCACTTTCATTTTCTCCTGATAAAACACTACCTTTTCTATTAGGTCCAAACCCCATTTATCAAACAGGTTGGTGAAATCATTAACCATTTCTACATTGTAATACAAGCCAAAAGGGAATTTAAACACCCGCAAACCTTGCCGTACAATTTTTTAAACGGATACATTCAGAGAGATAAAAACTTTCAATTTGTAATGTTTTAAACTTATAAAGCTTCTTTTCAAAAGCAAATATTAATTCTTTCAAAGAGTTGTATGCAACAACATTAGAAGAAGGGTGAGTAACTTTCTTACCGGTACATTTCTGAGTTCTTTAAAATTAAAGTTCTTGTTCACCAGGTTACTATATTTATTAAAAATATCTTCATTTTGTATAGAAGAATGAATCTGTTCGACAGGAGAATTACTATTAAAATTTGGGTCTGAAGCCCCTAAATAAGTAACCTGGGAATGTACGTTATTGACAGAGCCTCGTTTATTGGCAGTAGGTGAATTCCTGGGAAGTGAGCGATTATCAGTTTGTATGAGGTCCGTCTCCTCTCCATGGTAAACAAAGAATGTAGAATTTTCTTTTTAGAATGTGGAAAACCTGCTCCTCCTTGCTGGATACCATGCTCAACATTCACTAAGTCGCCGCCATGATGTATCTCGGCTGCTGTGGTGACATCATTATGTTTCCTTTGCCCATGAAACTCCTCTTCCGATGCAATGAGAATTTCCTCATTACCATGGAAATTCGGTTTGGGTTTCGTACTATCATGACTAGTCCCCAAGCCATGTAAAGATGAGATATCCACACCACAACCAGCAAAAAGTTTCAGGAGTTTAGAAACTTCTCCTCAAAGCTCTGCCACTTCCTTTTTCAATTCGCCAATCTCCCCTACCGGTGGAAGGTCCACCTCAACTGGTGTGTCAAGAATGTCTAAAGTATCCATAAGTCCCCACACCAAAATAAAGACAAAAACACAGCAAAATGGTGTGTAGGTGCATAAACAACCAAAGCGAAAAAGAGACGCACCCAAAGGACCACAGGATATTTCTTGTAATAAAATAATAAAATAGTACACAGTACATCAGTGTTAAGTGCTTTCATCAAAATTTTTTTTGACTTCATCAGAACAACCACACAATTTCAAAGTTACCAATAAATACTCTCCACTTAATATGCAATAAATTAACTTGCCAATAAATCAATTAAATAAAATGCTGTTTTCTTAAAAAAGTATCTCAACATTCCCACTTCCTGTTAACAAACTGTGTGCATACCTATAAAAAATGTAACATATAAAATATATGTTGTGTTCCCAATGTATACAGGTCCATATTGTTAAACACTATTTCTGCATTAAACTTAAATATATAAATATTATAATGTATTTATGTTTTAAATATACATAAAAATACATTAAAAAGTGTCCTAATAATTTATAATGCACTAAATATATACAAATATTGTTCACTCATTAATGCATACTTGAATAAACTAAGTAATTTTATTAATTTAATTAGCTTTTTCCTTTAATACTGGGAAGATGGATAAATGGTCATTCAACCCTGGAGGGAAATTTGCGGCCAGTCTAAGTTGCCACATTAGTTGTTTTTTACAGAGGTAATTCT
The DNA here is from genome assembly GCF_019279795.1 of Protopterus annectens. Classification (NCBI taxonomy): domain Eukaryota; kingdom Metazoa; phylum Chordata; order Ceratodontiformes; family Protopteridae; genus Protopterus; species Protopterus annectens. The sequence goes on from NC_056745.1 coordinate 23,378,596, forward strand.
TCCAATCTCCACCCCTTACACCCAGGTTGACCACATCCACAATACCAAACTTGAAACCTGTGTGTCCCAAACAGTCCAAACTGTGCCTGTAAAGGGCATTGGTCTCTTTCTTATTTTTAATTTCATAAAGGTGCTCATAAATCCTGCACCTAAAAGCCCTCTTGGTCTTCCCAATATAAAACCCTGGACATGTATTGCATAATGCAATATAGACTATTCTATTGGTCTGGCAATTCCCTTTTCTAAAACATAAAACACTACCTGTCCTGTTACTTAATGTAATAGAAGAACCCTGAAAAATGTACCCACATTGGGAGCACCTCCCACAAGGTTTGGTGTTTTCCTCAATGTGAACCTGACTTGCCTTACTCTTCTCTAAATTTAACTTTATGTTGTTGCCAACTTTCATGGAAAAAATGGGCTTCTCTGCAAAGTCGATGTTTTATAGTCAAGTTTGTGAATGTTGATATTTCGGTATGTTGTTTAAATTCAGAAGACACACACATAGATAGATAGATAGATAGATAGATAGATAGATAGATAGATAGATAGATATAGATACATATATGTGGATGTACTTTGAAATATCAAAGTACAAATACACTGAAAAAAAAACATTGTTCCAAAAGGATAGAAACACAAAGCAATGACTGCCCTCTATAAAACTCATGTTTTTTTGTAAGGGATGCTGCACCCACATGCACCCCCAATCATTGCTAATTATATAAATCAACTCTTAAGATCACTTTACAGAGAGGAAAGAGCAAGTTCCCTGATCCTCTCTATTCACAATCTTGCACAAACTTAACTTCAGCAGAAGCGATCATATGAGATTCGATCACTTCTGCCAGCTAAAAAGAACATCAGTATTACCAACATTAGACTACATGGATGGGTGGGACACCCTGACCGTAACAAATGTGGGCCTAGGACAGAGCCCTGTGGGAAACCCTGTCTGTAACAACTGTGGGCCTAGGACAGAGCCCTGTGAGACACTGACCGTAACAAGTGTGGGTCTAGGACAGAGCTATGTGGGACACCCTGACATAACAATTGCAGGCCTAGGACATAGCCCTGTGGGACACCCTGACCATAAAAAGTGTGGGCCTAGGACATAGCCCTGTGGGACACCCTGACTGTAACAAGTGTGGCCCTAAGACAGAGCCCTCTGGGACACCCTGACTGTAACAAGTGTGGGCCTAGGACAGAGCCCCGTGGTATACCCTGACTGTAACAAGTGTGGGCCTAGGACAGAGCCCTATGGGACACCTTGACTGTAACAAGTGTGAGCCCAGGACAAAGCCCTGTGGGACACCCTGACCGTAACAAGTCCTAGGCTAGGACAGAGCCCTGTGGGACACCCTGACTGTAACAAGTGTGGGCCTAGGTCAGAGCCCCGTGGGACACCCTGACTGTAACAAGTGTGGGCCTAGGACAGAGCCTTGTGGGACATCCTGACTGTAACAAGTGTGGGCCTAGGACAGAGCCCTGTGGAACACTTTGACTGTAACAAGTGTGGGCCTAGGACAGAGCCCTGTGGGACACCCTGACCATAACCTAGAATTTCACCTGTCCAATTGCTGTATGATACCTGCCATGTACTATCTGCAAGCCCTGCAACTATCCATCTTATCAAAATTACTTTAATACCCAGTTGTTTAATTTATTGATCAGTGTTTTGTGAATGATCCTATGAAACGCTGAATATAGTTTTATAAAAATTACGTCACAGCATTTTTTTAGATATAGCTCTTGTTAAAGTATTATAAAACATGAATTTACATGTAGTTATAGATCTGTTTTCAGCATGAGTATGTTAATGCATGGTTTAAAGTCCCAACCTTTCTAGTTCTGACAATAATTTATCCAAAATAACCTTCTCCATTATTTATCCACAAGAAAATAAACTTATAGGTAAATGTGACTTTGGCTTTGCCCCTTTGCCCTCAAAGATTGGTTTAACAAGTGCCTGTCTCCAACCTCAAGGACTTTCTCCATACTTAAATTACCAGTGAATAACAGATATAATGGTATTTTAAGTTCACAAGGAAGTGTTCTCAGGTCATTGTTACTAATTTTATCTCTTCACGCTGCTTCATTTGGGTGCAGTTTGCTTAGTACCTTTAAAATATAACAAATATAACTTAAGCATCTGAAGTTACCTGAAAGATACTGCCACAAATTATACTCCACCCCATGTGGATCCAAACTGGTTTGCATAAATGTAAGAGAAATGTAATAATTAGACATAAGGTAGAATAGAAACGTATTTGTATAGACCTTGCATATACCTGAATATGTACAGTCAGGTCTGTGTCTTCATTTTATGCATACAGTTTCAAAAAAGGCATTTCAGCAGAATGAAAAAAATAACTCTTCTTGCTAAGCATGAGGCATGCAGAAATAACAGCTCTCAGGGGGAAACTACAGAATGTTCCTTTGTCAAGGGAAAGTTACGTGGACATACAATGAGATGCTAGGTAAAGAACAGATGGCTAGGCACAATTAGGCACTGTTAGACACCTGCTAGACAAGGCCTGGGAGTCAAGGTTAAAGGGGTAAATACAGCTACAAGATCAAAGGCAATATGTATGTTTAGGATAAAGCTCTGAGTCTGGTTCAAGATATTGTTAAATACTTTTATACTTTCAGTTATTTGACATATTATGCTGTTACATACCATCTGAATATGCCGCTGTGACATTTATATCGGCTGCTATTTATGCTCTTCAGTAAAATAAACTATTATTAAGTAAGCTGTTGCATCAGAACTCTAATTTCTTGCAATAAGATTTTGTAAATATATATATATATATATATATATATATATATATATATATATATATATATATATATATAAAATCTGTTGTACTTAAGTATATATTTTAGAATCTACTCACAATTTATCAAGTTGCTTGTCTTCATTCCTACCACATCTTATATAGCTGTAAAATGGTTTCCTGTTAAGATCAATATCTTTATATAAAATTTTCTTCAAAAATGTCCTGAATTTGTCTCACATTATGTTTAATTTGTCTGTCCATTTTGTTTATTTCAGTTTTGAAAGTTATAGTTTGACCTTGTTTCCATTTTGTATATTTTATTGCTTAACTTAAGTACCTTGTTCTTATGGAAATATATCCTCCTTCTTGATGTTAAACATTTTTTTGACTTTTTGCATTCAAATAATTTCCCTTTTAAATTTTGTCACATTGCTTCTGCTGTACTACAACTGAATGCATCATTCCAAATAGTTTTACATGGCAACTGTTTTGCTTCCAAAAAGTCTGTCTTTAATTTTCTGTCCATTGATTTAGGGTTCAGATTGACAGAATTATCAAGTGGTAGTTTAACTTTTATAATGTCATGATCCCTGCACCTCAAAGATGCTAAGGCTTGACATGAAGTAATAGTCATTTCCTTAGGAAAACAAACAATGTCCAGTATGTTCTGTTCCCTGGTTGGTTTGTTTACAATCTGTAACTAAGTAAAATCGTTTAAGCAAATTTACTATAATAGTAGATGTGCCAATGATCACTGCTGCAGTAGCCTTGGCTATATGGGTTATATCCTGCAAAGGGTATAAGCAGCTGGTCAGTTCCCAAACTTCCAGGGCACCTTCCATGCATCCAAATCACTATTCAAGCTTACGCTGAGCTGAGAAAGACATGTTTGGGAGCAAACCCTTCAGAGGTTTCATGCCATCTGGGAGGAGGAGACTAAATCCCCGAGATGATAGTGGTAGGGAAAGAAAAAAATGACATGTCCACAACCTGGCAAAAATTATACAAAAGATGGCGGATGATAGTGGCTAATGCAGCAGTGATCATTTGAACATTTACTTTTGTGGTAAGTTTGCTTACACTGCTGTACTATATTCATCACTATGTCCACTGCTGCAGTAGCCTATGCTATAGGTATAGATGACCGTAGCTTAGAAAGGCTCTGAGAAGGAAATATGAGTCACCAGGAGTAACTGAAGAATGGTCCTACCAAAGCATGTCCTAGACCTGGAGAAGAAATGTAATTTATAGTGCTTTGTAAAAGTGTACACAGAAGATCAAGGTGCTGCTTCTAGAATCCAACCCTTTCCAAAAAACTGAGATGAAGCCAAGGCCCTGGTAGAGTGAGCCTTGACCCAGCCTAAATAGTTTTATTGAGGTGAAAATAACAAAAGGTAACAGCCAGACACAACCATTTAGAAATAGTCTATTTTGACACAGGTTGCCCTTTTATCTTACCTTCTCAAGAAATGAACACCTGATCAGAAGTTCTGAAAGATTTTGTTCTGTAAAGACAGTACCTGAGTTACCTGTTGGCATTCAGGGGAATCCTTTCTCCCTCAGTTTTAGGAACTAGAAAGAAGACAGGAAGACAGATAACTTGGCTTAAAGTAAACTCAGATACCACTTTAGTCATAGAGGGAAGGATTAGTATTCAAAAAAATCCTGTCTTTGTAGAAAATGAGGTAAGGTTGACCTACCATAAAAGCTTGCAACTCAGATAGTCTTATAGAGGTCAGTGCAATTAGTAACTAAGAATGTTTTCCATGACAAGAACCTCAAGTCAGCCTGATGAGTTTGTTCAAATGAAGCAAGTTTTTTTAATACAAAATTAAAATACCAGGGGAGCTATTGGTTTTCTGTGAGGCTTCTTATGCAGAATCTTTAAAAAAAAATGACATGCAAGTGTAGTGAAAGAGGTAGCTCTATGCACAGACATGCAGAAGTGGACAACAAATGTACCTAGACTGAGGAGTGAGATGGCCATAGGATAGTAACTCACAAAAATACTGTGTGATTCCAAGATGGTCGCTGTTACCTAGACACGCATTAACTGTTGCTCCGGTAATCTACAAATGAAATCTGCATCCCAGCCACATCATCAAATGCTCTAAAGACTGAATCTGGACATCACTGAATCTACCTCATTGAATAAATACAAGATAAATCTATAGTTTCACTCCAAAGCTGAAAAAAATTAAGAACTTTCACTTTTCCTTCGGCATCAGCACCAAGACTGAAGACAGCAACCGCGTGGCTGGGCCCCTCTAGAAATAACCGCGGCCTAAAAGAAATAACCAAAGAACTACAATAACCTAAAGAACTACAATAAACTAAAGAACTACAATAAACTAAAATGTCCAATACACAAGATCTTAATAAAGAGCAAATGGTGACACAAACTATTAAAACAAAACTATCTACAATTGCTTCTCCAGAAAAGGATACTGTTAGCAAAAGACAAAAAACTGCCAAACTAGCTTTAAGATCCAAAAATGAAACCACATACTCAGTAGATGACATTAAAACTGCCATCGAACCACTACAAAATGACATCCGAGCTTTTTCAGAAAAACTAAACACTGTTGGATTGAACATTGAACAAATTGCAGCAAGACTAAGCATTAACAAAGCTAAAATGGAAGAAAACTCAGCAGACATTAAAGCTTTAAAATACAAAATAAAGGAGAATGAATGAATATTGAATAAACTACAGCTAAAATGACTCGACCTTGAAGCACGAAGCCACATAAACAACATAATTATTAGAGGGGGTACCTGAAACCTTTGGCCAAACTCAACTGAATATAATAATAAAAGAGATCATGGAAACAACAGTAGACAACAAAAATATAGCCAAAGAAATGATTGTTGAATGTGCACATAGATCACTGAGAAAAAACAAGATGATACTGTACCAAGATAAATTTACGTTAAAATACTGAATGCTGCACACACCTCCGCAATCCTAATGGCTGCTAAACAGAAAAGAAACATAACTTGGAGAGGTCATAAAATACATAAAACAAAAGTCGAAACCAACACCACGTCTCAGGAAAGCACGGATACTGTAACTTAGCTTTCATTCACTTTAATGATTGTGAACTTCCTCAGAAAAACGTCCATCTTACCTCACAAATAAACTTAAATAATTAATTAGATAGTCACATGATTAATTAAGCATTGAACATTGCTAATATTGAGTGAAACAATATATATGTATGTTCTATACACAAAATGTATAAAACATGTTTAAATATTAAATAAAATATTTACATAAAATAATTTACATATATTGTAAAAAAACAGTTTATGTTGATAATGCCATTAAGATCTGGCGCACTATCAGCACCTAAACAAATTTGCCATAGACTTTTTTTACATTCTAACCACATTTTATATTCCCCTGAAAACATCTCTGAACTAATACTATCCAACACTGAAAAAACAAATTTCTTAAAACTCTTGCAAACAGCAGCATGTCTAGCTAAGGCATTTTTTTCTTCTCCTTTCCTTATTGCTACCAGATTTTCATAAATCTGCCTTTTCAGACACCTGGTAGTTTTTCCAATATAATAACATGGACATGAAAGGCACTGTGCCACATAAACTACCATTTCACTGTTGCACGTATAATACCCGCTAGTGCACACGTATAATACCCGCTAGTGCAAAAGGTTTTTTTATTATGACTGAAAAAAAAACAAAGATGTGTTGCACGCATAACTACCTTTCTTTTGTATTAAATTCAAGTTAGTGTTACTCCTATCATTTGAACCTTGTTCCAACAAGCTTTTCATATTAGTAACTTTTTTATAGGTAAAGGATGGTCATAAACCAATGATCTTAACCAAATCAGAATTTCCTAAGAGAATTTTCCAATTTTCTGTTATGATATTCTTTATGAACCACATCTCATTAGTGATAGGTAATGGAAAAGAACAACAGTATTTTTGAATAGAACCTGATACTATAGTGTTACTATATTCATCACCTTGTACAACTTGTCCAATGCTACCTTTCAATATTGGACCAGCCTTTCCACTTCTTAACAATAAAACCTCTTTCTCTATCTTTTGTAGCCATACATTTTGTGTAACCTCTAGCTTCAAAAAACTTGTATAGAACATACATATATATTGTTTCACTCAATATTAGCAATGTTCAATGCTTAATTAATCATGTGACTAATTAATTATTTAAGTGTATTTGTGAGGGTAGATGGACATTTTTCTGAGGAAGTTCACAATCATTAAAGTGAATGAAAGCTAAGTTACAGTGTCCATGCTTTCCTGGGACGTGGTGTTGGTTTCGACTTTTGTTTTATGTTTTACTTTTGAAGTTTTTTAGTTTTCTGGTTTTATTTTTTGTCATAAAATGCACATCTCACAGGATCTCCCTCTTCCGGTAAAGCAAGAACGTCAAGCTCTATCTCCTTTTTGCTCATACCTGATAAAAAATACGCTTCGAAATGCCATACCCTGCAAAACTTCTTTTCAGCTACAAAGACCAGAAATACCAGATACAGAACATTTCTGAAGCAAAATCTGTCTTTAAAAAAGCATTCAACGAACTGCCTGAAATGAGATAACTATGACTGAATGAGAGCTCCAATGCTATAAAACACTTTCCAGCTTAAAATCATTATTTAATAAATGAAACTCCTTCCAATGAACAAACATAGCTCTCAACCTTCCATCTCTAAAATGAGGAACACTGGCCCTCATAATGTGGAACAAATGGGCAAAATGTGGAACACATACAAATGGGTGACTAACAACTTCAACTAGGATGGTCATAGAGTGGTTAAAATATGCTGGTTTTACTTGTCAAAAAGATCTTTTCATGAATTAATGTGATTCATTTATATTAACCATGGATATCAGTTAAAAAATTCCTAACTCTGAATGTGTGACAGACCTTTTCAATGTGGAACTTTGAGGAACATGAACTTTTTAAGATGCCAAATGAGGTAAGTTCCTCATTATGAGGTACAGTTGAGAGCCATGTGAACAAATACTCTCATGAACTCCATTAAGTCTAAAGCTGCAAGTACAGGCAACAAACTTTTCAGTACCAAATCATAAAACCACCAAATGACCTTTCCAAGAAGTGTATCTCCTCTAAACAGCTAAGACAATCGAGCCCTCTATAAAGAAACCACTTCCCTAAATCAGGATCTTCTAAAATGACTCTGCTGCAATGCACCCATATACAACTAAGCTCTGAAGCACTAAAATATACATCTGCAGTCTATAAAGATCAGGAAAAGATAACACAACCAGATATTAAAACAAAATGTATTTGCAACAATCTTCCATAATCTCTTACCTTAAAAAGAGGTTGAATTGTTAGATATATCCACAACTCTCTTTTTTGCTTGGGATAACTGCCGTCTCAACGTTTGGAAGACAGGAAGCATCATCTCGCCTAACATCATTGAAGGTTGAAGGTTAAAGGTAACTCCTCCACAGCTTTGGACCTGCAAAGCACTACTGGGACATCGCAAAGGTGATTCCATCTATAAAAAAAGCTTTACAAGTTCGGAACAAGGAAATCTGCACCGGGGTTAGAAAAATCATCAGAAAAAGAAAGGAAAATAACTGAATAAACATACGCAAAGAAGTAGGATCCAACAATAAAAGCAGAAATGGCAAAAAAAGGTACTGTTTGATTTCTACGATCAACCTAGCTATGTAAAGCAAAGACAAAAATAACTTAATCTGACTGTATCTATGGTCTGTTCCTATTCAATTAAAAGAAACCTCCACCTAAATCCATCATGTAGGTTATCTACCTAAAAAAATAACTATCCTAAAGAAACAAATGCTGACTGTTGCTCTATATGGGCTCTATCTGCCATTTGTTACAGAAGTGAAGAATAATCATCAGGAAGAGCAGAAGTTAAACACGTGTTACCGATAGATGTTTTATACCACAAGTACAGAATTCTTTAAGAATTTATTTGATTTGTCTTGCTTGCAAAAATAATGTTAAACCAATTTAAGACAAATAGACACCCTTTCATGGATATAATCTGATGTTATTCCTGACAAAAGGCTGGAAAACATCAAATAGTTACAGCAATTGGCATCACACCCTCGTAATAGCCTATAAGCATAAAATTTTAAAGGGACAAAATAAGTGAAACCCTAGTTTATTTCATAGCATAATACAACTCTCAAAATGCTCACACCTACTGTTATACAGCCACACATACCTATCTACACACTCCTAAGGGAATAATTTAACATAGGAGCGAAGTTTGTATGTCAGGAATGTCTAGTGTTACTATGAATAATAGGATTGTTTTATTGACTATCTCCCTACACCTGCAGTACCTCTTCTCATATAAATGTCATACACACATCAAACTTAATACTCATGATATGCACACACCAAAAAAGGGAGATAAGTGGATGGGTACTACGGTACGACATGTAAAGTTGGATGCCAACTTAAACAAACCAACCTTACCAACAAATTCTCACTTTAACTTTACCATTCTATAAATATACATATCATTAATGGTACTGTAAGAATCCATACAATCAAACTACATCCAACACAAAGAAAATATGTTTAGAATAGATTCATGGAATGTGAATGGTCTACGTGAAAAGGGAAAGCTTAACTTAGTTTTACATTTACTGTATCAAAGCAAATCTAATATTATATTCTTACAGGAAACCCACCTGAACAACAACCAGTGGGTCAAAGTAAGCCCAAGAAACTGGATTAAACAGATTATTTCAGCAGGGGATAGTTCCGCCTCAAATCATTCCCGGGAGCTATAGCCAATAGTAAGTATGACACAAAAGGTAGACGATGTCTTTTCACTAGCTCACACTCACAACAAAAAATAATATTCTCTTTTTGAATGTCTACAGTCCCTGCTATAACCAGCAACTCTTTATCTACGAAGTTTATAATTTACTTATAAATTTTCCTGGTCACTCTATTATTATTGGGGGTGACTGGAATTATCTAACTGACCCACTAAAAGATAGCTCAAACAAAAACAAAAGACAACCGGTTCATATCACCTCGGCCTTAAATGACCCTTCACAAAACATTAACCTTATTGCCTCCTACTTAACTATTGACCATGACAGAGCACTTAACAAATATTTTTTTTTTCAGCATCACACAAAGAATGGTCTGGAGGTCTGGAATAGATTTTTTCCTAGTCTCCTCCACTTTTTTCCAAACAAATCCAAAACTATGAACTTAACACAAGAGTGATTTCAGATCACTCTAGAATCACACTAACAATTAACACAAATTAGCTATCCTCTCCATATTGTGGCTCTAATAACTGGTACCTGAATAATAATCTTCTAAACCAAAAGGAGGTGGTGGAGGAGGTTACGACTGTAATAACTCAACTAGAACAAGACATATCTCAGACCCCAACCCCATTAGATGTACAACGGGCTGCCACTATGACTGTAATAAGAGGTATCCTTATCCAGAAAGCATCCATATATGAAAAACAAGAACAAAAACAAACTCACTCACTTGAAACTCAGCATAATAACATCAAACAATGACTCCAATCCCAATACTCACAAGAACTAGAGGTAAAACTATATGAAATTAAAAAAACTTTATTCAAGACAACTACAATAACAATCACTAAGTGAATTAAAACTCCTCTATGAGTACTCAGAATGGGCCCAAGCCCCTTCCAAAGCTCTAGCCAACATGATAAATATAAAGAGAAACCTTCAAAATATATCAGAAATATTTTATAAGGAGAAAAGTATGTACAAGTCAGGCATAATCAACTCCTTCTGGGATATCTACAATAACATGTACAACCCTGCAAAACAACACCATATATCTAACATACAAGAAAATTTCCTAAATAACTTACAATTTCCCTGTCTTCACGACAAGCACTATAATTTATTGGCAAGTCTCCTATCAATGAATGAAATCAAAATAGCAATTAAAAAAATTAAAGATAAAGAAATCTCCAGGCCCAGACGGATTCACTGCAATATTCTACCAAAAGTTCATCCACACACTAACACCAATCTTATTACAAACATATAACTAAATCATAAAACACAGCTTTTCTGACATATACTTAAACAATTCTAAGACACTCCTGATATTAAAACCTAATTCTGACAAACTTAACCCCCTGACCTAGAGACCTATAGCCCTCATTAACCTTGACATTAAAATCTTGACCTTAATTTTAGCAAATAGATTACAAAAAAACCTTGACAAAATTATCACCTCAGAACAATTAGGATTTATGAAACAGAGACAACTATCTGATAATACCCTTACTTTAGATACCATAATAACTCTCTTAACGAAAGATAAGCACCCAAGATATGCCCTTACAACTGATGCCACTAAGGCTTTTGAGAAAGTAGACAAAAGACTTTTTATTCCTAACTGTCACATTTTAATTTTCCTCAATCTTCTATAAAGATCATTAAAATGCTATACAGTAATGCCACTACCAGACTATTCATAAATAGAATTCACTCCCAATCCATAAAGATAACAAATGGAACCTGGCAAGGGTGTCCCCTATCACCATTCCTGTTCAACTTATATCTAGAGCCACGAATGCTCCACATTTCCCAAAAGACTTATCACCACACTCCCACTATCTGTAACACAATTGTGAAATATTCAGCTTTTGCCGACAATTTAAATATCTATTTTCAACTCCCCAACACGGAGCTACATAAAATACTAACTTCAACTGAACACTTTTCTAAAACAGCAAACTTCAAAATAAACCCCCAAAAATCTTCTATTTTTCCTCTAAATCTATGTAACCACAAAGCAACCTATTTCCCCTCAGCTGGTATACCTCTCAACTGTAACTTAAAATTCCTTGGCATTCATTTTTCTCATACCTACAAGGAATTGTTTAAATCTTCATAAAACATGTAAAAAAATCAAACAAGATCTTTCAAGATGGGAAAACATAAATCTGTCACTCCTGTCCAATGCTGTCATCATCAAAATGAACATCCTTCCTAAAATTATATTCCAATTAAACTCTATCAGTTTAAAAAATCCCCCCAAAATTCTTCACATAAATAGAAAAAGCCCTCTCTAAATTCCTTTGGTACCCCAAAATAACAAGAATCTGCTGCCAAAAATTCAGACTTCCAAAAGACAAAGGAGGTTTGGGTCTTCCAGATTGCAATATGTATTACCACATAATAAAAACAGACCGATTAATTCAGATATCTGAATACGATGGTACCAAAAACATTTGGACCCCCACCTGAGTTAAAATATGGCATAACCAACTATATTCTTTGAGCATAAACCCCAAAGCTATTCCCTTCCTCAGTTACAACCACAAACTCTTCAAAAGAATACACCCAGTAATTAAAAACAGAAAAATAGCCTTACAATCTTTATTTGCATCTGTCAATCTACAAAACACACAAGCTATGCTTCAAACTATCCATATGAACCCGAACATAAAACCCAATAATAAAATGATTGACCTTAAATCATTCCCACTAATCAAAGATATATCTATATGGCATATCCTACAATACAATGATACTTTGTTTGAAAACTTAAGTTCCCAACTAAAAGTGCCGTGTAGTTATGACCATATTCTTAGACAGATTATATCTTTGATTAGAATGAAATATCCAAAATATAAAACTGATATACAAAAATAGAAACAACCCAAAGTATAATCAAATCATTATCTGCAAGAAAGAAAATGATTTCACAATCCTACAAACTAATAAGTAGAATCAAATACCAATCTTTGCTACTATACTCAAATTTTTGGGTTGATAAAAACAAAAAGATCACAACAGAACAAAAACAGGAAGCCATAATTAAGACTCTAAAGCTAACCCCCTTTAAAAACTTAATATATACACAGATGATTAACAACAACGCCTATTACACTCCAGCTGTCCTGAAAAAAAATTGGCTACAAAAAAGTTTCACTCTGTCTTTTCTTCTCCCAAGCAAATGTTGACATTCTCCATCTATTTTAGAGTTGCAAAAATATTTTTATGTTATGGTGCTCTTTAAGAGCGCAACTTGAAAAAATGGGATACGAAAAAAACACCTTTTCCTGAGAAACTACTATTCTACACATAATCCCAAATTCAATCAAAGGAATCTATAGATATATTTTAATTACAGTGTGTGCTCTACATAACTAAAAATCGGGTAAACAACACTACAATTTCATGGGAAAATTTTAAAGGTATGGCATTAAATTATATTACCTCCCACAAAATTGCTACTAAAAGTACAAAGAAAAGAGCTCACTATCAATTATATTGGAACTCCCTACTAGACACGATTCTAATAAATAAATAAAACCTCTAAAATAAATCAAATGTCAGTAGACCAGACTCATTTCCACAATCCAATCACACACTTATCTCACTTGTTAAGTCACTATCTATAGTTATTGATCACACACACACTCCTTGGCATCCAGTATTGTATATATTGTAAATTGTATATAGTTCACAAGTCTCACTAACCTTCCTTGACAGACACTCAACGATTTTGTTTTACATACCATATCATATACACAACAAGGCTCTATAATAATTTCTGTTTGGAATGATATCTTTTTCTCAGTTAGGGCCAATACGCTATGAATTTCTGTTTACACGTTTTATTCATGGCGAGCTTGTGTTTACTCATATTTCGCTTTCCTTCTGTTGTCTCTAGTAATCTTCTTTTGTACTGCTGTATTGTAAACGTAGAGAATTAAAAACAATAAAAATCAATTTTGAAAAAAATATATATTATAAGAAAAAAGAAACACTAACCTGACTGGTTTATACTGAAAGTATGAACTACAAAAAAAAATCCATTTGCTAATATGTGATCTTCTAGCAGCAGATTTTTTTTGTCGCCATTAATACCTGTTGCATGCCCTCAGAAAAATAGCTGCCTAAAAGGTATTAAAAATCCTATCGCCTAGGTGGTCATTCTCTCTTGTTTGCAGTCAGGATTTATCAAGCATCCCTGATCTTGAGTGAATAAATTCAGTCTGTGAAAAAGCTTGTGGTAATTGTCACTGGCCATTCCAAAAGAAGAAACCATCACTGTCACCTATGCCTGAAGGGAGTGACCACAATGTTCTTTGGCAAATTGTTCTGAATCTTCAGCAGTACCTGGAAACCAGTGGAAAGTGTGGAAAAGTATGGAGGAACATTTCTGTCCAAGGAAAAGATAAGATAAGAAAAGAAAAAAGATCTACTTGTAGTGTTCCACACAGATGTATCAAATTTTGGAAGACCCTCTGATTCAATTTCCATTTGTGAAGGTCTGTCCCAATCCTCTTCAGATTGTGTGCCAAACAATTTTGCTCTGACGGGATCTAGGATGCCTGAACAGTGAGACTGCGCTGTAAAGTTATATTTCATGCTAACATGGCTAGTCTACATAGGGGTTAAGATCTGGTCCCCCATTGCTTGTTTATGTGACACAACACTGAGGTTTTGCCTGTACCATCTTAAACAAGTCCGAGAGACCATAGAAGATTCAAAGTTGAGATTGTTTATAAAAGCTCACATCTCTTTTTTGTTGATAAGCTTTGGCCTGTCTTTGCAGTTCCAAAGACCCTGTAATTTTGTGACCATTGATAGTGCTTCCCCAGCAAAGTCTAAGGTGTCTGTTGACACTGACGTTACTAAAGCAAGAGGGGAGAATGGGAGACCTGGATTTAAAGACATATGGTGCCTCCACCATACCAACTCCCACTTTTCTGATCCTATAACTGGGATTTTAAAAGTGAATGGATGTTGATGCTGTGACCAGAGAGATTTCAGATAACATTGTATCTTTCTTATGTGAAGTCTTACAAAAGGTGTCATGACGATCATAGATGCCATGAGGCCAGAATCCTGAGGAATTTCCCTGCTATGACAGTAGTCTGAGTGGGAAAAAAAACAGAAATAGATTTAAACACAGATCTATTTTTTTTTTCCTGTGGAAGAAAAGCTCTTTATACAAAGGTGTTCAGTAGGCAGTTCAGGAAAAATAATCATGTAAGAAGGAGTCAGAAAAGACTTCGGAATGCTCTCTTGAAATAACAGCCCATATAGATCCTTCAGCCAAGTGAGAGATTCCTGATGCTTTGAAACAGATTCTGAAAAATAAGCAAGTTATCTAAATAAAGAAAAATCTACAATGTGCAGTAAGCTACAACTGGAGCAAGACACTTTGTAAACATGCTTGGAGCACTGGATAGCTATAAGGTAGGTCAGAGAACTGATAATGTCATCCAGACACACAAAACCTTAAAGAACTCCTTAAATCTGGATGAATAGGAATGTGATTAGATCCATCTTTTAAATCTAGAGTCATTAAGAAACTTAAATGAGGAAGACGTGGTAAAGAGTTGTGAAGTGATGGCATTTTGAACTTTTGTACTATCATAAACTGGTTCAGCAATGAAAGATCCAGAACTATTCTCCAGGAATCTTCTTTCTTTGGCATAAAAATGTTCTTAAATAAAATCCTTCTGCTAAAAGTGGAGGAGAAACATATTCTATTATCAGCTGAGACAGCCTGCATTGTAAGAAAAGAGGAAAAAGAAAAGTGTGGTCTGGCAGACGAGAAGGAATCCACTGCAAAGGAGGGGGGGGCCTCTCACTGCCATCTGTAGCTTTGATGGATCTCATTCAGAATCCATCAAACTGACACAGTCTGTTACGAAAGGGAGAAATGCAGGTTCAGTTTGTCTGGGAGAATTAAGTGACTACCATGGTGGGATGAGGGAACAAAGTCCCTTATATAGACTTTTTGTTTTGGGAAGGCTTGTAGTTTTGCTTCTGAATGCACCTTGCCATTGCCTTTAAAATGGCTGCTTACCAGCATTTTACTGAGACTGTTAATTTTGCTTTTTGGTAAAGTTAGATGAGGGAGCAAACACAATGTGTGTGTGTGTGGGGGTGTGGGGGGGTGTGTATGTATATATATATATATATATATATATATATATATATATATATATATACATAGATATGTATGTATGATGTTTGCAGATGACATTGTGATCTGTAGTGAGAGTAGGGAACAGGTGGAGGAGACACTGGAGAGGTGGAGATATGCTCTAGAGAGAAGAGGAATGAAGGTCAGCAGGACTAAGACAGAATATATGTGTGTGAATGAGAGGGAAGATAGAGGATTGGTGAGGATGCAGGAAGTAGAAGTGGCGAAGGTGAATGAGTTTAAGTACTTGGGATCAACAGTTCAGAGCAATGGTGAGTGTGGAAGAGAGGTGAAGAAGAGAGTACAGGCAGGATGGAGTGGGTGGAGAAGAGTGTCAGGAGTGATTTGTGACAGACGAGTACCAGTAAGAGTGAAAGGGAAGGTCTACAAGAGGGTAGTAAGACCAGCTATGTTATATGGGTTGGAGAGAGTGGCATTGACAAAAAGGCATGAGTCAGAGCTTGATGTGGCAGAGTTGAAGATGTTAAGATTTGCACTGGGTGTGACAAGGATGGACAGGATTAGGAATAAGTATATTAGAGGGTCAGCCCAGGTTGTAAGGTTTGGAGACAAAGCCAGAGAGGCAAGATTATGTTGGTTTGGACATGTGCTGAGGAGGGATGCAGAGTATATTGGGAAAAAGATGCTAAGGATGAAGCTGCCAGGTAACAGGAAAAGAGGAAGGCCTAAGATAAAGTTTATGGATGTGGTGAGAGAGGACATGCAGGTGGTTGGTGTGACAGAGCAAGATGCAGAGGACAGGAAGAAATGGAAACAGTTGATCTGCTGTGGCCACCCCTAACGGGAGCAGCCGAAAGAAAAAGAAGAAGAAGATATATATGTATGTATGTAAATAATAAAAAAAACTTCCAAAGGCATCTGTGGAACATAAATAAAGTTAATAACTTTCCAAAACAATCATCAGAAATAATGCAGCATGTAGAACCAGTAATTGAGAGCGCTTTCGTTCTATATTTAAGAACTTCTTCAGAATAAATAAACTGTGCAATTTTCAGAGTTAAAATAGTGTAAGTAAACAATAGAAATAATCTAGTCCAATCAAAATCACAGTTCAACCCCTTAAACCATAATGGAAGAGTAATTATGAAAGTTTCATTCCTCATACATCTGTATAAGGTGGGTGTACCTTAATACTCATATATATGTGTAAGGTGGGTGTACCTTAACAGGAAACCTGAGCAGGAAAAAGTCTGTCTGATCTAATATATAAACTATTCAACAAATAGGTAATACTAGAGAAATAAAAATAAATTAAGAAATAAACAGTCAAAACTATATATATAAAACTGCAGTCCTTAATACATTATACATAATAATGGAAATCAATTCTCACTGTTCACATCTGAGTACACATTTTAAGTTAGAGGCATCATTTAACCCTGAGGAGAGTGTGTGTGTGTGTGTGTGTGTGTGTGTGTGTGTGTGTGTGTGTGTGTGTGTGTGTGTGTGTGTGTGTGTGTGTATATATATATATATATATATATATATATATATATATATATATATATATATGTGTGTGTGTGTGTGTATATATATATATATATATATATATATATTTATAGATAGATACAGTATATATGTTTGACTCTGTCTGTCTGTGTCCATTAATGTCCATATATCTGTGTTTTGGGAATTAGGAAGTAACTGTATATTTGTGATGTAGCGGCTAGTAGGAAGAGCCATATTACCTACCCTCTTAACACATGTAACTAAATAAAAAAAACATTTAGATAACTTTGTTTCTGAAGCTCTGTGCACTTTGAGTTTGCTATATTAAGTAAGAAGTGCATGGGGGGTTTCCTCCCACCTTATCCACGGCTACCATTTTGTAATGTTTATGTCATAACTTGCCTGCATAAGGCTTTAAGAATCTGGGTTACAATATATCGGCACAAGTACAATGGGCTGACTCCCTGCCAAAGACTAGTTACTGTCTACCAAAATGGGCTCTGACTCCCCCACAACCCAGAATCAGATTGAACAGGTAATTAGAAAATAAATGTATGCATGCTGTCTCAATTGGTGTAGCTAGATAAAGTCCCGGCGAAGACCCAGGTGACATGAGTTTGATTAGCAGGCTGGGCACCTGCTGAAGCTGATGAAGGGGATGAGGGGTACCTGCTGATACTAACGAAGGGGATGAGAGGAGTAATGGTGATTAGCCTGCTCACCGCTCTTCACAGGTCAATGGGTGGGGGTGGGGGTGGAATTGAGCGAGACTTTCTTTTCTTTTCTTTCTAATTTCATGAAATATCTAAGCTTTTTTAAATACAACAATCAGAATTTACCCTATCCTAAATCAGAGCGTAACTAAAGTTCTTAAAACCAGATTTTTGACACTGTTTTCTTCATCATTTGACATTTGCCAAAAGTACTCTTTCCAGCACATATAATGTAGCTAGAATCGCCTCCTTCTGTGGTTCATATGGGGCTACCTGTACTGGTAGCAGAATACTTCTCAACCTGCAGGCTTAAAAATAGGTGCTCGTGAAATACAAGTAAACCCAGTGAAAAATTAGGGCAAATTACCCTAACACAATTCCAGCCCTATATGGCATAATCAACCATTACTCCAACAGTCATCACCTAAGGTCTACCAATAAGGGTCTGGTAGAAGTATCCAAAAGTAGATATAACTCAGGTGATTCCCTTTATTCTTGTCCTATCACAAAAATATGGAACTTTCTCCCACTCGAAGTTAGGACACAGAAAAACAAAGACAGTTTCAAATGTCAATTAAAATCCGATCTAACCAAATCTTGGATATGAACACGCTCAGACCTGGGTTAACTCCTTTAAGACCGCTCTAGACCCATTTATCCTCTACATATTTGTTACTAGGTCTTCCTCTATCTTCCTCACCCATATAATTTCTTGCAACACAAACTATAACAATGTTTATTATGTATTAAGTCTTAGCTAACACTGCTCTTATGTTTAACAATGTTGTAAATAATCTCATTTTTATACTATACTACTAATACTCCTGCAGGAATCTTCAACAGTGTTGTTAGTTTCTTTTTCTAAATTGTTGTAATTATTATTATTATCATTATCATTTGTTTCATGATTGTCATATTGTATGGAGCTTTTCTTCCAGGGCCTCTGCTGAAAATGGGCAATCCTTCCCAGTCAACTTCTCCTGTAAACAAATGTAAAAGTAAATAAACAATTAATATAAACGTTGCATAATGAACAGCACATAACTCTTCCCACAACCAGCAGGACTGTTGGATGTTACTCACAAATACAAATTTAAAACACTCACAAAAATGACACAAAACCTAAGCATATTATCCAAGACACTTTTTAACACCTGTAGACTTCAGTGAATGATGTTACAAGTTTCTACCTCACAAAGTTAATTTGTTTTAATTCTGGAAAAAGGAGGGGGAATGTGTTGGTCAACTTTCTTTAGATTATTTGTGTCACCACTGTGTTGATCATGTACTTTGGATTCATGTGAACAAAATGACATCAAAATCATGGGTGACTGGATAGATTTAGAAAATCGTGTGGAGGTGTAAATCAAACCTGAAAATAAGAACACAGCTCCTAAATATGTATGATTGAAAGATCTATTTAACGATGTCCACAAGGAAGCCACAGTCAATGGGTGACATTGTGTGCTGGTGTAGACGTAACGCTATGACCCACTGAGCACTTACCCTTGAGTATGCACAGGAAGGTGGGTTTAATACAGACATTCCACTCCCCTGCCCCCCCCCCCCATTTGCAAAAGATGACTGCATATTTCTCAGAGTCTTTGCTCGAGTATCAGAGACAAAGCAAAAAAAAAATTGTGGCAAAAGACCCACAGGGTCTCAGGGGCATTCCAAAACATGTATATTACCTTGCTTAAAAGACTAACAATAAGGTTTGAATAGACATGCATTTTCTGAAAAAAAAGATACCTAAAACATAATGAGTGGCATTATTGACTCCAATCCTTAGTAATTTACCAGAAAATCAAACAGTTTATGAGATACAGTACAAACATATGAGGCAAAAATTAGAATTTGGGACAGCTGAGCTCTAGTTCCTGCTTCTCTGGACTTTTATCCCAGGAGCAGATGGGCCATGGGAGTCTTATCCCAGGCAACAAATAGGCCCATTGTGTTACTGGGAGGGGTGGAGTAGATGATCTGTATATACGTCTCAGGTGTACTTCATTATGAGGATTTAAAGACGGTTCCTCAGTATGAGAAATAAGCAATCCAAGTTCCTTACACTTTGACATCAAAATGATCTCACATTCACTGTTAATATTTTAAGTGATATCTGTTGGAAATAATACTGAATAATATGACTTAATCAAAAGTATATCCAGCTAGCCATCTTTTTTATAAATATAAAGTAACACATTGTAGCCACCTGTGAGCTTTCTAGCTGAAATTGATAGATGTTAGCAAGGTTCTAGAGTTTGCCCATTTGTTTCACATTATGAGAAGTAGCCTCCCTCCACATTTTGGAGATAAAGGCTGAGAGCTATGGGTCTGCAATAGGGCTGGCCTAAACTGAGTAATATTAATTAATGAACACTGAGATCTCATGTAAAACATGAGCTTTTCAATCTGCTTCTGCAAATCTGTTAAAGTAATTTGTCCTCTGTTTCTGATGTAGTAGTTTTCCAACTTCCAGCTAAACAACTTTGAAAGAAAGAAGTGGCAAATGAATAACTGTTTATTGTCTTACCGCACAGAAAAGGCAGTAATGGGGCCCAGTGACAAACCAGTGACAAGCAGCACGGAGTATGACGACACTGACTGTCTCACATCACTGTACTGTTTTATTTTCCATACTTATCAACCTGTTAGCACAGTAAATCAAGACAAAGCCAAAAATAATGTGGGGGGGGTGATAAATCCCCAAAATCAGGGACAGAATTAAATTACTATTCTTATAAACTTAAGTTGCTAGAATAACAGTGTTTGCATTAGCGTGGATTTTACAAAGGATATGAAGTATGTAACTTAAATGTCTCTCATTATTTATTGACTTCAGTCCTTAGTGATTTGCCAGAAAACCACAAATTTTATAAGAAACAGGCCAAAAATATGAGGAAAATCTGGACAGTCTGCGAAAATCTGGACAGTAGAGAAGTATGAAAGGAATCTCCTACAGTTTTGTAACAATAAAAGAAAACCAGTAAGTGTTAAGGATGCCTACTTAAATAAAAAGTAAAACTCGGCAACTAAGCAACATTTCTAATGGCGTTATGTTCTTAATTGCCAAATGTTTGGGGGACTTCACTTCAGTTTTCACTTCTAAAACTGCAGACTCAGTGAACTGAGGAAATCTCGTACATCTAGTCTCCCTGATGTTTCAGGACCCTGATTTATAGTCAGCCTTTGTATCTGTTCTTCTACCCCCCCCCCCTCCCCAAAAAAAAACTGTGACTTTTGGAGAAAAGCTGGTGAATTACACGTAATAATAAAATTGGTTTGAGTTGGGCAATTTTTTTTACTCCAGAAAATGTATTTTAGTTCACATTTTCTTATTCTATCAACATCTCTAGTTAATAGTATTAATATTTTGAAAATGCCTGTGGTTCCCTTATGATTTCTGGATTTGTCCCTGATTCAGATGAGATTTGTCCCCGATTTAACTGGGAGCCATGGGAAATCTGGAGGAATCCGTTGGTTGCCATTACATAGTTAATCGAGTTTAATGGGCATTGGCAATGCAGGTGTATCTGGCATAGCTACAATCTGCTCTTGGGCCCAGCAGGGACAGAGAGGTTACTGTACGAGACCCCGCTGTCTTTGATCGCTGTGTGTCTCGCACAGTAATACAAGGCGCTGTCCTCAGGCTTCAGGTCCGTCATGTCCAGGTACAGGAGCCTTTGGGGAACGTCCCTGGAAATGGTGAACCGGCCCTTCACCGAGGGGGCGTAGTATACATCGTGAGAACCATCGGGGTTTGTATAATGATACGCGACCCACTCAAGCCCCTTCCCGGGCTGCTGCCGGACCCAGTTCAAACCAATACCACTTCCCGGTCCAACTTCAAACCCGGCGGTCTTACAAGTGAGCCGTAGTCTGGCCCCAGGCATCACCGCATCCCCACCCGATTCTTCCAGTGTCACCTGGGAACGAACCTCTGAAAGGGAATACAAATACGTAAATTAAATAATAAAATCTGCCCAAGTGTAATCATAATGCATTAAAAATCATGTTAAAAACTTTCACCTGATGTGTAGGATACAAGTATTATATATAAAGCTAACTCAAGTCGAGACATTTTCTTGCTTGAATTTTATGTCCCTTTAAAAGCAAATTGTCAGGATCCTTGAGCAAACGTCCAGCCTCCTCTTGCTGCCAGCAGTTTTATACAAACTGGACAGGCCCTTCATTTGCATGGGAAGGCTGAACGGGAACTTACTCCCTAGCTCATATGGCACACTGTGCAGTTCTCCGAGGTTGCAGCCCCCTCCCCCCTTTGACATTAAAAGAAGGTTTTCCGTTCTGAAACTGTGCCAAGTTGCTTGATGCAACAGATGCAATGTAACAAGCACCCATTAAATCATCACAGTCCGTCCTGTTAGCTCTTAGAAACTTTTAAGACCCAGGCGAGGAAGCACATTTAACCAGCAGTCCAGCTTTGTTTAGTGGTTCCCCTTAAAACTTATAAAGGTATCATGCTGTGACCCAGGACTCTTGCTTTACTGTTTCTCTGACTGTTGTACCTAGGGTCGCCACCTTTTTAGATGCCCAAAGTGGGACATTTTTTGGAGACGTGAGATTTTGCAGGACAAAACATACCCTGGGACAGAGCAAAGGACAGAACTTCATTTTTTCCCAAAACAAAAGCTTATTATGTAGCATTTGAGTTGCTTATGCTATTTCATTTACTATTTATGTGTTTCAGATACAAAATAACTGTTTTATGCAACCATTAAAGAAAACTGAAGGTATGTATTTTTTTTTCTTACAATCTGAGGGCATTTGTAATTTTTTAGTTTTTTTTTCGAAGGACACAACTGCCCAAAGTGGGACCGTCCCTCGCAAAGAGGGACAGATGGTAACCCTATTGTACCCCACTGCTGATTTACGTGGAGAAGAACGGTAAAAAAAGATACTGAGTAACTTTTGTCTCCTTCTGTGCTGGATGTCTGCTTGACTGATTCATCTTTGCGTACTTCTGTAAGTGAACTGATCTAGCAGGATTAATTCAGTAACAACATTTGTTGTTGTTGTACATAAATTAACAAATTGTAATAGATGTAAGGACAGACTCATGTAAACAAAGGCGCTGCAGCTTTCACGCCATACTCAAACATTTGGTATTGTACTCTTGCACTGACCTGCTGGCTGCACAGCGCATCTGCCCACAATTATGGCATATTGGATTCTCTGTATCTTAAATCGTAGGCTGAGTTTGTTAAAGACCGTCATTAGGACCAGTGTGTTAGCATTTTGGGATCCCCCAACAAATGTCAAGATGGGCCAGTCTAAGTATCACCTTGTCACAGCCACCCCTACTAAGCAACATTTTAGTTAACCTGCAAACTTTTAGGCCTAGTAAGCTGTAGACAGACCTGTAGCTACAATGTTTTTACATTACAATAGGCCTGTGTACCACACTGTGTTGGTTCATCTCATAAAGGGACATGTACAGTTACTAGCATGTAGTTACAACAATGATACATTACAATAACTCTATGTACAGGACTGGACTTAGGTGAAATGGTGCCTAGACCTACTATTTCAGCCCCCCAACACACACACCCTCCAGTCCTCCCCTCTGTTTCCCCCATCTCAGACTCCCCCCACCACGCACATCACTGTTTCTATCATTTTATTACATTTGGTCTTACTCCTCAGCTTTTTCAATAAACTGTAACATTCTATGTGCTCTGAATTGCATTTTAAAGGGTTTGTTTTCTTTTTACAAAACCTTTTTATCCAATGATGACTTGAACAGAAATTATGATTCAGGAAATAAATTCATTGTTGTTCTTCAGCTTTAGTTTTCCCTGCATCCATTCACTATACCTTTCCTGACCAGGACAGCACAGTAATAACCATTCAGGAAATCACTCAAGCCAGGACCCAAGAAGCCATAGGGTTATAGATGGTCTGAGATATATTTTAGAGTATTTCCCCCATATTTTAATCCAGTTGTGGCCTAAACAAAATCATGAGAAAGAAAAAAAATAACATAAGTTGGACCCAAGGCTTAACGTGCAAAGCTAACAAAATAGAAGCTCACAATAAACTAACAAGCCAGCTGTTGTAGGGATACACTGATCCTTTCTAGGAATACTGCCTGCCTCCCCAACCCCCCCCCCAAAAAAAAAGACAGTCCCTGCCTATTCTTCCCTCTGGTGTTAGATTAGGATGAAAGCAGAGGTTCAAATTGCCACAGTCATGTATTTCAACTGCCTGCTGTCATACATATACATAGCATGCTTGCTCACTCCCCAACCCTAACCCCCAAAGGCACCTACTGTATGCTGATGTGTGATTGTGTGGTTGTGTGATTGTGAGGAAAGTGAAAACTAATGATCACAGTAATGTGTTCTACTTTGTTGCTCCTAGACAGTGCACTGCCCCTACACAAACTATAATAACCTTCTTTGTACACTTCTGAGGTCTGTGAAAAAAGTAAAGCAAACAATGACCACACTGTCCTCAGCCCAGATACAAGCTATAATGACCTTCTGTGCCCACCTCTAATGTTTGATTGTGATGAAAATTAAAGAAGTAATAGCCACACAGTCCCTGGCCCACACTCCCTGCCAACCTACAGCAGCTTTCTATGCACACACATCTGGACAAGACTGGTTTTAGAATGGGTGGGGTTGAGAGCAGAGGTCATTGTCAGCTTTTTCCTATCAGGATCGTATCACAGCCCCGTTCAGGTTAAAGAGTCTAATCAGCAAATTAATGCATTTTTTCTCCTCATATTTGTCCAACCAGCAGCAGTTTTTCTGAGGCTCTCACAGAGTCAAGGATGATTAAAAGAGCCCCTTGAATCCATTTATACAGTCTGGGGAGTGAGGACCACAAGACTCCGAGAAGATCTAAGTGCATAAATGTTCTGTGATATATTTAATGTCATACTTTTGAAATTAAAATATAATTATTGTTACTTGTTTTTTCTACTGATACCCAGAAGAATAATGTGTGCCTTGACATTATTAGGTGTACGCATAGATACAAATCAGTGGTATTTTTTACGTACACAAGCCATAGCAATGCCAGTTTTGTGCTTATTTCAGCAACTAGCAATCTATTGAACAACACTGGTAGTGCCACACTAGATCAGTTGCGGTTGTCAAACAGCATCCAGGTTAAGTCACTTCTATTTACCTCTTGAAGAGTAATGCACACCTGTCACTGTCTCTGATTTAACAGACCTTCCCTGATGTATGTCCCTCATAAAAAAGTTTGATTTGCTGATAAATCATTCAGGATTATAGACAGTTAATAAATCCAGACCTCAGAGTTTTACACTTCTTATTATCCAAAAATGCATGTTCATGCAAAAGGTGTTATTCTATTATCTTTTTAATTGAATTAGAGTAATATTTATAACATTGCAAAACCACAAAGCACTCACGAACAATTCTTGTTGTACCACACAAAAGGACTCCGCAGCAACTTATAGAAAACTTTTAATCCAGTAAGATGTAATTACATCCAACAACAGAAGAAACACAGTTCTGTTCTCTAGCGCCTCGGCAAACAGCCTTTACAGAGTAAATTATTCACTGCACTAACAGTCACCCTCCTTTTTAAACAACTTCAACTTTCAAGTTAATTACATCCAATTATTCAATCAACCACATCACTCATATATTTTTTTAAAAAAGGTAAAATGCATAAAACTCTACACATTTTTAAACTACACTTACTAAAGCAAACTTTTCCATGAACAGTCACAATTCAAACCGTACGGTTTGAGCGTATTAAATTTTAATATAAAATATAATTCTTTTTTCCTTAATATTTGTTTTATACACTTGTCATTTAAATAGTTAGTATTCTCAATACTATCTAACACTGTCACCTTCAAGTTCTCCACGCTCCCCCCATGATATTTATGAAAATGCCCTGCCAATGGGCTAGTTTCCTTGTTTTTCAAAATATCCCTAACATGTTCCTTAATCCTACATGCTAATGTTCTTTTCGTCTCTCCCACATAGAACTTTTTACACGGGCATTCTATTCCATAAACTACCGCTATTGAATTACAGTTGTATATTCCCTTGATTTTAACTGAACTGCCATTGATTTTGTAGAATTGTGGTACAATAAACTTACAAATAGTACATTTACCACATCTTTTAGTGCCCTGATCTATAACTTGTGAGTACATTGGCATATTAGTCATTCTAAATCGGCTATGTACCAGAAAATCTTGTATGTTTCTCCCTCTTTTATAGGAAAAAATAACATTCTTCTTCGATAAATAATCTACTTCTTTTTTTAATAAATTCCAACTATTTAAAACATGTTCTCTGATACTATCTGATAATATAGAGAAGGTGGACACAAAATATAAATCTTCTTTGCTATCTTGTGGTATCTTCCATGTTCCCCCCCCCCCATAATATTTACCACATTTTTTAACCTTGTTTAAACTTTCCTTTAAATTATATTCATCGTAGCCTCTTTCTTTAAATTTTTCACAACTTTGTATGAATTCCTTTTCTTTCGTAATAGAATTACTACATAATCTGTTTACCCTGTTCAACTCTGTATAGGGAATTGCCTTAGTTATATGTGCTGGATGATAACTGCTACCATGCAGTATGGAGCCAGCCCCTTGAAATTTCCTGTGTATTTGATATTCCAATTTATGCCCCTTACTGCCTATTAGAGAAATGTCTAAATATTGCACCTTCTGACCCTTTTGTAACCCATCAAACTTTATACCCATAGTGTTGTCTTGTATCTCCATTAAGAATTTATTTACTTCTTGTTGTCCACCTCGACAAATAAACAACAAATCATCAATAAAACGATAGTATCTATATACATATTTCTTGAAAAAGACATTTGTATATATACATTTGCTTTCAAAAAGCCCCATAAATACATTAGCATAACTGGGGGCAAAGGCTGCCCCCATCGCTGTGCCCTGCTTCTGTTTGTACATCGATCCATTAAATTCAAACATGTTGTTAGTTAAACATATGTCAAATAGTTCTAATACATAGTTAACAACATCTTCATTGCCCATAAAATACTTAATAGCAGTCTTTCCATCTTCATGCTTTATGTTTGTATATAAGCTTACCACATCTATTACAACAAAATACATGTCATCCTGCCAACATATATCCTTTGCTTTCGATATTAAGTCAAAGACATCTTTAATATATGATGGTAATTTACTAACAATCGGCATCAAATATACATGTAAGAACTTTGAGATGTTTTCCAAATAACCATTTGTCGCAGATACTATAGGACGCCCTGGTGGTGGAAAAACATTTTTATGTATTTTTGGGATGCAATAAAAGCAGGGCATTCTCGGGGTATTTATATTAAATTTATCTTTTATATCCTTATAAGAAAAATATTGTAACCTATAGCCTTTGTCAATAATATGCTCATACTTTTTTTGTGCTTCATTATAATCATTGATGTCTATCTGTTCGTATATCTCTTCATTGTTTAAATGCTCATAACACATTTCTAAATATTGAGCTACATTTAATATGACCAATTTCCCTCCTTTGTCAGAGGGTTTAAATATAATATTGTTGTCTCTGCTCAGAGCATTTAAACATTCCCATTCCATTTTACTAAGATTATACTTAATAGTTTTTTTATTCTTCCCTTTAAAGCTTTCACATTCCATTTCCACATTTTGTGTTAGTGACTTTTGAAAATATTTGATGCTATCATTACTTTGAGGTGGCATAAAAGTACTAGCTGTTGTAATTAAACTAGTATCAAATTCCCTATGACCACTTATATCCACTTCTGAATTACACGAAAAAAATTCCTCATCTATATTGTTAACTGATGTAATATTACTGACTCCTTGATTACTTCTTATTGAAAAATCATTGTTGGAACAGTGAAACATGTCCATTAAATACAGTTTGCGAGTAAAATAAAATACGTCTGCCTTTAGCATATGTACCCTAGGTAGAACTGTGGGTACAAATTTCAAACCTTTGTTTAAAATATTTAATGCACATTGTGACAAACTGCAACCAGATAAATTTACCACATACTCGTATTTATCATACTCACAAACAGTTTTAGTCCCATTGTCCATCCCATTTGCTTTTTTTGTTGTTGTTAGAACGCTGTTTTCCATACCCTTCCCCATTACCGGGGAAAAAAAAAAAAAAAAAAAAAACAAAAGTAAACTACATAGAGATTTACGTGACTATGAGAACTAGAGAGCATTTTTGCTGTCAGCCAATCAGAAAGCTCGACGACAACGTGTGCATTTTGAACGTAGAGAGAAGGAAAACGAAGTAGAAGGAGCAGGGTATGTTTCAGTAGAAAGTGTATTATCGCAAACCGAAGCAGAAACGGACAATGAAGAGTATCCAGCGCTCCCTAAACCTGGGAATCAAAAGGGATTAAATTTGTTTCAGGAGAACCGTTTCAGTCGGAAACGGAGTTGGAATGGACAGGGTTATAATGGGGAAGGGTATGGAAAACAGCGTTCTAACAACAACAAAAAAAGCAAATGGGATGGACAATAGGACTAAAACTGTTTGTGAGTATGATAAATACGAGTATGTGGTAAATTTATCTGGTTGCAGTTTGTCACAATGTGCATTAAATATTTTAAACAAAGGTTTGAAATTTGTACCCACAGTTCTACCTAGGGTACATATGCTAAAGGCAGACGTATTTTATTTTACTCGCAAACTGTATTTAATGGACATGTTTCACTGTTCCAACAATGATTTTTCAATAAGAAGTAATCAAGGAGTCAGTAATATTACATCAGTTAACAATATAGATGAGGAATTTTTTTCGTGTAATTCAGAAGTGGATATAAGTGGTCATAGGAAATTTGATACTAGTTTAATTACAACAGCTAGTACTTTTATGCCACCTCAAAGTAATGATAGCATCAAATATTTTCAAAAGTCACTAACACAAAATGTGGAAATGGAATGTGAAAGCTTTAAAGGGAAGAATAAAAAAACTATTAAGTATAATCTTAGTAAAATGGAATGGGAATGTTTAAATGCTCTGAGCAGAGACAACAATATTATATTTAAACCCTCTGACAAAGGAGGGAAATTGGTCATATTAAATGTAGCTCAATATTTAGAAATGTGTTATGAGCATTTAAACAATGAAGAGATATACGAACAGATAGACATCAATGATTATAATGAAGCACAAAAAAGTATGAGCATATTATTGACAAAGGCTATAGGTTACAATATTTTTCTTATAAGGATATAAAAGATAAATTTAATATAAATACCCCGAGAATGCCCTGCTTTTATTGCATCCCAAAAATACATAAAAATGTTTTTCCACCACCAGGGCGTCCTATAGTATCTGCGACAAATGGTTATTTGGAAAACATCTCAAAGTTCTTACATGTATATTTGATGCCGATTGTTAGTAAATTACCATCATATATTAAAGATGTCTTTGACTTAATATCGAAAGCAAAGGATATATGTTGGCAGGATGACATGTATTTTGTTGTAATAGATGTGGTAAGCTTATATACAAACATAAAGCATGAAGATGGAAAGACTGCTATTAAGTATTTTATGGGCAATGAAGATGTTGTTAACTATGTATTAGAACTATTTGACATATGTTTAACTAACAACATGTTTGAATTTAATGGATCGATGTACAAACAGAAGCAGGGCACAGCGATGGGGGCAGCCTTTGCCCCCAGTTATGCTAATGTATTTATGGGGCTTTTTGAAAGCAAATGTATATATACAAATGTCTTTTTCAAGAAATATGTATATAGATACTATCGTTTTATTGATGATTTGTTGTTTATTTGTCGAGGTGGACAACAAGAAGTAAATAAATTCTTAATGGAGATACAAGACAACACTATGGGTATAAAGTTTGATGGGTTACAAAAAGGTCAGAAGGTGCAATATTTAGACATTTCTCTAATAGGCAGTAAGGGGCATAAATTGGAATATCAAATACACAGGAAATTTCAAGGGGCTGGCTCCATACTGCATGGTAGCAGTTATCATCCAGCACATATAATTAAGGCAATTCCCTATACAGAGTTGAACAGGGTAAATAGATTATGTAGTAATTCTATTACGAAAGAAAAGGAATTCATACAAAGTTGTAAAAAATTTAAAGAAAGAGGCTATGATGAATATAATTTAAAGGAAAGTTTAAACAAGGTTAAAAATGTGGTAAATATTATGGGGGGGGGGGCATGGAAGATACCACAAGATAGCAAAGAAGATTTATATTTTGTGTCCACCTTCTCTATATTATCAGATAGTATCAGAGAACATGTTTTAAATAGTTGGAATTTATTAAAAAAAGAAGTAGATTATTTATCGAAGAAGAATGTTATTTTTTCCTATAAAAGAGGGAGAAACATACAAGATTTTCTGGTACATAGCCGATTTAGAATGACTAATATGCCAATGTACTCACAAGTTATAGATCAGGGCACTAAAAGATGTGGTAAATGTACTATTTGTAAGTTTATTGTACCACAATTCTACAAAATCAATGGCAGTTCAGTTAAAATCAAGGGAATACACAACTGTAATTCAATAGCGGTAGTTTATGGAATAGAATGCCCGTGTAAAAAGTTCTATGTGGGAGAGACGAAAAGAACATTAGCATGTAGGATTAAGGAACATGTTAGGGATATTTTGAAAAACAAGGAAACTAGACCATTGGCAGGGCATTTTCATAAATATCATGGGGGGAACGTGAAGAACTTGAAGGTGACAGTGTTAGATAGTATTGAGAATACTAACTATTTAAATGACAAGTGTATAAAACAAATATTAAGGAAAAAAGAATTATATTTTATATTAAAATTTAATACGCTCAAACCGTACGGTTTGAATTGTGACTGTTCATGGAAAAGTTTGCTTTAGTAAGTGTAGTTTAAAAATGTGTAGAGTTTTATGCATTTTACCTTTTTTAAAAAAATATATGAGTGATGTGGTTGATTGAATAATTGGATGTAATTAACTTGAAAGTTGAAGTTGTTTAAAAAGGAGGGTGACTGTTAATGCAGTGAATAATTTACTCTGTAAAGGCTGTTTGCCGAGGCGCTAGAGAACAGAACTGTGTTTCTTCTGTTGTTGGATGTAATTACATCTTACTGGATTAAAAGTTTTCTATAAGTTGCTGCGGAGTCCTTTTGTGTGGTACAACAATAATATTTATAACATGTTCCTGATTTTGAGCCTTTATTCTGCTATTATTTTTGGCATCGGGCTGAATTCTTCAGCAAAGAAGTTGAGAGTTACAGTATCTGGTGTTCTACCAGTATATATAAAACACCAAGAAAAAGAAAACCATCCATGAAAATTGGAAACATCAACTGTTCTTAAAGGAAAACTCTGCCCTCTCCCACAATTTAACTCAATCCTTAGGTTTCTTTTCTCCTTACAATATGGTTCCAGTATTGTGTAGGTACCAGAAATGTGCTTGTACTTTTTAATACTTTTATTTCCTTGCATTGGGATCAAAGGAAGGGAAAGCCACCTACTGTTTTTAAGCTTAACTTCTCACATACTTTGCAGAGGAATTTGTCTTCACCTGCATGACATCTGTTATACATTGCTTTTGTTGCATAGAGGAGGAAAACTTAACACTCCCCTTTCATAGCAAAACAAAGCAATTAGATCAGTCAGGGATTTAAAGGCAGTTACCACCTCTTTTGACAGGTTTACTATCAAAATGTGGAAAATCAAAACAATGTTTCACTTTTTGATTGAATCTGTATTCCAACGTTGGTAATACAAAATTACCAAAATG
This sequence comes from Protopterus annectens, assembly GCF_019279795.1. NCBI lineage: Eukaryota > Metazoa > Chordata > Ceratodontiformes > Protopteridae > Protopterus > Protopterus annectens. The sequence goes on from NC_056745.1 coordinate 23,410,310, forward strand.
TCAGAAATGGTAACCACAGAATTGACATTCGAACACCGGAAGTTCCAATGTCAAAATCCTGTGTTACTAGTAAAGTTTTTGCAGAGTGTTAAGTCCCCCTGAACCCTCCATGTGGGGGGCTGCATCCCACAACCCCCCCACATATTATATATTCCAACTCTGAGATTGCACTTCAGTGAGGAAAAGGATAAATTTCCCAATCCCAACTGTAGTACGATCTGTTATCAGAATGTCAAATGCACATTAGCGAATGTGCATTAGAACATTTTTCAGAATGGCATTACGGAAACTGGAAAAGGTGCATTCGCCCATCCCATTTTCATATAAGTGCCGTTCCACATTTTGATCGTAAACCTTTCTACATAAGCAGCATCACAGCATTGAAATGCTAAGCTTTAAGTGTTGGTTATTTATAATAGCTTATATGCAAAGATAACTTAAATGTAGTATCAAAGATTTCTTTGACAATAAGAGAAATGCCAGAAAATATTTTTTCTTGTAAAGTATCAATGCATTTACCCCCCCCCCACCCCACACACACACACACACACACACACACACACACACACAGGAAAGAAATACAGAAAGAGAGACAGGTAGCAACCCTATCAGCTAGGTGCACTGATAATGTTCATAAAAAAGGTCTTTCATGCCTTTTTTTGACATACTCCCAGAGGGGGATGACTATCTGGTACACACAGATCCATGATAAGAGATTACCACTGACTTTGATTCAGTCCTTACATTGTTATAGAGTGCATGAGCATTTTGTAGTCTGAAAAGGAAATGGGACCATTGATGGCAATCATAATATACAGCTGAATTTACTTTAATGTGCGTTTATTATGTGCTCTTGCACTGAAACATTAGAAAAAGAAAACTAAAAGTGCTTAACTGTGGAGGGAATTTAATAAAGCCTACACAGTCTTATTTACCATGTAGGCATTGTGGCACACTGCTTACGTGAAAGTAAGCAGATTATTTACCATGTAGGCATCGTGGCACGCTGCTTTCATGAAAGTAAGCAGATTTGTAATTCACTAAACAGACCTGGGTGGCCGACACGCAAACGTCAACATGGAAGTATCCGTGGCATGTAAATCACCTCATAAGCAGGTGAATTTCATGCAAATGAGGGAGGTAAAGCAAGCCAGCAAGCAGATAGACAGACCCGAAGACCCCGTGTTGGTGTCTGTAGTGTGCACGGAAAAATTCTGTGTACAGGATGTTATACTGAAAATAAGGGCTGTAAAAACGTATGTAGGTGAACAGAAATGGCATAACATGCACAGATATGAGCATAATTATCCACTGTGTGTCCAAAACCACATGAGAAATAATTTAAAATAATTTTATTTTTTTTAATGATGTGGGTATGTTTGCATGGTGTGCCGCAGTGCATAAACATGCTTTTATGAAAAAATAAATAAAGAAAGAGTGCAAAAAACAAATGTATTAGTATGTGAGAGTAATGTATTAACGGACCCTTAGTTGAGTATCTACAAAGGTGGAATGGTGTTGTTGCTAATGAGGCAGGTCCTGGAACCATGTAGTTTCCAGACTGTGTGCATGGATCCCTATGCAAATGAGGTGGGGTTAATGAATAGCACAAATGGGTATCCGTGTCCACAGATTCCATCTGTGTAGGCAGAGAACCATGTTGGTGTCCACAGAAGAGGTAGCTGACATCAACGTGGGGGAGTGTCTGAGGACTTCTAAGTTCATTGGAGCTCAGCGGCACCTGTTTGTGAGATGTGGTGCTGTGCTGAGCAGGGTGGTGTACAAGTTCTTCTAAGCTTTGTTTACCTTCAGGGTGCATGTTTCACTGTGTTTCTACATGTGCTGAGCATGACCTTTCATGGAGGTGTGTGCAGTGACTGCTAAGCATTGTTTATCTTCTTGGTACATGTTTGAGCGGCTCACCGTGGTGCTAAGCAAGGAAGGCTGTCCAAAAAGAAAAAAAATTGGCTGAGTAAGCCAATGGTATATTAATTACTGATGACTCCTGTTTCACTTAAACTAGGACCATTAACAGTCCTTAATGAGGTACTTGGCAGATGGAATGCATCATAACCAGTCACATAGGCTGCACCTACAGCAGAGCACTATAAATTATGCAGACACCCTACAGTCTGATTTCACCCCCATACTCTGCACCAGTGGAGTACAGACTTGGGATTTTTAACTGAAGGAATGCAAAGGGCTGCTGCAGGCCTGCTACATCTGTATGTGCTAGATACTGAGGTCAGTGCTGCTGGTGCTGCTGACCACAGGCCTAGGCTGAGAAGGAGAAGGGTGTTCAGGCCCAGGGTAACCTTCCAGGTGCTACATGAGCTGGAGATTGTAGAATGCCTGGGGCTGCTGCAGCTCTGCTACATCTGTATGTGCTCGATGCTGAGGTCACTGCTGCTGACAATAGACCTAGACTGAGAAGGAGAAGGGTGTTCAGGCCCAGGGTAACCTTCCAGGTGCTACAGGAGCTGGAGATTGTAGAATGCCTGGGGCTGCTGCAGGTCTGCTACATCTGTATGTGCTAGATGCTGAGGTCACTGCTGCTGACCACAGGCCTAGACTGAGAAGGAGAAGGGTGTTCAGGCCCGGGGTAACCTACCAGGAGCTACATGAGCTGGAGATTGTAGAATGCCTGGGGCTGCTGCAGGTCTGCTACATCTGTATGTGCTAGATGCTGAGGTCAGTGCTGCTGACAGTAGGCCTAGACTGAGAAGGAGAAGGGTGTTCAGGCCCAGGGTAACCTTCCAGGTGCTACATGAGCTGGAGATTGTAGAATGCCTGGGGCTGCTGCAGGCCTGCTCCATCTGTATGTGCTAGATGCTGAGGTCAGTGCTGCTGACAATATGCCTAGACTGAGAAGGAGAAGGGTGTTCAGGCCCAGGGTAACCTTCCAGGTGATACATGAGCTGGAGATTGTAGGGCACTATAGGGTGGACAGGGACATACTACAAGAATTCACTGAGCTCTGCCACCCTCAACTCTGACCCAAAGCCAACAGAGGGGAAACCATCCCAGTGGAAACAAAGGTATGTGTAGCTCTTAGAGTATTAACTACAGGTACTTTCCAGAGACCAACTGGGGACATGATGGGGGTCTCACAGGCATCATCATCCAGGGTACTCCACAAGTTCCTGGATGCCATGCTACTACATGCCACTAAGCACATTTATTTTCCCCTCACCCCTGAGAAGAGGACCGGCAGTATGCATCATTTCTACCATGTAGCACACTATCCTGAGGTACTGGGTGCCATAGATTGCACTCATGTAGACATCAAAGCACCACCTAGTGAGGAGGGTAGAATCTATGTCAACCACAAGATGTATCAGTCCATTAACTGCCAGGTCATGTGCAATGCCCAGTGCATTATCATGAATGTGTGTGCTGGCAGCCCTGGCAGTTATCATGACTCCTATATCTGGCACACATCACAGCTGTACCAGATGTTTTATAGGGGAGATATCCTTCATGACCATTTACTGGGGGATACTGGATACGCACTGGAACCATGGATGATAACACCCATCAGAAGAACATCCATGGAAGAACAGCACAATAAGGCACACACACAAACTAGGAACATCATGAAGCATATGTTTGGGCTGATGAAGTCATGGTTCCAGTGCCTCAATATAACTGGTGGAGCCCTGCAGTACTCTCCAGCCACATGTGCACAAATGTTCACAGTATGTCCCATGCTACACAATATGATCCTGTGGAAACAGCTGCAGCAGGATCAGCCAAGTGAAGAGATACACAAGCCTCCACCAGTGCCTAGGTCCCCACAGCCACACCCACACTGGGACTTGGAGAAGGAAACCCCTGAGGATATCCCTGTAGGCAGACATAGGCATACCCAGTATGCCCTGGCCTTGGCCAAGAGACAATGCATGGCACATGCACTGAACTCATAGGGCCCAAGGGACTGACATCTTACTCTAACTCACATATATATAGTAAAAATTATGCCAGCCAGCCCACACTACCTGTACCTAACCATGTATTGACTGTGTACTGCATGCATCAGACAGAGCCAGCCCTGAACTATAGTTCTGTCAAGTGCTGCATTTGCAAGGTAAGTTACATACTTATACACCACTTGTAAGGGGTACTAGAATATGGTAGCATATGTATGGACCTGCTGCATGTATGCAAGGGAATATAGTGGGCTACTTGGAGAGATCTAACAGCCACTTGGGACAATAGGTACTTTGTCCAATAGTATGTGCTCCATAATATTCACTAGGCCACATGGCTGGAAAATCCACTACAATATTCAAGGAAGATGGGAAACAGTGGGGTCACAGGACAGTTGCACAAATGTCTATACCAGCAGATCATGGTCTGGTCATCCCTCACCCCCAACACATCAGTGTTCCCATACAACTGCTGTAACAGTAAGTCTGCAGTGATATATCAGAAGACCAACCAATTCCAAGGCTGTGACATAGAACCTGGCAACACATTGTATGGCTCACATAATGCAGGGTGACAATGTATGTCTGTATGCTGTTGATTATGTGAGGAATGACACTTCTCTGTCCGGGGTGGCTCACTGGGCTAGGGAAATTAGTATGGGTGATGGTGTTGATGTTTTGAATCTGGAAGCATTGACATCTTTTGCATGTGAGGTACTCGCATGGTGGTATTCCCGCAGACTGTCATACCCCTCAGTCTGTTACTGCAAGAAAGCTGAACAAAGTCAGAGAGAATGGGGGGACAGAGGGCCAAAACTACAGATAGACATTCCACATGCTCTGATTAACCTATAAGGTGACTAGTATAACAGTGGGTTGCAACAGAATAGAATAGCTGCAGGATGTAAAGACCATCACTTAAATGTGTCAGTAGTTAGTACAATTCATTGACTGCATTATAAAATATTTTACCAGTACCCCAAAAATGTATGAGGAACAGACCAGACATATGGGCCAGAATGCTGGACATTCTGCAAAAACATGTACAGTGAGAGGTGTGCAGACTGTCACCCTGTGTATGGTGTTACATCATGTACCCCAGTCACATATTAAGTACAGCACACAGCCGGGGAATGTCTTGGATAATTTCAGGGAAGTGCTGTATTGCAGAAACAGGTGCAGCAGACAATGTCTGCAGCACACAAAATCCCAGACCAGAATACAGGTAGCTCCAGCCTGGAGTCACCTTGTAAGTACTGCCAGTCCCACTGGGCATGCTCCTACACTTAGCTAACATCAATGCAAGTTTGTTCTTCATCACAAAGACCTGCTATGTGCAAAAAAAAAAAAATACCTTTCCTGTAACTAGTTTAGTCCAGATTCAAATTTGCTGTACCCAGGACTGTATGTAAGCTTCTGAGCCCCCCAAGATTCTGTGCTGGAGGGAAGCCTTCTAACTTATCAGTGGAAGTGGTAAGCACTAGGTAACCTAGGAGTGGTTCTGGCCCAGAAATTGTAGTTATTGGCCGTTTGGGCAGTTTTTCCATCTCTCTTGACTTTCTGATTTAAAAGCCCGCATTTGCACTTGTTTCCCCCCTTTCCTGTAACTAGTTTAGTCCAGATACAGATTCTTAGTTTTAGCACTTGAATTTGCTTATTCATTATCAGCACTTGTTCAGAACTTGTAAGCACTAAATAACCTACTAATTACTACAGCACTCAATCTCCCTCATTACCTAAGAGGAAAACAGTTTTGGTACTTACTTTCCTCACTTGCTTAGAGAAAAAAGAAAACAGCTCTTGTACACACTTTCCTCATTTATCTAGAGGAAAATAGTTTTTTATTCAGGCATGTCCAAGGGTCAGCTCCCAGTGTTCTCTCCTATCAATCTGATGAATCTGGGCATCTTGGGGCAATGTAGAAATTGCCTCGTACACAGACAACCCTCTCCTCCTACCACCCAACACTACAACCTGTGAGAGATGCACTTATCTAGCCAAACTGGAGGTAAAGCTCTCTCCAATCAAGACTGAACTTGACAGTCAAGAGGAGAAGGTAAACTCTTGCACCACACCACACTCATCACATAGTCTCACTAAATCGACACCACCAAAATCCACACATAGAAACACAAAAACATTCGCAGAGGCTCTCAATAATAATCTGCTCAAGCAACAGAGACCTCTAAAGTAGAAATGCAAGCAACCTCCACCCCCCAACACAACCCAAATGACACATAGCCCACAGACTCAGTGTGCCACTCAACCACAGCCAATAAGGCAAAACAACGTACCCAGCACACTAGTCATAGGTGACTCTATAGTCAGGCACACTGATGTCCCACTCACCAGGCTAAACAAGGAGAAGGTTACTGTCAGCTGCCTGTCAGGTGCCAGGATTCGCTGCATAACCCACGCACTCAGGTCACTCCACAACAAGTACAAATATGACTCTGTCATTGTCCATGTTGGTGTGAATGACCTGAGATGTACCTCCCTGGACTACATGAAAAGAGACATGGAGGAGCTCTCCGATACTGTAGCCCAGGCAGGTATGACCCTAGCCCTGAGTAGCATTCTGCCATCACCCAGAATGATGCCGCAGTACAAGGACAAAATGATTGACTTCAACAATTGGCTAAACTTCTGGTGCCATTCTAAAGGGATCCAGTATCTGTCTGCCTGGGATGACATGGTCGACAGACCATGATGCTTTGCCAGAGATAGCCTGCACCAGTCACCCCTGGGATTCTGGATACTGGCTAAGGTTCTTGCCGCCCCTATAGTGCCTTTTTAGGCAACGTTCAAATGACAAATTCACCACCGTAACAGGAACAGGCAAGCAAAAACTGAGGGTGATGCTACTCAATGCTAGAAGTCTAAATCTCAAAATGCACTCACTCAAGGCACTCCTTAAAATGGAGAACATCGATATCTGTGCAGTGACTGATACCTGGTTCAAGGCTCCAGAGAGCACCCCTGCACTACCAGGCTATAACTCATACCACACTTTTCGGCCATGTAACCTGGACCGGAACACCAAAGGCGGAGGTGTGTCCATATTCATTAAGGATATCCACACCTCCAGGCTAGTTGCTCAGCATAATGCAGCCGAAGTCATCCAAGTGCAACTAACTCTGGGCAAAACTGCAATCCAAATTGTAGCTTGCTACAGATCACCTACCATGTCCCAGGATTCCCACTCCTCTTTTCTTGATGTACTGGAAAATATTAGGGTTCAACCAAACACCCTAATAATGGGAGATTTCAACTACCCCACCATTAACTGGGAAAACTACTCATGTACCAACTCCTTCACTCAATGCTTTCTGGAATTCATAAACTCCAATGCCCTAGATCAACTTATCCACACCCCCACCAGGGGCAACAATATCCTAGATCTAGTCATTACCAACATGAGTGACAGGTGTCCCACACCTAAAGTCAACACCTCATTGGCCCGATCTGACCATAAGCTAATTACCCTAGGTATCCACATCCTGCCCCCACCCCCACCCCCCATTAAGGAAACCATGGTAAAAAATTTCTCCAAAGCCAACTTCATGCTTCTTAAGACAGAAGTGGTGAACGTCATGAAACCCATGCAGATGGACAATACAGTTTTGATTACTGAATCCTACACAATTGCACTTTATAAGCACTTACATGAGTGCATGAATCGTGCTATCCCAAACGGAACCAATACACTATCCTCCAAAAAAGGAAGCCAATCTGGTGGTCCACTGCCATATACAAACTGTACAACAGAGGGAAGAAACTGTTGCAAAAGAGAGTAAAATCCCATGAGTGGAGGAGCTCCCTGGTCAGCCTCAATAAGAAGCTGCAATCCCTGATAAAATCCTCCAAAGCTAATTATGAAAACAAAATCGCCACTGATTCTAAAGACAACCACAAAGCATTCTATAGCTATGTCAAGAATCTCAATGGCAACACTCAGATCTGCTCCGAGTTACAGCACAATGGCACTAAATATACTGACTCAACTGATTTTGCCAACACCCTGGCAGATAGGTTCAGTGCTAACTTTACCCCCCTCTCACTCCCTAAAGAGCCCATCTCTATACTGGAAAAATGCAAAGTTCCTGTAATCACTGCTGCACAGGTAAAAACCACACTCTCCAAAGCCAAGAATACAGCATCCATGGGACCAGACAACATCCCAGGCTGCATTCTACATGAACTACAGAATGAACTGGCACCCCACCTAAGTACCATGTTCAGTCATAGCCTCACCTCAGGCTTTGTGCCTGCTGAATGGCGCACAGTGATGGTTATCCCACTCCACAAGGGGGGAGCCACCACAGACCCTGGGAACTACCGCCCCATTAGCCTGATGAGCCTGGTGTGCAAGGCCATGGAACGTATCATCATGGAACTTATAAACAAAGACATTGGTAATCTCCAAACTCTGGACCCCACCCAGTTCAGGTTTGAAAATGGCAGATCATGTCTCCTAAACCTGATAAACTTCTTTGAAGCAGCCACCAAAGCCATAGACAAGGGTAAGGTGGTTCACACAGCCTATCTAGATCTTGACAAGGCTTTCGGCACCATCCCCCACTCTGGAATTATAGATAAACTCACTAAACTAGGTATAAATCCCTATGTCACAAGATGGGTTGCCAAGTGGCTCACTGACAAAACCCACACTGTGAAAGTAGCAGACTCCAAATCCGACTTCAGACCAGTGACTAGTGGAGTACCACAGGGTTCAGTCCTGGGTCCTCTCCTGTTTGATATCTACTTCTCTGAAGTACAGGCTAACACAGAATGTCTTTGGCTAATGAAGTTCGCAGATGACTGCAAACTAGGAGCCATAATCGAAACTTCTAACGATGTGGACATCCTATAAAAGGGCCTCACTGAGACAGATACCTGGTGTCAATGCCATGGCCTCAAGCTCAATGCCAAAAAGTGCATTGTCATCCCCTTTGGTAAAATCTCTGTACCCATGAACTACAACACAAGCGGTAGTATACTTGACACCAAAAGTGTGATAAGAGACCTTGGGACACAGGTGGACAGTAGTCTCTACTTTGATAATCACATCGCCACAGTAGTTAGGAAATCCTTCTATGTGGCACCCCTCATCACAAAAGGATTCTCATCCAGAAAAAAAAAGGTAATTGTTCCCCTCTACTCATCACTCATTAGGCCCATTATAGGGTACAACACTCCTTTTGGTATGTACCTCACAAGACATCTACAACAACTGGAAAGGCCGCAGAAATACCTCACAAAGAGGATTACCGGCCTCAAACAGATGCCCTACACAGACCATCTCAAAAAACTCCAGCTTTACTCCGTTGCATATCGCCTACTCAGAGGTGATCTCTGCCTAACATACAAAGCTATGTCAAACCCAGAGCTGTTGGACATGCTCCACTTAAAGAAATCCCAATCTCTCCGAGCTACACAGTCTAGGGACCTAAACCTTGTCACCACAATAAACAAAACATGCCGGAGGAATAGATTCCTGTCCCAGAGACTTCCCATACTCTGGAATAAACTAACTATCTATATCAAACAAATCTCCTCATTAGCACTCTTCAAGAAAAATCTTAATGATTGGACAGAAAATAGGAAATTCACCCCACGGATCACCTCTGTGGCTCTGTTCTACAGTGGCACAGGAAAATAATTTTCTTGGGCGGCAAAAGCCAGGTTACCTTTTTGGCTGGGCTTGTATAGGCCCCAGGGCTGATAGCCTAGTACCTACCTATGAACCTATGAACATACAGACAGCTATGTATACATATCCGTCTGTCCTTATCCCCCTCACACATGATTAATGTATCTATCAGTATGTTTCACATATATGTATGATACCAAAGTACACACATATATATATATATATATATATATATATATATATATATATATATATATATATATATATATATATATATATATATATATATCATTCCCTCCAGTACAGCTCTTTTGAGTGTGTACCTTTAACTCCCAGTGGGCATGGCTTCAGCCTTTAAAAAATGAAGTTATCACCTTACAATTCTAACAAATAATCATTGACATAGGTCAAATATCAATACAGTTGTGTTTGCCATCATGTATGCTTGAAGATAAAACATTCTGATACCTTCTATGTAGCATGGTTTTGGAATTATTAATGCAAATAGGAACAAGCAATATTTGATGCCTAGAGGCGCAGTAGGAGGTAACTGCAGATGAACCTGGAGACGTCACTCGGATGTAATGATATATATATATATATATATATATATATATATATATATATATATATATATAGCTATATCAATTACAATGATACATAGACTCTCCACACATATCTACATAACGCATGTGCACAATGTACACACACAGCAACATTTAAGGAGACATCCCTGTTATACACATTTATATATATAATATATATAGAACTGCAACCAGCCACATATGGCCATACTGGTAACTGTTCACACATAGCAGGGATATTAACAAGTATCGCCCTCCTAGAACACTAGATACAATAACAGTACCAAGCAATATCACTCTGCAGGCCCCACATGCTGTCTAACACAAGGCTACTTTGCATATTCCACAAGTGCTGTTCCTGCAATCACCTATACAATAGATGTCACCTGTAACACATGCAATCAGTACTGAAAGCTATAGTGTGTAATAGTAGATAGGTAGGGGTTCTAATCTCACATCAGCCAACTCTGTGTGTGTAAATATAGCCACTTGCAGCATTATGGACATGTCATATGGGCTATCCCCATGCAATGGTTACGCATTTTATGGCCCTGTGACTAGCTGCTGGCCTCTACAATGCCCTCCTCTACAAGCCTGCTGATGTCATTTACCTTACAATCTCTGGCAGATAGTCTGCTATCAGGTAAACTCTGTGGCGCATGTGATAAGTACTGTGAGCATTAGTGCATAAGAGTAAATAGGTCGAGGTTCTAATCTCATATCAGCCAAGTCTGTGTGTGCGTGCATGTGTGTGTGTGTGTGTGTGTGTGTGTGTGTGTGTGTGTGTGTGTGTGTGTGTGTGTGTGTGTATGTGCATGTAAATATAGCCCCTTGCAGCACTACAGGAATGCCCATATGGGCTATCTACATGCAATGTTTATGCATTTTATGGAGATGTGGTGCTAGTGCCTGATGGTGACTGCTGTCTGCTGGGGCTGTGTCCTCACAGGACCACCCAGGACCACATGCTCATGACTTGCCACATCATGGTGTGGACAGCACACTTCCCTCTGTAGCTCTGGAGGTACTGCCATTACAGGAGCATGACTGTCCACAGCCACATGGACTCTCAGCAGATGATGCTGATGATCTATGTCCACGTGTCCGATGCCCAACTCCAACCAGATGTTCCAGCACAGACAATGTGCGGTCCAAGACAGACACTGTCTCAGCCCACCATCTGTCCATTACATCAGCAAACCAATCCAGGGTGTCCTCAATGCTTGATAGCAGTCACAGATGTCAGACTGTGCTGTGTCCATAACCCTAAGCATCTTTCTGGTGTTGCATTCAGAACATGCCTGTGAGTCCATGACGGCCCAAAACATGCACCTACTGACCCGTGATATGACACCTGCAGCACATGGTGGATGGACAGCAGGCCTCCTACAAGCACCCCTGTCAATCCACCTGTGTGGGACCTCACCAGATGTCTGGCTATAGCCAGTGTCTACACTCACTGACGCCATAGTTGCCACACTGCCCTATTCAATGTTGCCACCCTCTGACTGTTCAATATCTCTGGCTTCTGGGGACTGGGAATGTGTGGACATATTGACTGTGTGCGGTGACAAAGAGGGCAGAAGAGGAATGTCAATCTCTGGGACAGATTCATCCCCTGACAACCTCACCTTTGCCTCACTATGTCCACCATCATCATCAGAGTCCAATGAGACACTGACATCAAGTTGTGAGTGAGACAGACTCCAACCCCCCTGTTCACCTGTGAGAAGCAAGACAAAAGCAGTGCATTACTACCTGCACTATTATGTATGGTAATCCACACAGACCCATACAGATGAGGATCCACAACTGCATTACCAGTCCCACATTTCCTCATCTCCATTGCCATGCATAACAGATAACCTCACACCAACATGCACAGACAAGTCAAGCCCTTTATAACATGCACTTCAGCTATATATAGTTAAAGTTGCCAGTACAATCTACCTGTAAGGTATGCAATATGAAACTATACATGATAGAACTACACATAAAACCCAGTACACCTTTCTTGAGAATAATATGTCAGTACTAGTGTCACTGCCTCAGGGATGTACCATCTCCCTTTTGTGTTTGAACAGGCATCTTAGAATAATTCCCTCCTGCATACCAGACTGTGTAGTGCAAATGTGTCAATGGTCATTTAAATACACACCTGTGATTACCCAGTCTATAAATTGTAGTCAGCTGTTCCAGAATGGAACATACAAATATTCTACTCTGGCTAAACACAACATTTGTACATAGGGAAATATGGCAGCCCTTAACTTTCATATATATGGTATATATAATCCATAAAAAACAGTATCACACTCACCAGATAAAGGACCATGGACTTGGGCCACACCTGATGGACTTATGAAAAGGTGTGGGACAGGTATTGTCACACCACCAAATATTGCAGCACTACAAGGTAATGTGTGCATATATCCACATGTACAGTAGATACTGTGATACTGTCTGTATTGCTGACATTCTATGTGTGTACAACTGAGCATAAACCCCAACCCTCCAAATCAGATAAACTTGACACCCCTGTACAGGTATGTACAGCCTGCCACAATGACTGATACAGTATTACACTGGTGAACACAGAAAGCTTACATGGACACTCCTCTGCTGTGGAAACTGTGGCACCCACCTCCACGATGCATGGTGTGATGGATGCCTGGGAGCCATCATGTGTTCCTGGATTCACTAGGAATTCCTCTGTGGCTGAGAGTGGCTGTTCCATCACAGGTCCTCCACCAGTAGTGGCATGATCCCTGGCAACATCAGCTACCCTTTGTCATGCAACATTCACCATGTCTGTGGCCCAGTGTCGGACCTGCTTATAGATACTGACCTGTTGGCCAGTCTGATTGATATCCGACACAAGGTCTGTCACAATGATGCCTGCTATTCCTGATTATGCCTCCCCCTGGACAACAAGATCTGATGGTGCTCTCTCAGTCCATCTACTATTATGTCATTCTCCGCATCTGAGAAGAGGGCATGTTTTCTAAGGTACATGGTTCCTGAAAGATAACAAAAGGGGAATACATTACAGGACCAGATACATGGACATCCACTATGTACAGATTCAGCACACCCATAATGGTCTGCAATATTCACTGCTCCCTCACACATCACACCTCACAGTCTGGCAACACACTATGTGTGTGGATACTACTAAGATAGTAGCAATACTGGGGCATGTCCCTGTGTGCCATGACAGATTCTGCTGTATGTTCCTACACCCAGCACTGTAGTCTACTGTGGTGTGTCCTCTATGGGCAAACTTTCACTAATATGTCATATGGCCACTGCCAGATAAATAGCAGTGTGCTATTACAACCCAACCACTATATGGGGACAATCCAGCAACACCAGTATGCCACAATGACAGTAAACAATGCAAACTTGCTGTAGTATATGTTCCCTGTAAGCATTATACCTCTGAACTATACAGATGTTTGCAGAATGTCAAGATGTTTGCCTCATAGTTTTGGTCATTTTCACACAAAAGTATGGATTTCTGACAAATGGTTGGCCAATCATTGATGGTTGCTGTCAGAAAATAAAGACAGATGTCATACCCTTCAGAACACAGTTTTGCTTCTGTAATGTCTATTTTATTCACTTTCTTACTTTGTACGAGCAATATTTAAACAGTGTCACTAAGTTTGGGCCTTTGTTCCCCCATTAAGTATGGCTTTGTCCTTATTTCTTGCTGTAAGAGGTTGACAGGTATGTTAGGCATAGCTCTCAACCAAACAGCGACAAATGTCAACAGAATCAGGGACTTAGCCAGAGTACATCAGGGACATTCAAGGACACTTTTAAAAATGTTAGAACTATTTATGTGAGACATTGACAGAATAATAGGAGTTGAGTTACAGTACATCATTTGACATTACAGCACTGTCACTATATATTACATGTAATCCACTAGCTTTCCTACAACAGCCAACCATTGCAGGAGGGATTAACAAGGACAGGGCTAAGATGTGAGTGAAAATCAGGGACAGATGAGAGGCATGTCTGTAGCTATAGGACAGCAGAGTATCAAAAATATGTCATCACCATAGATCTAAGACAGGTTTACTGCTGTAATCCCTATTCCTTATACCTTCATCCTCCCATCTGCATCCTGTTATATGTAGAAATCTATTACATACCTGGTGGAGTGCAGTACTTCTTTGTTGAACTTTGCTTCTGGTAATCTTTTGAAAATAAGCTCTCTTTGTGAGTTAAGTCTCATACAGACTTGTTCCCCGTAACCAGCTGCCTGCCTTTTTAAGGTACTGCTCATTAGCAGGTAATTGCCTCTGCATCAATCTGTGGCTCAGATTTGGTAATTGCAGCCAAAACAGCTGAATTGCACATCATTAGCCCATGACATGCTACTACAGTGCAATGTATAAGGCCTTCATGTAGACCCGGGCTCCTTTCTTAGTTGTTAAGATTGACATTACTGAGGTGTGGAGACTACAGCATCACAGAGGGTAGGTACCACAACTGTGAACTGTAGAAATTTATGCAGTATGTGCACAGTTTTGCCTCATATGTGTGGTCAGTGTCCCATGACATTGTGGTCATTTGGCAGTTCACTGGCACACATTGTGGATTGAGGTCAGTAATGAAAGACAGACATTTGAGTGTCAGACTTCATACCCATCAGAATATGCCTCCTAATGCAATAGCTGTTATTCTATCAACTTACTATCTTTGTATGAGCAAACTGTTAAACATGTCCCTGTATCTTGGCCTTTGTCCTCCCATTACATTTGGCTGTGTCTGGATTCCTTGTTCTAGGGGGTTGGGAGGTATTGTAGGTTTGTAGCAGTTACCTTTACATGCAGCTGTGTGTGCTACAGGCTGTAGCTGCTGCTGCAGCCTAGAACACATAGAGGGGGTGTGAACACTTTGGAAGATAACAAGCTGTACATGTAACTGTGGCAGCTGTGGCAGCAATATCATTACAGCAGAGCCAGAGTAAGGGTACCCTTTACAGTCCAACTGAGGCATTGGATTAAGGTACATCTGTTTTGCAACAGTGCCAATAACAGAGTAATAGGCGGCATGTAGTTAGGGTATATGAATTTGTGCAGTGTGTCCTTGTCTGCAGGCCTTTGACTTGCAAAACTAGAATGCAGTTCATTAATTAGCAGTAAGCTGTGCAGGAAAAGATTGCATGACTAAGTCATTACTTGCTGTCTTCACAATGATGTAATTGAACTGCAGCACAAAACTGGATTGAACTCAGGACTGTGTGTGAAAAACTGCACTGCATGAAAGGCATTTAACAGACTAAGCTACTGAGTCACTGCTGCTTATTGCGCCAGAGTCCAAGTTACACTCCCATTTTCCCATTACTTTTTATTCCAGTTTACGTGGTATGGCTCGGCTTACAGCTCTGCTGAGACATGCCTAATGATTGTAAGTGGCAATCTCTATCTTTTGCTGAAAACATCTGCTTTAAATAAGATCTGCATGGTGTGATGGGTTAATGCAGTGGGCTGTAGGTATGATGGGCTTGGGTTTAAAACGTGGCAGAGCTTTTTATTTTGTACATATGTCTGACAATGTAATACACATATTTAATCATTAGAGCTCCATTTAAGCTGAGCTAAGCGAAGTGGCATGGCGAGCCACTCCGCTCAACCCCATGCAAATCAGTGCTAAAAAATATAAAGAAAAGAAAAAGGGGGTGATAGGAAAGTGGTGAAATTGGGTAAAGCAGGAGGAAAACATAGTGTAAGACAGGTAGGGATGTGCAGGAAGGCTGTAGGAAAGAACCATAGCTATCCATTTCTTGTACAGCAACAGCTGTGCACTTTGACAGATTTTGTAGATGAATTTGGACTCTTAAACCCCACAGAGAGGAGTGAGGACAACATAACTCCATTGTCAAGCCAATCGGAGCAAATTATTTCTGCCCAGTGGACATATGTGCTAATGGAGAGTTATTTATGTGGTAATTTTTCTGGGGGGGACAGGAGCAATTTTATTTTTTATTAAAATGAGAGTGGCATGTTAGGGAAGGGACATAGGTTCATGTGGGGAGGTAGGCTGGGTAGGAGAGGATGCATTTGCAGACAGACAAGACAGCAGACAGGGGCAGTGTGTGATACATGAGGTGGGTGAACACCTTGGATAAGGAGAGTGTTGTGGAATCCAAGTCACACATGCCTCCAGATGGCAGCAACATGACTCATGTCCCCACCCATGGCACTGTCAGCACTGCTCCTTCACTGCCAGGAGGGTGGCTGTGCTGAACACTGGGCACCAGGGCAAGTCTACCCCCCCCCGGTTCACCAGCGTGTGCTAAATATGGTGCAGGTGGAGGTGATAGCTGTGATGAAAAATTCTGTCCACCATGACAAGCAGTTGATCCTGGATGACAACAACCCCTCCACCACCACTCCCAAGGGGAGGCTGGGCCCCATCCCCTGAGGAGGTCCTACCTAATTCCACAGCTGGGCAGGGGCACTAGAGGGGGCACCAACAATCTGGGTTCCAGACATGACAGGACCCAGTGCCATGGCCATTTGAGGCAAGGTACATGGATCAGCTGGAACTGTCCTACCCTGATGTGCTGTGGTAATGGAGGTATAGCAATAAGTATAGGTTAGTTGTGAACAAATCATTGTTAGTAATAGCACCATGGCAGAACATTGGAAATAACCCAATTACATATCAATGTATATTTCATGAAACACAACAATAAATAACAGAACAGTCAGTATGTTAACAGCATGCCAGTAACAGTTAAATCATAAGGCCAACAAAATAGGTAATTTAACAAGATATGTTAATATGCAACCATTATAATGCATAACAATAATAAAACACATGTCCAAAAGTACAGTTAATGTAACAACATATGTTAATAGTAAACCATAACCAATGACTAACAATAAGAAATAAATAAAGATAAGGGGTAGGGAGAGAGAGAGAAAAAAGTCCATTAGTAAAATTGAAGGTCATTCCTTGACAACAGTACTACTATCTACTCTACGGTTCTGTATTTTTTTATGTGTACAGTGACTATAAGTCTCCTATAGCTGATGTAGCACATACATACCTCTCAAGCTACTTGCATGGGACACTATGGGCCAAGCAGTAACAACTGCGAGTACAGAACTACACAGGACACTTGCATATCAGGTGGCCCTATATAACTACCAAGATGTTCTGTGGGCTGATTTGGTGATACTTTGCAATCTAAGTAATCATTTCTATGGTAATCCTGTAACAGATGGATTTCACACTAATTGCATAATGTGAAATTGTGACACTTGAGAGACATGTATGTGTACAATACAGACACTAAACAGCTGTCATGTCTTGGTTGACAAGCATGATAATAGAACCCAGTAGCAGTGATTGCAGTGTACATCTGCATAAAATGTCTTAACTGACTGCAGCAACTTTTAACAGATACTCCAGTCATGCAGCCATACCAGGATTACACATTTTATTTCTTACTGAACATTGCCGATAAACACATTCTTGTTAATGATTTTAACAGTCTGTGACATCTAAACACACAATTGTCTACTCATAATATGGGCTACCTTACCCACTTACGTGTATTTCCTGTGGAGAGAGAAATTGTGAGCATTACTTGACTGCTACTGTATTATTTACTGCTACATACCAATAGATTCAAACCCTGGACTGTGTATGGCAAAATGTACTATATACAGAGCATTTAGGAAACTGAGATACTGAGTCACGGCTGATTACTGACTGATATTTGCCTAGAGCTCACCTGGAACCAAAATATGACTTTGTAGTACTACTCCAGTCTTCTGATGTCCTGACACAAACTACAAAATAATCCAAAATACTGCTACAGGACAGTCAGCAGAAAAGCAAGTCAGTCCTTCAATAAACTTTATTTCAATAAAAATACGTGCTTTCATTGACTTAAACCATATGTGAACTTCTTCAGAGGTATATTTCAGTATCATATCTGTGAAGTCAACAAACAATGTCAGCTCATGGAGTGGGCTACCTCACTCATATACCTTTATTACCTGATGTCTGTGGATGACAGAGCATTATGTGATCAACACTGGCCTACAGACAGCCTTGAACAGTACTATATGAGTTAACCAACACAATTTGCAGCCATTAGATTTACATTCTACAGCTATTACAGTGTTATACTTGACCGCAGCACCTTACCTTACAGCCTCACTGCATACAGCTCTACTGCAATGGTTACAACACAATCCTTATCCTTATTGGTGCTATTGGTATTGTTTCATGTTTTTATTGAACTACAGTTGGTATTATTCATTTATTCTACTGCAGACTTTATTGTATATACTTTAATGCAGTTATTGGTATTGTTTTATGTTTTTATTGCATTACAGTTGGCATTATTTATTTATTGCAATTCAACTCTGATTCCACATTTATTGCACTACAGACTTTACTGTATATACTTTAATGCAGTTATTGGTATTGTTTCATGTTTTTATTCCACTACAGTTGGCATTATTCATTTAATGCAATACAGTGCTAATTCCACATTTATTGCACTACAAACTTTGCTGTATATACTTCATTGCTGTTAATGCTTTATTCTTTCTTGCTTATTTCACTACAGTTAGCATAACACATCCATACTCACCACACTCAAGGTGCTACCTGGCCAAGCACCCGGCATGCAACTCAACATTGTGAGCTCTCTCAGCTGCAGCTGTTGCGAGAGAAGCACACCATTATGTATACCAGTTTCACAGACATTCAAATTACATATTGGTAAAACAGAGGCAAAATTACTTACATACTTGTGGGGCATTCCCTGCCCTCACATTTTGGGCCTAAATATCCAAGGTTACTCTTTTTTACCTTTTCAGGTCATCATGGTGGTGGCAACACTGCTCACCTGTGCAGGGGATACCAGTAACACTGGTAAGTTCTCTGGCCAGCAGGTTCCAGGCATCCGCCTTGCACTCTGAGCTCTGGAAACTGCCCTGCAGCAGCCTATATTCATGGTTTTTCACAAGGAGCCCAACCATGACCCTGGAATCCAGAATGCCCCATTGCTATGCCCGAAAGCGTGCACCTTCATCAACACCTCGAGACATAGTATACCTTCAGTTGACAGAACTCCAATGGATTATGCTGTAATCCCACATATTGGGCTTAATATAAGCTGTTTTCCCACCCTTACAAGTCACTGGGAAAAATTCAAAAAAGCAGCTCGTCACTTAGCACTGCACAAACCAGTGCAGCTGAGCTGAGAAGCATGAAAACTCACAGAACCATAATCTTAGTGGAGCTTAGTATAGCACAAACCAACCAAGTAAAGCTGAGCAGCTCACAAACATTGGCAGCTGTTACCATGTTTGTGTGGTGCTTAGCAGGTCTAAGCACAGTTGAGCAGAGCTTAACAGAGCACAGCAGGCTCATATTTTAAAATTCTCTGCATAATATGTACATCAAAATTAAATACATTTTTTCCCTTCCATGTAGTCAAAACCTGGACCTATTGCACATGAAGCCATAACTCTACTCATTTATCTACGTGTCTATGAAGAAATCTGCTATATCTTCACCTATACCACTGAGCTACATATAAGCAGCGCTAGTCATCATGGTGCACCTCGCAAACATGCTTAGACATACATACAAACCTTTAAATAAATAATTAATTACATTCAGTTTCTAATTTTAGATGTCTGTGGGTGTCTGCTATTTTATATGTGTATGTGGAGCTTGGCATTGCTGTGCTCTATGCCACGCTGCACAAACATGATTTAAAAAAATAAATAAATAAAAATAAAACAAAAGGACATTGTAGGGATCCTCACACTCATCTGCAGCTGCAGTTAGCACTACACCTCTCCCTACTCTGATTCAATAGCAGTGGTCATCAGCTACCCCTCGGAACAGTGGTGGGGACCATTGCAGGGAGCCTTACACTCATCTGCAACTGTAGTTAGCACTACACCTCTCCCTACTCTGATTCAAAAGCAGTGTTCATCAGCTCTCCCTTGGAACAGCAGTGGGGACCACTGCAGGGAGCCTCACACTCATCTGCAGCTGCAGTTAGCACTACATCTCTCCCTACTCTGAATCAATAGCAGTGTTCATCAGCTACCCCTCGGAACAGTGGGGGGACCACTGCAGGGAGCCTCACACTCATCTGCAGCTGCAGTTAGCACTATATTTTCTCCCTACTCTGATTCAATAGCAGTGTTCATCAGCTACCCCTCAGAACAGCAGTGGGGACAATTGCAGGGAGTCTCACACTCATCTGCAGCCACAGTTAGCAAGATGCCTCTCCCTACTCT
>NC_056745.1:24073276-24113276 GCF_019279795.1 Protopterus annectens
CTGAACAATTGCAAACAGCTAAATTGCTTGGACAATGGCACTTAAAATTATAACTGGAGATATCTATACAATATCTGCTAACTGCCAAATGGCTAAACAGATTTGTTTAGATGACTCTGCAAGGGAGCAACTATGGACTAAACACTACTAACAACAGGTATGACAGTTTAGTGAAGCAATTGTGCAGCAAGCGAAAGCTAGGAGCAGAGTGGAACAGTGAAAGCAGGTGACAGATACAAAACCAGTAAGAACAGTGCATATAGAGATGAGATGGAACAACTGATTACCTGGTGTGGAAATAACAACTTAGCAATAAATGTGAATAAGATAAAAAAGAGTTAATTGTGGACTACAGGAAAAATCACAAGAAACAATCTCCCCACCAATGGGGAAAGAGTGAGAAGTACGAAGGTCCTGCGAGTGACATCGATGAGGACATGTCTGGGAACACAAATACAAATACCACAGGCAAGAAAGCACACCAGAGATTGCACTTTTTAAGAAGGCTGAGGACAGTGAATCTTCCATCGACAGTTCTCCCTACCTTTTACAGAGGTACTACAGAACACATCCTGATGAACAACCTCGTAGTATGGTATTGAAACTGCTTTATCTTTGAGCGCAAATCGCTCCAGAGAGTGGTGAAGACAGCCAAGAGGATCATTAAGACCACCTTACTACCTATCCATGACTTGTACTTATCCAGATACCTCGGCAGGTCCAGAGGAATAATTAAAGACTGCACTCACCCTGCTTACAGACCGTTCCTGCATCTGTCATCCGGAAAGTGATTCTGAAGCATACGTTGCAGAACTACGAGATTCAGGAACAGCTTCTTCCCTAATGTCTCAGGCTGCTGAACTCTAGTAACCACTACACTCCACGATGTCCACCTGGGTCATTAGGAACCGTCTCAAATTGTGCATTAACCTGGATACCAGTCTCATCTAATGCTTAGTGCAATATTCACCATGACTGTAACTTACAGGCCATCTAAGGCAGTAGCAATGCAGTAAAATATCTCTTCTTCCAGTGCAATCCATGTTGCGAATTCATAAATTAACCATACTGCAATACTCTAATGTTCACAGTGCAATACTGAAATGTCTCTTTCTGTGCAAGGTTCAATGGAATGTCTTAACCAAGTACCTGTGCAATACTAAAGTCTCATGCAAGTAAGTGTTCACTGCAAAAAATGTTAAAAAATGTGTTTCTAATTATGTGAAATATTAGTCTGTCTACCTGCAGGTCTGTGATGTAATAGCTAGAATTTCATTCAGTTTTTGCACTTGTGTGATTTCTAAATGACAATAAACTTTACTTTGACAGTGCAAATGACAGAAAAGCTTGGACGGATGCAGGCAGCGGCATGAGGTGGTAACAGCGAAAGAATGTTCCAGGGCAGCTGGACAGGATTTCAAAAGGAGACATGAACAGCACTCTGTACACTATTATCCACAGTAGTCTGGTCTCAGCAATGCTGTGCTTGTACAACAGTCCAGCATTTTAAAGCCGTGGAGTTTCAGGTAAAATGGAACTGTCCAACTGGTGGCAAAGTTGTCAATCCATCCCTCTCAACTGGTAACTAGGAGTCAAATGCTCCTGCCTCCAATTCACAAGGAGCAAGTAGAAACAGTAATACCAGGCAGGGCAAGCAAAAACACGTCACAGAAGTATCCATCGACTGGTAGAAAAGTGCCACATGTTATTAGAACTCTAAAAAAACAGCTTACAACGCTTCACTGCTAAAAACAGCTCACAACTCTTCACTACTCTGTTCTTTCCATGTACATTTGTACATATGAGCTGTGCTAGGTTGTACGGGTTGCAAGAAATAAGAAAAACAGGTCTGATTACACAACAGCCAACAAAAAAAGAGAGTGAAAAGGTGTTTATAGAATGTAGAACAGGGTTTGCTGCTACATATTTAACTGGCCTAAGAAAATGGGAACCAAGCAGTCAGTAGGAGACTGTAGCAAAAGCTGCCTGTTTCAGTTTTGATTAAGACATAACGAGATTTACCCCTCCTCTCACAAGGAGTGAGAACGGAATCTCTGCAGGCAGACCAAAGCAGGTGATTCAATGCACTAATCCCACAACATGTTGTTGTCACAGATGGTGAAGGGTTGATTAGATCAGTCACATACTCATCGGTTGGTTAGATCAGTTACACGCTCATCGGTTGGTTAGATCAGTCAAACGCTCAGCAGTTGGTTAGATCAGTCACGCACTCATTGGTTGGTTAGATCAGTCACATACTCATCGGTTGGTTAGATCAGTCACACGCTCATCGGTTGGTTAGATCAGTCAAACGCTCATCGGTTGGTTAGATCAGTCACGCACTCATTGGTTGGTTAGATCAGTCACATACTCATCGGTTGGTTAGATCAGTCACACGCTCATCGGTTGGTTAGATCAGTCATACGCTCATTGGTTGGTTAGATCAGTCACACACTCATCAGTGGCTATATCAGTCACACAGTCATCAGTTGATCAGTCACACAGTCTTTGTTTGGTTAGATCAGTTACACACTCATTGGTTGATCAGATCAGTCATGCACTCCTCTCTTCTTTTCTCCTTCTCACATCAGCTGCAATATGTATTGTGATCAGCAGGTCAGCCAAAGCAAGATTCTGGGAAAGCTCAGACTGTTCTGCTTCTGTTGGAGGGAATCCATAATCACCTCACAAGCAATAGCAGTTTGGCCAGAGATATTACAATCTTCAAAAGAAACGGTTTAAAAAAATGGTGCATTTTGTACAACTGCTGCCCCACATTTGTAAATGTGTTAATCACTGACCGGGAGAAAAAGACAATGCAATATTTCAAGTATTTGTTTTAAATAAAATTCATTGATGATGGACAAGAAGATAGTAATCTCTTCAATATATAGAGATCTAAATTGTGATAATGGCTATGAATATTCACATTTTCCATGCGCTGGGTATAGGTTCATAGGTTCATAGGTTTATACTAGGCTATCTGCCCTAAGGCATTTATAAGCCTAGCTCAAATTATTGTGGCTTACGCCACCCCTTATATGAAAAAATACTGTGCCCATTAGTTTGTTGTGCCTCTGTCCAGCAGTGACACAGAGATGATTCCTGGGGTAAACCTACGATCTCCCATCCACAGGTCTAGATTTCTCTTGAACAGAGTCAGCGAGGTGCTCTGCCTCACATGGACCGGGATTTTATTCCACAGCATAGGGAGTCTCTGAGTGATAAATCTATCCCTCCAGCACGTCCTATTTATATCCATGCTAAGGTTTAAGTCGCTTGCTCTAGTGGTTTTGGTGGATTTGGATTTTTGAGGTGGAGCATGTCCATTAATTCCGGGTTGGACATGGCCTTGTATGTCAGGCACATGTCACCTCTGAGCAGACGGTATGCGACTGAATAGAGCTGGAGTTTCTTCAATCTGGCAGCATATGACAGATTTTGGAGTCCCTTTATCCTTTTGGTGAGGAACTTTTGGGGTCTCTCCAATTGCTGCAGATGTCGGGTGAGATACATCCCGAATGGGGCATTGTACTCGATCATTGGTCTGATAAGTGAAGAGTACAGGGAACAATGACCTCACTAGATCTGGATGTGAATCCCTTCATGATCAGGTGGGCAATGTAGAAGGTCTTTCTAACCACTTTAGCAATGTGAGTGTCAAAAGAAAGGCCACTGTCAACCTGGGTCCCCAGGTCCCTGATAACCTCTTCTGTGCTTAGTGGATTGCCACCTATATGGTAGCTTGGGGTTACCTTGTTTTTCCCGAAGGGTATGACTATACATTTTTGGCGTTTAACTTCAGGCCATGGCTCTGGCACCAGCTATCTGTTTCCGTGAGTCCCTTCTGAAGGATATCCGTGTCCGATGCACTTTCCACTATGGCCCAGTTTGCAGTCGTCTGCAAACTTTGTCAGCCAAAGTCCTCCCATGTTGGCCTGTACTTCTGAGAAGTAGATGCCAAACAATAGGGGCCAAGGACCGAGCCCTGTGGGACACCACTTGTGACCGGCTTGGAGTCTGACACAGCGCCAGCAACTCTAACCCTGTGGGTTCTGTCCTTAAGCCAGTTTGCAACCCATCTTGTGACATATGGGTTTACATTTAAGCTGGTAAGTTTTTCTACAATACCCGAGTGGGGTATTGTGTCGAAAGCCTTTGCAAGGTCAAGGTAGGCTGTATGGACTGCCTTTCCTCATCAATGGCCTTGGTGACTGTTTCAAGAAGTCGACCAAGTTCAAAAGGCATGATCTTCCCTTGACAAAGCCAAACTGGGTCGGGTCCAATGTCTGCAAGTCCCCTATATCTTTGTTTATGAGCTCCATTATGATCCTCTCCATAGCTTTGCAGACTAGACTTGTTAAGCTTATGGGCGGTAATTACCAGGGTCCGTGAGGCACCGCCTTTGTGGAGTGGGACCACAGTTGCCGTCGCCACTCCTTGGGCATGTATCCTGTGGTAAGGCTAAGATTAAACAGCTGCCTTATGTGCGGGTTTAATTCCTCATTTAGCTCGTGTAGCACACAGCCGGGGACACCATCCGGTCCCATTGATGCTGTGTTTTTAGCTTTAGAGAGCAGCTTTCACCTGCGCATTTGAGATGTCCAGGAGGCTACACTCGGCTGGGATAGTTATCTCTCCTTTAGGGGAGAGGGGTGAAGTTTGCACTGAACCTGTCTGCCAGTATGTTGGCAATGTCTGTGGGTTCAGTGATTTTTGTATCATTTTGGACTAATTCTGAGCATATCTGGGAGTTTCCACCCAGGTTCCTAACATAGCTGAAAAAGGCCTTATGATTGTCCTTTGAATCAATGGCAATTTTCTCTCAAAATTGGCCTTAGTTGATTTTATGAGTGCTCGTATTTTTTACTAATAATGATCAGGGTGACTTCCCTTTTATGGATTTTGTTCTATCATGTAATAGCTTTCTCCTCTTATTGTAAAGTTTGTTAATGGCTGGGGTCCACCAGACTGGACGTTTGCCCTTTGTGGAAAGAGTCTTGGTTTTATTTGGGATTGCCTGATCCATGCAGTCCTGGAGGTGTTCATAGAAGGCATTTGTAAGGGCTTCCGCAGCTTGGGTTGTGGTTTCCTCTGGCTCAGGGGCCTTGAAGGATACCACACCAGTCTTGAGTAGTGTGAAGTTTGCTTAAGAGAAGTTCTCCACTATGGTTTTTTTTGTTTGGGGGGGGGGGGGGATGTGGATTTCCAGTGAGATTAGTTTATGATCAGATCTCACCAATGAGGGATATACTTCCGGTGGAGCATTTTGTCCCCATGTTTGTGACAATGAGATCTAGTATATTTTCTCCTCTCGTGGGAACAGTGACTAGCTGTTCCATGGCATTTGAATTTATGAACTCCAGGAACCGTTGGGCTAGAAAGTTAGGGCTTGAGTAATGTTCCCAGTCTATATTCGGGTAGTTGAAGTCACCCAATATGATGGTGTTTGGAGATACATTTATACCCTCCAGTGTCTTCAGGAAGGCTGTGTGGGGTTCCTGAGTTTGAGAGGGTGGCCTGTAGCATGCTACAATTTGTAGAGCAGTTTTGCCTATGGTTAGTTGCACCTGGATGGTTTCCGAAGCTTGCCACCAACCTGGAGGTGTGAGTATCCTTTATGAATATGGATACACCCCTCCTTTTGTGGTGTGGTCCGGGTTTTGGGGCGAACGCATGATATGAGGTAAAACCTAATAGTGCCGGGTGCTCTCAGGAGCCTTGAACCAGGTTTCAGTTACAGCACAGACATCGATGTTCTCCATACTGAGAAGGGCCTCGAGTGCGTGCATTTTGAGATTTAGACTTCTGGCATTGAGCAGCATTACCCTCAGTTTCTTCCCATTTTTGTTTTCTAGGGTGGTAGGTTTAGAATTTGAGCCTTGCCTAAAAAGGCACTATGGGGTGGCAAGAGCCTTAGCCAATATCCGGAATCCCAGGGTGACAGGTGCAAGCCGTCCCTCATGGCAGCGTGGCTTGTCAAGCATGTCATCCCAGGCAGACAGACACTGGATCCCCTTTGAATGACACCAGACATTAAGCCAATTGTTAAAGCTGATCATCTTGTCTCTATATTGTGGCATCATTCTTGGTGAAGGAAGGATACTGCTCAGGGTTAGGGTCATACCTGCCTGGGCTACATAATCAGAGAGCTCCTCTATGTCTTTTTCATGTAGTCCAGGGAGGTACGTCTCAGGTCGCTCACACCAGCATGGACAATGACTGTGTCATATTTGTACTTGCCATGGAGTGACCCGAGTGCTTGTGTTATGTGGCGGATTCTAGCGCCCGATAGGCAGCTTACTGTGACCCTCTCCTTGTTCAGCCTGGTGAGTGGGACGCCAGTGTGTCTGACTATGGAGTCAACTATGACAAGTATGTTTGGTGTTGTATTTGGCCTTAAGGGCTGTGACTGCTTTGCACACTGCTTTGTGGTTTATGTGTTGCTTGTGGGGTGTCTTGAGGTAGCAGTTGTTTGGGTGTCTGCTTTGGAGGCCTCTGCTGTTTAGATAAATTTTTACTCAGAGCTTCCGAGTATGTCTTTGTGTGTTTATGTGTTTGATTCAGTGGAGTGGTAGCATTATGTGAGGCTGGTTTTGTGGTGTGTGTAGTTGCCTTCTCCTCCTGTCTGGTCTTGCCAGTCCTGAGTTGAGAGAGCTCAGCCTCCAGTTTGGCTAAATAGCTGCATCTCTCGCAAGTACTTGTGTTATATGATTAAAAGTCAACATACATGATTATTCAAGCTTATACCTACAGATGAAGCATTCTCTGCAGAGCCTGAAAAATTAAAGCAGCTACCTTGCGACAGTGGGTACAAATAAATTATATCCAGGACATTTTACATGAAGTCAAGAAGTGTAGAACATCCATCTGTAGGCCTATTATGGCATTATAATTTATAACATTTGTAACATTAATGACTTTGCAAATAACAAAAAGTAAGACAAACTATTAATTGTATTTCTGACCACAAATTCTACTCTCATACTGTGTCACATACTCATAGTATTAACATACCACAGATAAAAAAGGCCATCGCAGACAAGTGGAAGGTTTTAAATGGACGCCCAGACTTTTTACACGAGGTTGGTAACGCATCGACTTTTGTTAATTAGAGATGGGTTATCCTAAATATGATTTTACAGAGCGATAACAAAACATTGTGATACAGTCACTAATACAGTGTGCATCCCTGAGAATTACACAGTCATTATACATATATAAAGAGTGGCTCAGTCCTTATATGGACATCATTTAGGACACTTATAAGTACCAACTAAAGAGAATGCTCATGTCTTAGATATGTTGCAATGTGCCTATATTGTGATAGTGTCTACATGGGAAGCAGACAGAAGGTGCACTGATGTACTTATTACCATGAATTTGTGATTCCTTACAGATATAGCACAGTGCCCAACAGTATTATTCAAACTCTGATAGTTTAACAAAGTCTTTTGCAGTTAAGAGAGTAGAAGATGGCAGAGGCTGATAGTATTTTAGAAGAAGAAAAAAATGCTTTGGCAGTAATATGAATGCTACTACCCAGGTTTCAATGGACATCTCGCCATCAAAGTGTCTTCAAATTAAGTCCTCTTAAGTATAAGTCATTCTACTACAATGCCACTACCCAAGTTTCAATGGACATCTCACCATCAAAGTGTTTTGAAGTTAAGTCCTCTTAAGTATAAGTCATTCTACGTTTCAGTTTAGCCATTTAGCTTGGATACTCCAGCATTTCTTGTGCTATTTTGCAATGTCATTGTTTTGTATTACATAAAATAAGGCTTGAATCATAAACCCATGTTTTATGTCACTGCAGCACTGTCCCATATACGTCTTTACTAGTTATCCTGTTACATCCACATGCATGTTTATTAGTTATCCTATTATATATCCACATGTATGTTAACTAGTTATCCTATTATATATCCACATACATGTTTACTAGTTATCCTATTATATATCCACATGCATGTTTACTAGTTATCCTATTATATATCCACATACATGTTTACTAGTTATCCTATTATATATCCACATGCATGTTTATTAGTTATCCTATTACATCCACATGCATGTTTACTAGTTATCCTATTATATATCCACATGCGTGTTTACTAGTTATCCTATTATATATCCACATGCATGTTTACTAGTTATCCTATTATATATCCACATACATGTTTACTAGTTATCCTATTATATATCCACATGCATGTTTATTAGTTATCCTATTACATCCACATGCATGTTTACTAGTTATCCTATTATATATCCACATGCATGTTTACTAGTTATCCTATTATATATCCACATGCATGTTTACTAGTTATCCTATTATATATCCACATACATGTTTACTAGTTATCCTATTATATATCCACATGCATGTTTATTAGTTATCCTATTACATCCACATGCATGTTTACTAGTTATCCTATTATATATCCACATGCATGTTTACTAGTTATCCTATTATATATCCACATGCATGTTTACTAGTTATCCTATTATATATCCACATACATGTTTACTAGTTATCCTATTATATATCCACATGCATGTTTACTAGTTATCCTATTACATCCACATGCATGTTTACTAGTTATCCTATTATATATCCACATACATGTTTACTAGTTATCCTATTGTATATCCACATGCATGTTTACCAGTTATCCTATTATATATCCACATGTATGTTAACTAGTTATCCTATTATATATCCACATACGTCTTTACTAGTTATCCTATTACATCCACATGCATGTTTACTAGTTATCCTATTATATATCCACATGCATGTTTATTAGTTATCCTATTACATCCACATGCATGTTTACTAGTTATCCTATTATATATCCACATGCATGTTTACTAGTTATCCTATTACATCCACATGCATGTTTATTAGTTATCCTATTATATATCCACATGCATGTTTATTAGTTATCCAATTATATATCTACATACATGTTTACTAGTTATCCTATTGTATATCCACATGCATGTTTACTAGTTATCCTATTATATATCCACATGTATGTTAACTAGTTATCCTATTATATATCCATATGTATCTTTACTAGTTATAATGTATATGTATTTTAAACATGTTTTATAGGTAACTAGCTATCCTATTATATATATATATATATCCATATGCATCTTTACTAGTTATCCAATTATATATCCACATACGTCTTTACTAGTTATCCTATTACATCCACATGCATGTTTACTAGTTATCTTATTATATATCCACATACATGTTTACTAGTTATCCTACTGTATATCCACATGCATGTTTACTAGTTATCCTATTACATCCACATGCATGTTTATTAGTTATCCTATTATATATCCACATGCATGTTTACTAGTTATCCTATTACATCCACATGCATGTTTATTAGTTATCCTATTATATATCCACATACATGTTTACTAGTTATCCTATTGTATATCCACATGCATGTTTACTAGTTATCCTATTGTATATCCACATGCATGTTTACTAGTTATCCTATTGTATATCCACATGCATGTTTACTAGTTATCCTATTATATATCCACATGTATGTTAACTAGTTATCCTATTATATATCCATATGTATCTTTACTAGTTATAATGTATATGTATTTTAAACATGTTTTATAGGTAACTAGCTATCCTATTGTATATATATCCATATGCATCTTTACTAGTTATCCTATTATATATCCACATACGTCTTTACTAGTTATCCTATTACATCCACATGCATGTTTATTAGTTATCCTATTATATATCCACATGCATGTTTACTAGTTATCCTATTGTATATCCACATGCATGTTTACTAGTTATCCTATTGTATATCCACATGCATGTTTACTAGTTATCCTATTGTATATCCACATGCATGTTTACTAGTTATCCTATTATATATCCACATGTATGTTAACTAGTTATCCTATTATATATCCATATGTATCTTTACTAGTTATAATGTATATGTATTTTAAACATGTTTTATAGGTAACTAGCTATCCTATTATATATATATATATCCATATGCATCTTTACTAGTTATCCTATTATATATCCACATACGTCTTTACTAGTTATCCTATTACATCCACATGCATGTTTACTAGTTATCCTATTGTATATCCACATGCATGTTTACTAGTTATCCTATTGTATATCCACATGCATGTTTACTAGTTATCCTATTGTATATCCACATGCATGTTTACTAGTTATCCTATTATATATCCACATACATGTTTACTAGTTATCCTATTGTATATCCACATGCATGTTTACTAGTTATCCTATTGTATATCCACATGCATGTTTACTAGTTATCCTATTATATATCCACATGTATGTTAACTAGTTATCCTATTACATATCCACATACATTTACTAGTTATACTGTATACATATTTTAAACATGTTTTACAGGTAACTAGATATCCTGTTATGTATCCATATGCATGTTTATTAGTTGTACTGTATATTTATTTTAAACATGTTTTATAGGTAACTAGTTATCCTATTATATATCCACATGCATGTTTACTAGTTATACTGTATATCTATTTTAAACATGTTTTATAGGTAACTAGTTATCTTGTTATACAGCCATATGCATCTTTACTAGTTATACTATATATCTATTTTAAATATGTTTTTATAGGTAACTAGTTATTGTATTATATATCCACATGCATCTTTATTAGTTATACTGTATATCTACTTTAAACATGTTTAATATGTAACTAGTTATCCTATTATATATACACATGCATGTTTACTAGTTATACTGTACATCTATTTTAAACATGTTTTATAGATAACTAGTTATCCTATTATATATCCACATGCATCTTTACTAGTTATACTGTATATCTATTTTAAACATGTTTTATAGGTAACTAGTTATCCTATTACATACCCACATGCATCTTTACTAGTTATCCTATTACATATCCAAGTGCATCTTTACTGGTTATAGTATATATATTTTTAAACATGTTTTATAGGAAACTAGTTATTCTATTACATAACCACATGCATGTTTACTAGTTATACTGTAAATCTATTTTAAACATGTTTTATAAGTAACTAGTTATCGTATTATATATCCATATACATCTTTACTAGTTGTACTGTATATCTATTTTAAACAGGTTTAATAGGTAAATAGATATCCTATTATATATCCACATGTATCTTTACTAGTTATACTGTACAGCTATTTTAAACAGGTTTTATCGGTAACTAGTTATCCTATTATATATACAGATGCATGTTTCCTAGTTATTCTGTTTATTTTAAACAGGTTTTATAGGTATTTATTAAAGTATTTTAACATTCATTCAAGATTCTGTTTTATATTTATTTTTTACAATGCTTTTCAATAGTTTATGCTAATATTGACACTATGATTTGATTGGTTCAGTTTAATTGTGTCGTGACTTTAAACTTTATACAAATCTTGGTTTCATTAAAGATTTTAGCTCTAATGATGGTTAAAAAAAGATGAAAGCTCTAAAGCTCTAAACTGGCAAACTTAACCGGCAAGCTGTTTTTAATAAACATGTTGTTTAAATCCATTGTTCTTTTTATTTCAGTGCCTTCATGAGTCAGTTAGTGCTAGAATGTGTGGTTATTCTATGTTTAGTCAGAACGTGAGAAATGAACATTTATTACTGATAATGTTAATGTTGACTAAATCAATTTTAAGTCTTAAGCCCTATACGCATTACTGCTATGTGAGCTTAGTGTCCCCTGAGGGGGCCTTTGATTTTGGGGGAGGTCTCAAAATAATGTGGATGAAGCAGAGCATGGTCAGATTTTTTTGTTGTTTAATAATACAAGGTATCCATATGTTCTTCTAAATGTAAAATTTGAATAAGAAACTGCTTTCTTATTATGTAGCCCAGTGACTCTATGAGACGGCCAAAAATGCTAGATGGGAAGATCTTCTAGTAGGGATAGGGTTAAACTGAGTGGACAGTTTGCTAGGAGATGGAGAGATAGATGTAGGATAGGATGGATGAGAGGATATAGTGTCTGTGATGTATAACTGGCAACAGAAAGAAGCAGATGATAAGGTACGTGAGAATCGTTAGCTAGTTAGTAGCAGAGTGGAATAGAGAAGGAGTCATTTTCAATTAAGTATAGCTGTAGTTTACCCAATCACCAGTATCATCTGAGTTTAAAGGTACAAGGGACTGTTTGAGAACTCAGGTAAGAAATGTGATGCAAACACTTCTTAGATGATAGTAAAATACTGCTCAGATAACAATCACTGCTGTCACACCTGCTCAGGTAAGTGTTAAAGAGAAAGAGAAAGGAGTCCCTGCTGCCAATAAAGACTGGTTACGGGTTCAGATAAGAGTTAGTCACTGCTGTCACACCTGCTCAGGTAAGTGTTAAAAGGAAAGAGAAAGGAGTCCCTGCTGCCAATAAAGACTGGTTAAGGGTTCAGATAAGAGTTAATCACTGCTGTCACACCTGCTCAGGTAAGTGTTAAAGGGAAAGAGAAAGGAGTCCCTGCTGCCAATAAAGACTGGTTAAGGGTTCAGATAAGAGTTAATCACTGCTGTCACACCTGCTCAGGTAAGTGTTAATGGGAAAGAGAAAGCAGTCCCTGCTGCCAATAAAGACTGGTTAAGGGTTCAGATAAGAGTTAATCACTGCTGTCACACCTGCTCAGGTAAGTGTTAAAGGGAAAGAGAAAGGAGTCCCTGCTGCCCATAAAGACTGGTTAAGGGTTCAGATAAGAGTTAATCACTGCTGTCACGCCTGCTCAGGTAAGTGTTAAAAGGAAAGAGAAAGGAGTCCCTGCTGCCAATAAAGACTGGTTAAGGGTTCAGATAAGAGTTAATCACTGCTGTCACACCTGCTCAGGTAAGTGTTAAAGGGAAAGAGAAAGGAGTCCCTGCTGCCAATAAGGACTGGTTAAGGGTTCAGATAAGAGTTAATCACTGCTGTCACACATGCTCAGGTAAGTGTTAAAGGGAAAGAGAAAGGAGTCCCTGCTGCCAATAAAGACTGGTTAAGGGTTCAGATAAGAGTTAATCACTGCTGTCACACCTGCTCAGGTAAGTGTTAATGGGAAAGAGAAAGCAGTCCCTGCTGCCAATAAAGACTGGTTAAGGGTTCAGATAAGAGTTAATCACTGCTGTCACGCCTGCTCAGGTAAGTGTTAAAGGGAAAGAGAAAGGAGTCCCTGCTGCCCATAAAGACTGGTTAAGGGTTCAGATAAGAGTTAATCACTGCTGTCACGCCTGCTCAGGTAAGTGTTAAAGGGAAAGAGAAAGGAGTCCCTGCTGCCAATAAAGACTGGTTAAGGGTTCAGATAAGAGTTAGTCACTGCTGTCACACCTGCTCAGGTAAATGTTAAAGGGAAAGAGAAAGGAGTCCCTGCTGCCCATAATCACTGCTGTCACACCTGCTCAGGTAAGTGTTAAAGGGAAAGAGAAAGGAGTCCCTGCTGCCCATAAAGACTGGTTAAGGGTTCAGATAACAGTTAATCACTGCTGTCACACCTGCTCAGGTAAGTGTTAAAAGGAAAGAGAAATGAGTCCCTGCTGCTAATAAAGACTGGTTAAGGGTTCAGATAACAGTTAATCACTGCTGTCACACCTGCTCAGGTAAGTGTTAAAAGGAAAGAGAAAGGAGTCCCTGCTGCTAATAAAGACTGGTTAATGGTTCAGATAAGAGTTAATCACTGCTGTCACACCTGCTCAGGTAAGTGTTAAAGGGAAAGAGAAAGGAGTGCCTGCTGCCAATAAAGACTGGTTAAGGGTTCAGATAACAGTTAATCACTGCTGTCACACCTGCTCAGGTAAGTGTTAAAGGGAAAGAGAAAGGAGTCCCTGCTGCTAATAAAGACTGGTTAAGGGTTCAGATAACAGTTAATCACTGCTGTCCCCAAAGTTCAAGGGAAATGAAGAACTGTGCTTAGATAATCGTTAACATGTAGGACTCAGAAATATAACTAAATACACAGAAAAACCTTCAGTCATATAAACATACGGTATGTACGTATACAGACTTTCAATCATGTAAATATGTGTAAATAGTAAGAACTTAACCTAACATCATTTTTTTGCCTACTCATACAAAAACTTCTGCTGATTTTATAACTACTTTTCTGTTGCAAATGTTTAGTTTGTAAACTGAATTTTCGTCTGTCTATCATGGACATTCGACTTTTGCACTTTTCTCCTTGGGTCCCAAACCCAGTTGGACAATCTGATCATTAAAACTTACATACATAAATAAAGACAAAAACAAAAATAAATAAAAAAAGCCACTTGCAACTTTGAATCTCTGAGATGAGTTGTTGGTAAACCATCTAAAAATGGACTTACTGTAATGGAAGATGGAAAGCTGTACAGGAGGAGTCTGTATATGAGGAATCAGTGACATGCAAATGAGACACACGTGTTAAACTCCAAAGAAAAACAGCATCCTGAATTGTCAAAACTTCTACGGTTACAAAAGAGGGTCTATATTAAATCAGTGAACGCTGACTTATCGACCCCATGTAAGCGAAAGCTTACAATCCCGAACACTTAGAACAGCAATTTTTTCCCAAGTGAAAAAAAAAATCGCTGTTCCACAAAAAAAAAAAAGAAAAAAAAAACTTTAAAACATTACATAAAGTGGGGGGCTTCACCCCCTCACTCCCGACTTAAATACACCAACTCCAAGATCACACTACAGTGACGAAAATGGCAAAGTAATGGAAACGGCCAAGCAATTCCTTTCCCAGGGAAAGAAATCACTTACATGCCATTTCGATATTTTGCCTTTTCATGCTTTAAAGCTCGATCAACACGAATTTGAAAGAATGTGTCTTTGATCACATAATAGGAACCCACAAAAAGAGCACAAATATGAGTTCAATGATTATCGACAAATGTAGGGAGTGTCAACTCATGTCTCCAGGTAAAGCTGTGCAACAGCATAAACTGTCCCAAAAGATGAAATGCTACACTTACTGAAATGTTTAAGGAATGTGTTCGAAAAAGTCAATTATATACTTTGAGTACAACTAAGGTTAATTTAAAGTGATCAGTGGACTTTAATACATGCTAACTGATACCTATCTTGATTTATTTGTAACTATTAAAAAGGGGACATGCTATGTGGAGTGCATATCTTATGTTAAAGCCTATTTACAGGCAGCTACAAATTGTATGATACAGTGACCCTTTTAGAATGCAGTCTGTATAAACACCTCATGGAGTCTACAGTCATCTGCAGTGCCTGCACTGCTTGCAGAGCATTTTGAGAGGTATATTGATGCTACTACAGGAAACCAGTTATTTTCAGTGAGAGTGTCATCGTGGGGTTACAGTGACAAGAGAGATTGATAAATCTGTAAAATGTACTGCGCTGGTTCTACTGCACAGAGGTGTTCGCTCATCACTCTACACCAAATCTCCCGAGTTTAGTAAGTAGCCTATGTAGTGAACAGCCACAATGGACTGAGACGACACGTCCACCAGGGAGCTGGGACTGCAGCTCTTCACTATGTACTGAGAAGACACAGGTCTACCAGAGAATACAAAATACTGTAGGTTGTATGGAAGTGCACACTCATATGCCTAGGACTGTAGGTATTTCACTCTGCCTACTGGGAAATAAGGGCTGTTAGTAACACTCAAAAGATCTACTAATCCCTACAGGATGATGATGTAATCATAGATTCTTGTGTCTCACAGCTGATAACCAAACAGGTTCATAAAGGATAAGGGAGTAAATATAGAAGGAAGTGGCCAAAAAATATTTTTTAAAAACTGCAAACTATTTCTAGCACTTCACAGACCTCTTTTTTGTATCTTAATTATTCACTTATTCATTTTAACAATATATATGGTAATATGAGAAAAGCATATTGCAGTCTGGGAATTGAAATACGTTTCCCAGTGGTGAACCATGCTTCTGATATAAACAGACCAAGTAGGATTAGTGGCTCCAGTCCCTGATGGAGCTGACATGGAGGACTGACGTGTAGACAGAAGGGCACCTCTTTGAGGGAAGGAGGTAGGCCAGTGACCTTGGGACGTGGGTGGCTCAAAAAGCCTCCAACTGGTGGTACCCATTTTCAAGATGGTGCATGGAGGCATGCAGGGGAAGGCCTTATGGCTTACATGGTGAGGCAGGTCCTGTACTTGGAGGCATGCACACCCGACACATGTTTCATAGGAAGTCCCGTACTTGCAGGCATGCCCACCCTACATGTTTCAAAGGAATTCCTGTGCTTGGAGGAATGTACGCCCCATACGTTTCATAGGAAGCCTTGCACTTGGAGCCATGCACACCTCACACATGTTTCATAGGAAGTCACATACTTGGAGGCATGTACACCCCACGTTTCACAGGAAGTCCTGTACTTAGAGGGATGCGCACCCCATGCACACAAATGCCATGAGATTACATGCCAACTACATGAGTACTACAGTTCTCCCCATTTACATAGTAAGTACGGTTCCTGCATATCCAGATATAAATTTGTTGGGGGCAATGCCAGATTAAAGGGGGAGAAAAAGATTTTGTCTGGTATCAGGGTGATGTTGTATCTTGCTGTGGAGGTTACAAAGAGACATCAGGGCATGCTGGACATTTAACAGTGGGGAGGCACCAAAAATAAAGGGGAAAAGGAAAAAAATAACTATGAATACTTGACAACTACACTTGCAAAATGTAATGTGTAAATCTATCTTGGTTAGATGAACAAGGAACTTGAATAACCAAGACCAGGCAGAATGGCTTGTCAAGCAAAGGAACACAACAGGAAGGTATCTAGAACTGAGAAAGGAGGACCCCTCCTGGATCAAATGATAAGGTAAGAACATATCACTTATATCAAACACCTAGAATCCACCAAAACTGATTTTTACATCTAACACCTGGGACCTCTTTAGTGGCTGGTCAAGGCCAATTCTCACAATATGCCCCCTAAGGTATCAGAAGTCACCAGGGTCCAAAGATCAGAAACAGAGTGCTAAAATACAGACATGAAGTCCAGCTCCTGGAGTGATGGCTGGAAATTATGAACCTCATCTCACACCTTCAGCAGGAATTAAGTGAGATTCATAACATTTCACCATAGCTCCTACTCACTGTAGAACAGTCAGTGTAAGTAACTCTTAAAACAATGACAAAGTGAGCAGTTTGTAACAGAGATGTCCCTGCACCCCCATATCCCTGTACATAAATATAACAACTCCAAGGATACAATAACACAGGTGAAAAGGGGGACCTTACAAACTGCAGGTTATTATTCACCCACCAAGTTGCTGCAGCACAGATGTCTGCTACAGAGACTGTACTGAAGCAAGCATCGAAGCAGTAATGCATCTAGTGGGACGACCCATGATCACAGCATTTTCTAGTTTGTGATGTGCAGTCCGACAGGAAATCTAATGTAACGGACAATTCACTAAGAAAGGGTTTGCTCGATGACTGTAAGCTCTTCCCCTCACCGAAGCAAATAACAGCTGTATTATAATTTAAAGTCTCCACAAACTCATTCACATAAATCAGGTAAAACTGAAGCAGCTGCTACACATTCAGTACAAAAGATGGATTAGTCTGAAACTTTATGTAAGAACAGATAGATTTAAATATACATCAGGGTTGTTTGCTTGCAGATGTAAGATTCTGCTCTGTTAGCAGAGATGACTGTCACCAGAAAAGCATTTTCCAAGACAAGAACTGCAATGCCACAAAATCAAGTGGTTTAAACAGGGACCAGACAAGCCTGCCATTCCTGAAGTTCAAATCCGACAGACTTTATAAGTTCTTCAATGGTGGCTGTAGATGCAGAAGTCCTTTAAGGAACTGCATGACCAGCTTATATAAGGGTCTATATTATTTGAATGAAGTTTTATAACTTCGAATACCACATGGGCGACACCATAAAAACTTCGAACAGTGAAAAAAAAAAAAGAAAGAAAAAGACTAAACCCTAAACTAAGGGTTGTAGGTGGGGGGCAAGCCCCCCTGCACCCTCACCCCCCACTCTTTAAATATAACAACTCTGAGACTGCACTATAATGCGGTAATACTGTAGTGAGATCTTGAAGTTGGTATATTTAAAGAGCGGGGGGTGAGGGGGTGCAGTGGAGCTTGCCCCCCCTGCTTTAACATGTTAGGTGACTTTTTTTTTTCTCTATTCGAAGTTTTACAACTTCAACCATATGGTGTCGCCCATATGGTATTCAAAGTTAAAAACTTCATTCAAATAATATAGAGCCCTTATATAAGACCACAGTCCTTCTTGTGACTTAGCAGTATGATTCTGTTTTTAGCAACTGTTTTTCTAGCACTTGATGTACACATTGTAGATAGTTTTGTAAGAGTGCTTGTTCTATCTACTTACTTTATGGTTGCTGTACATTCTCAAGGATTGTTTTGTTTTATACTGGTTTTATAAATACTGTAATCTGTATTGACCAAATTTATATGTATACAGTATGGAGGAAGAATGAAACATTAAAAAAATGGCAGCAACCCTAAAAGCCCAAAACACAGCTGACCTGTGCATGAAATAAGGGAGAGCAAAACTGTACAGGTGTCTGCTATGACAGGCTGACCACATATGATCTGACTGGGGCAGCATAAGGTACTGCACTAGCTTAATGGCCAAATGTAGAACATGTGCCATATGACAGAGAAAATCTGCCTGCTGGAAGACATTCTGGTGGCCTCAATTACTTCTGATACTTTGCTTGATGGGATCAGAAGATCTGCAGTAGAAGTGAGTTCCTGAGGTGTAGCTTGCTACCCCAGTAATGTTAGAGGCCTCCCCCTTGTTTAGGACAACGACAGTCTCTTGAACAGCTAGGGTCAAATAAGCCTGGAAATTCACCCTTCTCAG
The DNA here is from genome assembly GCF_019279795.1 of Protopterus annectens. Taxonomy (NCBI): domain Eukaryota; kingdom Metazoa; phylum Chordata; order Ceratodontiformes; family Protopteridae; genus Protopterus; species Protopterus annectens. The sequence continues at coordinate 24,092,173 of NC_056745.1, forward strand.
TAATCATAAGGTGATGAGAATTAGATCAGATCTTCTTCCATAAACTTGCAATGAGATATGGAATCAGGAAGGTATACAGGAATCTCCTTTGCCAATGGATGGAGACCACTTCTGCCATAAACTGCTATTACACTGTTGCACTGAGAAGAAGGGAGGGGAGCCATCATCCCTTTAAGTGTACCCCACTTTCAGAAGACCTGATCCATATGTAACATCAGAATGTGCAACCGAAGGACAGTGGTTAGTGTTTTGGTAATCAAGTTCAAGACCTACTGGCTACTGAGGAGCCGGACGCTTCAAATCCCATGCTGGAATTTATGGGTGGGCATCTAGTCATCCAGTTCTTTCTTGACGGTATAGTGCAATGGACCGAGTTTGACAGAGGGAGAAGATTTTATTCGTTAAGCACTGGAGTCTAAGATATAAAGACATCACACTTCATGGTACAGCTGACATTAATTTTTACTTAGTCCAAGTGTCCTCTTTTATTCAGGTCACTTTGTGGCATTCTAAGTAAAGGGTTTCCAACAAAACAGGCTCCTTTCATGCTCTTGTACGTCAGACACTTGTGTCCTCTCATCAGGTGATAAGACACAAAACAGAGTGAGAAAGGGAATTGCTGCAGTCTTTAATCTAAAATACATACCTTGAATCCCTTCAATTCTTCTTTGTGAGTAATCTTTTCACCTTCTCCATCTCTACCTTCTGGTATGTGAATATATTACACAGCTGGGTGTGGTATTCTAAAAAAGGACATGACAAGAGCTGTATTCAAAGGACAACAACATCCAGGGTATGACTCAACCCAGAGTGGATCAGGTTGGTAACTATGTATGCATTGTCGATGGTAAAAACTAAATCCAACTCCCCCCATCTGCTAGCACCCCATAATAAACTCTACTACATATATCATGCTTTCAGAGTGCTAGCCCAAAATTACTGGAAATCCCCACAAACTAATGTAAAGGTCACTGAATCCTCCCCAAAATTCAAAAAAACATCTTAACTAGCAAGTAAGATGCCAAATGCAATGGAGAGTCTCCCATGTCTGACTGAATAAATGTCACAATGATTCTCTCCATCATCTTGAAAAATACACTATTGGGCTTATTGGTCTACATTTCCTATAGCCTATGGAATGGCCTTCCCTGTGGAGTGGTACTACAACAGTCTGCTGCCAAATATCGAGGGCATAGCTGTTTTTTAATATGGTATTAGAGTATGCATGAGTGAGTATACTACACTATTTCTGATTGCACAAATTATGCTTCACGGGATTTCATCTGATCCCATGTAACTGGTACGTCGGACCTGAGGGCAGAGGTAATCACTGCAGTTATAATTCTGGGTAGGGTTATGTTATGGAGATGAAGAGTGCATGAAGATCCCTTTTGTTTCTTGAAATTTGTTTGAATATTACAACTGTATTAGCTATATCTGCTGGCTGTGTTACAGTGGTGCCATTTTGTTCTAGCACACAGCATTCTTTTCTCTCCCTTTATTTTTTCTGATGTGCTTTTAGAAGGTCTTATTATTGTCACCATCCAAATGTATTTACAGTTACTTACGTTTCATAATGAAACATCGTACCATTCGGCATCACATTCATTTCCATAAGTCTACCTTACAGCAACATGTATCTTGTCTCTGCACTGCTAACCTAACACTGTGTGCATACGTCAGTACATGTCAATAAAATCAGCAAGGAAAAAGAAAGTATGTTATCACCTTTCACTAACGATAGCCAGCTACACCTTTCCCTGACATACTTCTAAACACTTTTCATTACTATGGAGAAAAATCATGCATCACTCATAGGTTCATAGGTGTGTACTAGGCTGACAGCCCTAGGGCCTTTACAAGCCTAGCCATAGGATTACCCTGGCATAGTGCCGCCCGACCTTAGTTCCCAGTGCCTCTGTCGAGCAGAGTCATTGGTGTTATCCCCGGGGTGAATTTTCTACTTCCCATCCACTCATCAAGATTTCTCTCGAAGAGGGCCAGTGAGATTCTCTGCTTGACATGTATGGGAAGTCTATTCCATAGCATGGCCAGTCTCTGGGTTATGAACCTGTCCCTCCAGCATGTTCTGTTGATTGTGATAATGAGGTTGAGGTCTCTGGAGAGTGTGGTGTGGAGGGATTGGGATCTCTTTAGATGTAGCATTTCTAACAGAGTTGGGTCAGACATGGCTTTGTAAATGAAGCAGAGATCGCCTCTAAGTAGGCAATATCAGACAGAGAATATTTGGAGTTTTTTCAGTCTGTCCATATAGGACAAGTGTTTAAGGCCTAGGATCCTCTTTGTGAGGTACTTTTGCGGCCTCTCCAATTGTTGCAGGTTGTATGTACCTTCACTTCCGTGTTTTTCTACTGGGGTGAAAGATGGATATATCATTAAAGAACTTGGATCCCAATGCAAACACCCTTGTTCTCTGCATATTTTAATTATCATTCTATATACAAGAATAGTCCCAACACACATCACCTTCCTCAACTTTTGTTGTTGTTGCTGTTTACAATCTCCTTTTCTTTTACTGCTGCTTTATGCCCCTCCTTTACTCACAGTACAGTGCTTTTTAATTGGCTCCACAAACTGCCCCCCCATCAGCAAACAGGCACCCGCGCCTGTTGTACTGCTATAGGACAGTGCTGACAACTCTACAAATACCACCATGCCTGCTTCCTGCATTAATGTATAAACTTCCCTCATGTGTAACCAATCCTATATAAATAAGTGAGCAACTATGTTACCACCATGGCTGCCTCATGCATTAATGCATAAACTTCCCTCATTTGTAACCAATCCTATATAAATAAGTGAGCAACTATGTTACCACCATGGCTGCCTCCTGCATTAATGTATAAACTTCCCTCATTTGTAACCAATCCTATATAAATAAGTGAGCAACTATGTTACCACCATGGCTGCCTCATGCATTAATGTATAAACTTCCCTCATTTGTAACCAATCCTATATAAATAAGTGAGCAACTATGTTACCACCATGGCTGCCTCCTGCATTAATGTATAAACTTCCCTCACTTGTATCCAATCCTATATAAATAAATGAGCAACTATGTTACCTCCATGCCTGCTTCCTGCATTAAATGTATAAACTTCCCTCACTTGTAAACAATCCTAAGTGGTTGATTATGTTACATATTTTCCCTTTGTCAGTTTGCAAATCATCCCTAAGGACTACAATTTATTTAGTATACAAACATCCACTACATGCATAAGGTAGCTTCCTGCATGCTCACCTCTCATCTACTTTACACACCTTATCGTCTACAGCATGACTCTATTTCAACCAAAATGTCACTGTGTAAACCTGACAGTATAATCATCAGGGAATAAGGAAACCTGTTATCACTTGTTTAAATATACACGCTTCTTAAAGATAAAAACGTCACTACGTAAACCTGACAGTATAATCATCAGGGAATAAGGAAACCTGTTATCACTTGTTTAAATATACACGCTTCTTAAAGATAAAAACGTCACTACATAAACCTGACAGTATAATCATCAGGGAATAAGGAAACCTGTTATCACTTGTTTAAATATACACGCTTCTTAAAGATAAAAACGTCACTACGTAAACCTGACAGTATAATCATCAGGGAATAAGGAAACCTGTTATCACTTGTTTAAATATACATGCTACTTAAAGATAAAAAAGTCACTACATAAACCTGACAGTATAATCATCAGGAATAAGGAAACCTGTTATCACTTGTTTAAATATACACGCTTCTTAAAGATAAAAACGTCACTACGTAAACCTGACAGTATAATCATCAGGGAATAAGGAAACCTGTTACCACCTGTTTAAATATACACGCTTCTTAAAGACATCCAACACTGCTGCTTTTTCCATTAGTAAAGCACAATTAGCATGGACAGCTACACATTTCATGTCACATCGCTTACGTTCGCTATAATCTTTTTGTAACACAGCAATGTCCTATCAAGACTAATATTTTCAATCACATACCCTTAAAAATAAACAAAACATAAAAGGAAGATACTCATCCTATCTTAGGAACACCACTCTTCCAATAGACTTACTACATCCCACAAGATATTTCAAGCATAATCGATTAACTGCCAACAGCAAACCTTCCTCACATTGGTTATCGCTTTACTTCTGCATGTATCTTTCATTCCTAACATTTTATCACAATGGATGCAATTTATATGTAATCCTTAATGCTTGGACTAGAAATATTAATAACTCAACTCACTAGCCAGAACTCAACATTTACATTACATAGTAAATCATTTTAGTTATTTTAAATATATTTAACTTCGCCTTGCTTGCATTTTATCCTTTTCCTTTAGTATGACATTTCCACACAGTTAAAGTTTACCATGTGTACAGTTTCAATAAAAAAACAGTTTTATAACCTCTAACAAATATAAGCATTAAGTCAAAATGTTAATATGGTCCCAAATAATAGGTTTCAAAAAGTATATAATCAAAAAATATATATTCTTTTATATTAACACTTGAGACGTAAATGTATCCCCAGTCATTCGAATTACTTAACTCGTCACATAATTAATGATTCCTGAAAATGCTGTTTAAATATATCATTCAATTTGCATGTTTTCATATGTAACAGTGTTAATAAAACACCTTTCTTCAGTGCTTTAATAGTTACTCAAACATTAACATAACTTGTTTAACTAAAATATGATTAATTTTCACCATATTTTGGAATGTCAAAACAGTAAAGCTGTGTTAAAATTTACAAAAACTTATTAATGCGGTCACTTACTCTCTTTTCCTTTCCATTCTAATAACCTACTTACACTAACGAGCACATATTCCTGCAAAGGATAACATTATATGACATCCTAATCATTTCACCTCAGGACTGACATGAAAATGTTCCAATCAATAAACAAAAAACAATTTAACACAGCACTTTGCATGACTGAATAATGTCATTCACAATTCTTAAGAGTCTCATAAGATGCTACTCTATCTAACTTTAATATCCTTACTGCAAAGTTCTGTCAAACGTTTTGGCATAACATGGTTCATAGGTTGGTACTAGGCTATCGGCCCTAGGGCCTATACAAGCCTAGCCATAACAATTTCCTGAATATTTCTTCCCACAATATTTACTTCCCTGGACCCCTGTCTAGCAGGGTGACTGACATGATCCCTGGGGTGAATTTCCTATCTCCCATCCAATCGTCAAGGTTCCTTTTGAAGAGGGTCAAGGAGGCGCTGTGCTTGACAAGTATGGGCAGTCTATTCCAGAGTCTGGTGAGTCTGTGGTCAGGAACCTATCCCTCCAGCATGTTTTGTTCATTGTGATGACAAGGTTTAGATCCCTGGAGCGTGTGGCTCAGAGATAGGGATTTCTTTAAGTGTAGCATGTCCAACAGCTCTGGGAATTGTTCTGTTTAACCAATCTGGAGGTGTATTTATCTTTGATGAATAGTGACACTCCACTCCCTTTAGTTCTCTGACTCTTATTTAGTAGTTTAAATGTGTGGAAGACATTGTAAGCGGATATGGCTGGGGTATATTCTGCAGCTTTAAACCAAGTCTCTGTGACTGCACAGATGTCAGAATCTTCTAAGGTAAGGACTGCGTCCATAGAGTGCAGTTTCAGAATTAGACTCCTAGCATTTAGCAGCATAACCTCGGGGTTGTTTTTTGAAGATATTTGTACATCTTGAATTTTGTTCTTGTGACCTTGCCTAAAAAAAGCACGATGGGGGAGGCAAAAGACTTAGCCAGTAACCAGAATCCCAGGGGTGACAGGTGGAGACTATCTGGCAAAGCATTGAGTTCTATCAACCATATCATCACAGGCTGGCGGGTACTAATCTTCTTAGAATGACACCAGAAACAAAGCCAATTGTTGAAGTCAATCATTTTCTGTCCATATTGTGGTATCATATTAGGTGAGGGTAGTATGCTGCTTAAGGCTAGGGACATACCTGCCTGGGGCACATAATCAGAGAGGTCAGTCATGTCTTTCTTCATATAGACCATTGAGGTACTCCTCAAGTCATTCACACCAACATGACGAAGTCATAACCATACTTGTTGAGAGACTTGAGTGCGTGCATGTTGTGGTGGATCCTAGTACCTGACAGGCAGCTAACAGTGGCCTTTTCTTTATCCAGCCTGGTGAGAGGGACATCTGTGTGTCTCACAACAGAGTCACCTATGACAAAAATGTTAGATTTGGTGTAATGCCTTATAGGCTTGATCGGTGAGACACAGGTGCATGGGTTCTTAAGTGAAGCATGTTTATATTTGGGAGGTCTCTGATCTTTAGGTAGGTTACTGGTGAGGACCTCCGCAAATGTAGGTTTAGGTGTTTGTGGTGTGGCTGGTGGAGGAGATGAGGTGTGTAGGCTGACAACCTGCTTTGTGTCTGTTGTACTGACTGGTGAGTGACAAGAGCCTGAATTCTAGGTTCTTAATATAGATGCATCTCTCACATGTTGAATTTGTGTGAATTAGGAGCAGCTGGTTGTCCGTGTACAAAAGACAACTGTTACATTAGGATAGCAATCAATGTTGTAAAGAGTGGAGCATATAAATATAAAATAACCAATAAATTCAACAGTAGGAAAAACAAAGTTTACTGCTGCAAAGCTTTCGGGTTAAAACATACTTCTTCAGTACTAATAATTCACAACTGGTACACAGACTTTAAATAGAAGCATTCTAAATCACATGTTCACAGCCGGCCTATTATAAACCCCACCCCACCCTCCTTTTACATCATATATACCATTAACACTTAAAAAGGTACAAAGACATATAAAATTCCTTAAAAACATCTGCTTACATTTTTAAAGAATTCTATATTAACCATATTACATACAAATCTCTCTGCATACAATATATTTAAAGCAACTTATATAACAATGTTCAAAGATATTCCTAACCAATATTGGTTTTATACTGACTGCATTACTCAAAACAGGTCTTTGATTAGCTTACAGCCTAACTATCCATTCATATTCTTTAGTTTCTAATATAGTATTTATATTGCCTCCCTTAACTTCTTTAAATATTACATCAATTGCTCTAAATTTAAAATGGTGTTCCTGACCTTTATCAGAAATATGCTTACTTAAAGCATTTGTACAAACGCTTCCCCTGATGTCAGACTTACGTTCTACTATATGTTCTCTTAGCTTTCTTGTAGTTTTTCCTATACAGAATGATGGACAGAGTGTACAGGTAGCTATATATACCACATTAGTGATATTACAATTTGCTGAACAGTAAAATGTATATTCTATACCTGTTAGTGGGTGGAAAAATATATTATTTTCAAAAAAATATCTTTACAACAGTTACAATTTAAACATCTTAATGTGCCTGGTGTAGCTATAAGACTTCTTGAAGACTAAGTCTTTATAACATAATTTTCTTTTTAAAATGTTTAAGTTTCTAAAAGCAAAACTTTTTTCACCCAAGATTTTTGCAGTTTTGGCATGGCCATCAATATTGTCCATTTTTTTTGCATAATTTTCTTTACTTCACTAGTTTTATTATTAAAAGTGGTTATATACCTAATTATATTATTCTTTTTAGTCTTAGATATATCAGTAGTTCTACCTGTTAGAAAAATAGGTTTACTGTTATTGCATCTCTATACATATTTCATCATAAATCATTTTTATAACTTCTATATTATACCCACTTTCATTAAATTCTTTCATCAGCTCCTTTGCTTGCTCATTAAATATTTCATCTTCGGTCTTTAATTTATTAACTCTAGTTAATTGTGCATTTAAAATGCCATTAAATGTGTGTGGTGCATGCATACTTTGCCTATTTACATAGTGATTTAAATGAACCTCTTTTTATGTATACTAGTTTCAATTTTTCCTTCTTTGTTTCTTAATTCAACATCTAGAAATACTATTTTCTCATTTGAACTTGACATCTTAAATTAAAAAAAATATAGTAGTAGAGTTCAAATAATGAGCGTAATTATTTAGTTCTTCCATAACGCCTCTCCAAATGGCAAAACAGTCATCTACAAACCTTTGATAGAAACTGACCTTATTGTTCACAATATTACTTTGACTACAAACAAATTTCTTCTCCCACTCATACAGAACCAAGTTAGCATAGGTATTTGTCACGGGTGTACCTATGGTAACCCATGCTAGCTGTAAGTAAGGTTCATTGTTAAAGAAAAACATATTCTTAGTTAATACCAGCTGTAATAATGTACAAATATTTTCAATTTATCTGCCCTGTATGCCTATCTCAGTATTTAAAAAATCTCTTATTACTTTTATACCATAATCATGTGGTATAATTGTAAATAAAGATGTTACATCAAGAGTGACAAACACAAATTTTGTAATTTTCTGATGAGCGAACCAGTCTTTTAGCTTACATAGGAAGTCAGTTGTATCTTTTAAGGTGGTAGAACATTTCTGTAAAAAAGAACTCAAGTATCTCTGTAGATACATGGAAACTGGTTCTGTTAGCCATCCCCTCGGGGGGGGGGGGGGGTTCCAATGATTTGTGTATTTTAGGGATACCATATATTTGTGGTAGCCTAGGACAAGGGACTGTGAAATAATAAAATTGTTCCATAGTTATATCATTAGTTAACTGTAATTCGTATATGGCCATATTAATCTCCGAAATATATCTTTTCACATCATAAAATGTTATCTTTTTAAATGTTTCCACATCTTGCAATAAATCACTTAATGATGCCATATAGTGTTGTCTTATTCATTATTACAACAGCCCCCCATCTGTGTTGCCTTATTCATTATTACAACAGCCCCCCATCTGTGTTGCCTTATTCATTATTACAACAGCCCCCCATCTGTGTTGCCTTATTCATTATTACAACAGCCCCCCATCTGTGTTTGTCTTATTCATTATTACAACAGCCCCCCATCTGTGTCGTCCTATTCATTATTACAACAGTCCCCCCATCTGTGTTGCCTTATTCATTATTACAACAGCCCCCATCTGTGTTGCCTTATTCATTATTACAACAGCCCCCATCTGTGTTGCCTTATTCATTATTACAACAGCCCCCATCTGTGTTGCCTTATTCATTATTACAACAGCCCCCATCTGTGTTGCCTTATTCATTATTACAACAGCGCCCATCTGTGTTGCCTTATTCATTATTACAACAGCCCCCATCTGTGTTGTCTTCATTATTACAACAGTCCCCATCTGTGTTGCCTTATTCATTATTACAACAGCCCCCATCTGTGTTGCCTTATTCATTATTACAACAGCCCCCATCTGTGTTGTCTTATTCATTATTACAACAGCACCCATCTGTGTTGCCTTATTCATTATTACAACAGCCCCATCTGTGTTGCCTTATTCATTATTACAACAGCCCCCATCTGTGTTGCCTTATTCATTATTACAACAGCCCCCATCTGTGTTGCCTTATTCATTATTACAACAGCCCCCATCTGTGTTGCCTTATTCATTATTACAACAGCCCCCATCTGTGTTGCCTTATTCATTATTACAACAGCCCCATCTGTGTTGCCTTATTCATTATTACAACAGCCCCATCTGTGTTGCCTTATTCATTATTACAACAGCCCCCATCTGTGTTGTCTTATTCATTATTACAACAGCCCACACCTATGTTTCCTTATTCATTATTACAACAACCCCATCTGTGTTGCCTTATTCATTATTACAACAGCCCCCCATCTGTGTTGCCTTATTCATTATTACAACAGTCCCCCCATCTGTGTTGCCTTATTCATTATTACAACAGCCCCCATCTGTGTTGCCTTATTCATTATTACAACAGCCCCCCATCTGTGTTGCCTTATTCATTATTACAACAGCCCCCATCTGTGTTGCCTTATTCATTATTACAACAGCCCCATCTGTGTTGCCTTATTCATTATTACAACAGCCCCATCTGTGTTGCCTTATTCATTATTACAACAGCACCCATCTGTGTTGCCTTATTCATTATTACAACAGCCCCCATCTGTGTTGCCTTATTCATTATTACAACAGCCCCCATCTGTGTTGCCTTATTCATTATTACAACAGCCCCCATCTGTGCTGCCTTATTCATTATTACAACAGCCCCCATCTGTGTTGCCTTATTCATTATTACAACAGCCCCCATCTGTGTTGCCTTATTCATTATTACAACAGCCCCCATCTGTGTTGCCTTATTCATTATTACAACAGCCCCCATCTGTGTTGTCTTATTCATTATTACAACAGCCCCCATCTGTGTTGCCTTATTCATTATTACAACAGCCCCCATCTGTGTTGCCTTATTCATTATTACAACAGCCCCCATCTGTGTTGCCTTATTCATTATTACAACAGCCCCCCATCTGTGTTGCCTTATTCATTATTACAACAGCCCCCATCTGTGTTGCCTTATTCATTATTACAACAGCCCCCATCTGTGTTGCCTTATTCATTAGTACCACAACCCCCGGATCTCTGTTGCCTTATTCATTATAACAACAGGGACCCATCTGTGTTGCCTTATTCATTATTACAACAGCCCCCATCTGTGTTGCCTTATTCATTATTACAACAGCCCCCCATCTGTGTTGCCTTATTCATTATTACAACAGTCCCCCATCTGTGTTGCCTTATTCATTATTACAACAGCCCCCATCTGTGTTGCCTTATTCATTATTACAACAGCCCCCCTCTGTGTTGCCTTATTCATTATTACAACAGCCCCCATCTGTGTTGCCTTATTCATTATTACAACAGCCCCCATCTGTGTTGCCTTATTCATTATTACAACAGCCCCCATCTGTGTTGCCTTATTCATTATTACAACAGCCCCCCATCTGTGTTGCCTTATTCATTATTACAACAGTCCCCCCATCTGTGTTGCCTTATTCATTATTATAACAGTCCCCCCATCTGTGCTGCCTTATTCATTATTACAACAGCCCCCATCTGTGTTGCCTTATTCATTATTACAACAGCCCCCATCTGTGTTGCCTTATTCATTATTACAACAGCCCCATCTGTGTTGCCTTATTCATTATTACAACAGCCCCCATCTGTGTTGCCTTATTCATTATTACAACAGCCCCCATCTGTGTTGTCTTATTCATTATTACAACAGCCCCCATCTGTGTTGCCTTATTCATTATTACAACAGCCCCCATCTGTGTTGCCTTATTCATTATTACAACAGCCCCCATCTGTGTTGCCTTATTCATTATTACAACAGCCCCCATCTGTGTTGCCTTATTCATTATTACAACAGCCCCCATCTGTGTTGCCTTATTCATTATTACAACAGCCCCCATCTGTGTTGCCTTATTCATTATTACAACAGCCCCCATCTGTGTTGCCTTATTCATTATTACAACAGCCCCCCATCTGTGTTGCCTTATTCATTATTACAACAGTCCCCCATCTGTGTTGCCTTATTCATTATTACAACAGTCCCCCATCTGTGTTGCCTTATTCATTATTACAACAGCCCCCCATCTGTGTTGCCTTATTCATTATTACAACAGCCCCCCATCTGTGTTGCCTTATTCATTATTACAACAGCCCCCCATCTGTGTTGCCTTATTCATTATTACAACAGCCCCCCATCTGTGTTGCCTTATTCATTATTACAACAGCCCCCCATCTGTGTTGCCTTATTCATTATTACAACAGCCCCCATCTGTGTTGCCTTATTCATTATTACAACAGCCCCCATCTGTGTTGCCTTATTCATTATTACAACAGCCCCCCATCTGTGTTGCCTTATTCATTATTACAACAGCCCCCCATCTGTGTTGCCTTATTCATTATTACAACAGTCCCCCCATCTGTGTTGTCTTATTCATTATTACAACAGCCCCCATCTGTGTTGCCTTATTCATTATTACAACAGCCCCCCATCTGTGTTGCCTTATTCATTATTACAACAGCCTCCCATCTGTGTTGCCTTATTCATTATTACAACAGCCCCCCCATCTGCTTGCTTTGTAATAATATCTTCATTATTTTCCAGTTGCTTATGTGCTACATGTTCATTACATGACAGATTATATGACTTATTATAACTTGTTTTAGAATACAGCTCTCTTAATTCATTCTCACAAACATTGGTAAAAGCTGTTATAACAGGACTGCTCACAGGTATACATTATTTTTTTACATAACAACATTTCACTTGATTAATTTGTTTTAAATATCAGTTTAAGGTTCAAATTGAAAACAAACTGTTTCAAGTCCGTCAGTACTTTTACTATATCATCTGAGCTGCTTGGTATGAATTTCAGACCTTTTCTTAACAAGGACAGTTGTGCATCTGTTCGATCATAACTTGACAAATTTATACTACCTTGTCTTTTGGGTGGCCACGGTGGTGCAGTGGGTAGCATTGCCGCCTCACGGCAAGAGGTTCTCCAGTTCAATCCTCAACTGGGGTGCCTTCTGTGCAGAGTCTGCATGTCCTCCCTCTGGTCGCGTGGGTTTCCTCTGGGTGCTCCGGTTTCCTCCCACATCCCAAAGACATCCTGTAGGTGGATTGGACACTCTAAATTGGCCCTAGGCATGAGTGTGTGCATGTGTGTGCCTTGTGTGGAAGGTTGGGTACCGGGCTGGCAACTCAACACCGTAAAACTCCACTGCCAATCATGAGTGGACAGGTGATCCGCTGTGGTGACCCCTAACCGGGAAAAGCCGAAAGAAGAATAGTACCTTGTGTTTTATTTAGCGGCAAGTAATCTTGTTGTGATAAGCTGGGCTGCTGTTCTTTTGTTTTGTCCCATTTAACAAAGTTTGTGGTTGCAGTTGTAAAGACCTTCCTATGGAATGGTTGCCCTGTTTATTTTCCACCTTCTCCAGAAAATTTAGCTGAAAAGGGGTTCCCGCAAACAAATGGGAATCTTTGACATTGCCTTTTTTAAGAAAGCATTCCGTTGTTCAGAGGTACTAGTTGATGCTGCCGTTGACTCGCATGGCGTGTTTCCTTCATTCCCCTTTGAACTCTGTTGTTACGTTGCTCGTAAATGCTAAGGAAGATGAAACCAAGGTTTTCTGTTGATTGGCTGAGTACGAAGGCTGTGCCAATAATCTTTCATTGTTATTGGATAGTTGATTTGTATCTTCACTGTTAGACGGCACAAAGGTATCTAATTCATCCATACGTTATTTTCACTTAAATTCTAAGTTTTTCTGAGTTTTTGACCTCTGCCAAGAAAATATATGTCCCTGCTTAAAGTTATTGATATCACAAAGTATTTTATATCTTTTTTAACTTCGAGTTTGCTGTCCATTAAATGCATTCTATGGAGCATATTTTGATAGCAGCAAGGCATATTGGTAAGATCATCTTCTAGCTTAACTATTTCTTCTCTAAGGTATTTTTCAATGTTTTCAAAGAAGTTGTTCATCAGCTGCATATACTCTGCACTTAACTTCAAATTTAGTTGTTGCCACTGCTTTAATAGTTTGTTGCAAGTCTTAGCATAGGATGCCATTTTGAGAATTCGAAGACCTCGTGGAACTACCTCCAGCTCCAAATAAGCCTGAAAGTTTAACCGCTGGCAAAAGGAGCTGCTTAAATGTTTGCATCTTTTTTTCTAATATATCAAGAGTTTTTTTAAAAGCATCTGTCAATTGGTCAGCAGTTGCCATAGATGATGGTGCTTTAGAAGTTAATTGTAGCAGAGGATTACCTTCTTCTCACAGAGAGGTTTATTCCATTTTCTTTCTTCCATTATGCCGGTTAAGAAAGTCAATCCTTGTAAAGCTGATGCTCACAACACTGACCAAAGAAAGGCACCACTAGGATAGTAATCAATGTTGTAAAGACTGGAGCATATAAATATAATATAATCAATAGATCTAATGTCAGGAGAAACAGAGTTTATTGCTGTAAAGCTTTTGGGTTAAAACACCCTTCTTCAGTGCTAATAATACACAACAGGTACACAGACTTTAAATAGGAGCATTCTAAATCACATGTTTATAGCCGGCCTATTATAAACCCCCCCCCCTCCTTTTTCATCATATATTTATCATTAACACTTAAAAAGGTACAAAGATATATAAAATTCCTTAAAAACAACTGCTTACATTTTAAAATAATTCTATATTAACCATATTACATACAAATCTCTCTGCATACAATATATTTAAAGCAACTTATATAACAAAGTTCAAAGGTTTTCAGTTTCCTAACCAATATTGGTTTTATACTGACTGCATTATTCAAACCTGGTCTTTGATCAGCTTGTAGCCTAACTATCCATTCATATTCTCTAGTTTCTAATACATTATTTATATCACCTCCCCTAATTTCTTTAAATATTACATTACCTTACCTCAACAACACAATTTAAAAGCAAATTGAAACCATGCCTTAAATCACAGTGGCTATGCCCTTGTTCTAATCCTAACTTCCTCAATTTTCTCTGGGTACTAATCATCATACCTTTATAAACTTTTCTGCTAACTACTAAGAGAGTATATGAGCTGGCTATGTTTTCTGTTAACTACAAAGAGAGTATTCACTTATACTTGAAATGTTATTACCTAAATATTTGAATGACTAAATATAGCTGATATGTACCATGATTCTGTTACGTACCATGTTTCTGCTTACTGAAATGTAACAAAATGTATGGAATGTGATAATTATCTGCAAATTTAGCTGTATTTGTAAATGTCACATAGGATAAATAATAGTGTTTTTTTTTTTTTTTTGTTTGGAGCTTTTCTCCCCGGGCCTCTTCTGAAAATGGACATGTATCCAGTTGGACAAGCCCGGTCAACAAATGTAAAGTAAATAAATAAAATAAATAAATTGCTCTAAATTTAAAATAGTGTTCCTGACCTTTATCAGAAATATGACTTACTTAAAACATTTATACAAGCGCTTCTCCGGATGTCAGACGTACGTTCTATCTTTTCTCTTAGCCTTCTTGTGGTTTTTCCCACGAAGAATGATGGACATCGTCTCAGGATGCCCAAGCTAACCAGGCTGGCTGGAGAAATGGTGGGAAATTGTCCTTCCATAGTGCAGGGTATAATAGTGTGGTCAGTAAGAGTAAGAGAACAGAAATGAGCAGGCAAGTTTGGTGAACAGGTGAAAAATGTTCAGACTTCGATGGGCTTAATGGGTGGGACTTGTGACATACCACAGAGGCTTGTCTGAAAGTTCTCCTGGCAGTGAGCAACAACTGCGAGAGCAGTTAGCAACAACCATAACAGCAGTGAGTAACAACCATGACAGCAGTGAGTAACCAGTGAGTAACAACCATGAGAGCAGTTAGTAACAACTGCGAGAGCAGTTACTGCGAGATACCGCCAAAGGAGCACAAGCAGTCACCTAAGGGAAAATTAACTAGATAAAAAGTTTGCTTCTATAACCACCAAGAATATCTGCAATTGCCTGTTAGTGCACGATGGTACAAAGCACTGATATTTTAACAATGTTAAATATATCGGCTTTTATATACTAAGAAGTAGGCATGGAAATATATGTATTGTTTAATTTTAAATCAGCCTACTCATGGCAAATATAAACAGAGCCGTAAAATTGCATTTTAGAACAGCAAGTACCCACCCCCACACAGTAGTACTGATTAGATCAAACCAAATCCTAGTTAAAGACAACACTACCTATCTATTTGCAATTCACATTCCAAGATCAGGTACTAAGAAAAGTATAACATATACATAAAAATAGTTTTAACTAAAATCATTTTCAGCTAACTAATGCAATAAAGCTTTCATCAGGTCTCTGACAAGAACTAAAATCAAGAAAAACACACAGCTATCTAACCATACACAGTCAAACTAGAACAATACAAATATAAAAATTCATATGTCTAACAATATCTAGTAAATATAAATCCATGTGTATTAGTGTGCATAAAAAAACTAAGTTAATAACAGCTCAGAAAAAATGTCAGTGCTTTGCAAAAAAGTTTTCATGTTTACAGCCCCAATGTTTATACAATGAAAACTAGTAGAAAAAACACACAAAAATACAGCAAACAGTGGATGAAGTAATCTAGTAATGTGTGAATTACACTACATGGTAATGAAGGCATGAAAAAACCCTGGTGTGATACAATAACAAAGCAGAACTGAAATTAAAGTAACTATACAACATTCATGTATACTCACGCACTCACCTGTACACTTTTACACATTACTAGTTTACTTCATCCACTACTTTCTGTATTTTTGTGTTTTTTTTTCTACTAGTTTTGATTGTATAAATATGTTTTGGTGGCTGTAAAGTTGAAAACTGTCATGACAGTTTTTTTTTTTTTTTGCAAAGAAGTGACATTTTTTCTGAGCTGTTAATAACTTAGTTTTTATGCACACTAATACACATGGATAGACATTTAATACATTATTATATTTATAGTGTTCTTGTTTGATTATGTTTATGTTTAGATAGCTATGTGTTTTTCTTGATTATAGTTCTTGCCACAGAGTTGATGAAGGCTTTGTTGTATTAGTTAGCCAAAAACAATTTTAGCTAAAACTCTTTTTATGTATATGTTACGATTTTCTTAATACCCGTTCTTGGAATGTGGATTACAAATAGGTAGTGTTGTCTTTAACTAGGATTTAGTTTGACTTAATCAGTAGTAGTGTGTGGGGGTGGGTACTTGTTCTAAAATGCACCTTTATGGCCCTGTTTATATTGTTTGACATGAGTAGGCTGGTTTAAAATTAAACAATACTTCTATTTTCAACACCTACTTCTAAATGTATAAAAGCTGATATGTTTAAAATTGTTAAAATATTTCTGATTTTTTGTTACAGAGGATCACTTGTCTGTGACGAAGAAGGGCCTGTTGCTTTGGAACACTACCTGGGATTCATGATTTTTGGAAATTATTCTGAGTTTGTCAACAAAGTTTTAAGACCACTAGTTTCTCTGTTTTTTATTTATTCCTCAACACTTGTGGTGGTGAGGATGGAACTAGACAGATGCCTGTGCTTGTTCACTTTTTATGTTTGGGATAACAAAAAAGAAAAAAGTAGTACTGTATTCACAACTTAATGAAAGCAAGCCTCTGTTTACTGCATTCTGCATTTTTCTAGCTTATGAAGTAAAAATAAAAACAAAAGGAGACAGATGATTCCCTCATAGTGTATTATTCCTCATTTAAATGGCTATTACACTACCATATTCTATAGCTGAAACTCAAAATATGCATTTTCATATGGTCAGTTCCACATGCTGCAGTATGCAACTGCCCTACATAAATAAATAAATAAATAAACAAATATCATCTTACAAATAAGCATAACTGCTTGCACAAACTATTACTATATAACACCGTTGTCACCTAACACACACTTAACATGAAGATACTCAAGTCTACCAATAAACACAGATTTGTTTTATAGCACACATCTGCATAAGTGAGGAATAGCCGTCATATTTTCAATGATGTCTATAGGTACAGTATAAAAACTTGCTTACCCAATACATAAGCCAAATGTAAGCCTTTCTTTAACTTGAATTTCAATGTACACACACCCTTACTGTTACTTAATTTACACAATCAAGTGGATCCCTCGGGTCTATCCAACCATCTTGTACAAGGACCTGCATGCAATAACAGACGTCTCTTCTCATGTAAACCAAACCTCTTCCCCCATTCAGCCTTTCTTTCTCCAGTCAGTAATCTCAATATCTCTTAGTTTAATAGTCTGTTTTTATTCCAAAAAGAATTAGGCTAATATCAGTGGTAGTTTGCCTAGCTGCTAGATAAGGGACATATCATTTGTTTCAAAAAAAGCAAAACATTGTGAAAGAAACATAACCACAAAAGATGCTGCACAGGAATTTAAAACAAAAAAATGTTTTTAATAAGGGTAGGAGCCAGTTCCCAGAGAGGATCGAAAGTGCTTCACCTTATTAAAAACTTTTTTTGCTTTAAATTCTTGTGCAGTCTATCCATGCAACACTTTATGATTTGTTACAAGGTATCCGGTGTGGGGACTTTCCACCTGTATGTAAATGAATGAATAGCAGAAGAGAACTGACACACACAGAGCTTAGTGTGCTTGTACAGTCTGGATGTGATGTCATAGTGAGCGATGACATGCTGAATGTTATGTCATAGTGTGCAATAGCATTGCTACATGCAGCCCTGAATATGGAACCTTCTAATGTGCTAAACTGTCACTGCAGGAGAGGATGAAGACAATCACAGGCTCAGCGAGACGCATCCCACTGTCTACTTACTGTTGGGGGGGACTTCAGAGCCGTCCATCTGAAGAGTGGTCATTGTTTCTTCCATAACATCAGGTGCAAGACTCCCATGTTTTTCAAGCAGCAGCAGGAGCTTCTCTTTTGGGATTATGAAACCTGTTTATTAAAAAAGCACAAATTAAACAGTTAAATGCTGTTACATCAAGTATTGGATGAAATAGTTTAATGAACAACTTCAGCCATCTTGCTAGGGAATTAAAAGATAACCAGAGGACTTACTGTATTTTATCTGTCATCATTTATGATTACAATCCAAAAGAACAGTGAAAAAAACAAATACATGCACACATACATACACACACATACACTAACAGTGAAGTTGTTTAAAAAAAAAAAAAAAAAATCAGAATTACATTATCAGTCAGAAAGTTGCTTAAAATGCTCCAGTAATAGTTTTGCTGTCATTACGTGGACACATTATCAGGATTAATAATACTCCAAACATGCATACAATCCAATAACAGCATTTATGTAGTATGAAGCAAGTTACTGAGCCAAGAACCCTGACACATATCAATGGCTGCGTCTTTGAGGCAGTTTTTTTTTCTGTATATTCATTTTGACCCATTCTCAGAAACTGGATGAGTTTATTACTTTGACTGCCTTCTGCTCTTTTGTACCAACAGAAATATCACCACTATCACCACTCAGAAAGACAGCAGAAGACAATAATGACTATGGGCAGATGGTGATGAGTTATCTGCTCTAGATCCATTTATACTTACTGGGTGGCTTATGATTAAACCTCTTTCTTCTTTTCCTTTTAGCTTTTCCATTAGGAGTTGGCACAGTGGAACGGTCTGCAGAATGATTGGCAGTGGAGTTTTATGGTGTCGAGTTGCTAGCTCGGTGCCCAACCTTCCACAGAAGGTGCACACACTCACACCTATGGCCAATTTTAGAGTGTCCAATCCACCTTCAGCATGTCTTTGGGATGTGGGAGGAAACCGGAGCACCCAGAGGAAACCCACGTGACTACAGGGAGAACATGCAGATTCTACATAGAAGGCACCCCACCTGAGAATTGAACCAGAGAACCTATTGCTGTGAGGCAGCATTGCTAACTGTTGCACTACCGCAGACACCCGTTGGCTTATAATTAAACTATTCCAGCAATTACTGCCACACTACTTTCTGGATTTCAGGTTGCTGTCCACACCAAGTTTACCTCCCTGAGTATTTAAGCCATAGACTGAGTTTAATAATAGATGAGTTTCAATTAGAACCATAAAATAACAGTACTGTTGTTTATGTAGACAATCTGCATTCTTATGTGAACATAAACTAGCACCCTACTCCCTGATAGTCCTTACCATTTCCATAAACACTGAACAAAGACTTGGTCATTTTTAAACATGAGTTTAAACCACCTACTTGACACACACTTCATACTGAAAGTTTAGAGCTAATATCTGTTATAAGTTACAACTGATCTTCCATCTGATTTCTGTTTAATGTGCTGTTGTCCCAGTTCTCATGCTACATAACATGCCATCTGACTTAAACTAGCCTGCTACTACTTATCTGTTCTCTGAACTAACATTGTTCCAAGTGTTGCTGTCCCAGTTCTCATGCTACACAACATGCCATCTGACTTAAACCAGCCTGCTACTAATTATCTGTTCTCTGAACTAACATTGTTCCAAGTGTTGCTGTCCCAGTTCTTGTGCTACACAACATGCTAACTGACTTAAACCAGCCTGCTACTACTTATCTGTTCTCTGAACTAACATTGTTCCAAGTGTTGTTGTCCTAGTTCTCGTGCTACACAACATGCTAACTGACTTAAACCAGCCTGCTACTACTTATCTGTTCTCTGAACTAACATTGTTCCAAGTGTTGTTGTCCCAGTTCTCGTGCTACACAACATGCTGACTTAAACCAGCCTGTTACTACTTATCTGTCCTCTGAACTAGCATTGTTCCAAGTGTTGCCGTCCCAGTTCTCGTGCTATACAACATGCTAACTGACTTAACCCAGCCTGCTACTACTTATTTGTTCTCTGAACTAACATTGTTCTAAGTGTTGTTGTCCCAGTTCTCGTGCTACACAACATGCCATCTGACTTAAACCAGCCTGCTAATTTTCCCGTTTCTTGAATTAACATTGTTCCAAGTGTATTATTTAGTTTATTTTAATGGTGGAGAATGAATTCAGTCATTTGGGTTTTATAGGTAACCCTACCGCCAAGACACATTTCACTAGAGCATGTTTAAAATGTTCCTCTTATCCTGTGGAAAAGGAATGATGTATCCTGTACTTCCTTCTTAAGCACGAGTGAGTATTAACAAACTTACTAGCTCTTGACAAAGAGCTCCTGAAGTCCAAAACTCGAGCAACTGAGCACTTGTCTGTGATGGTGTAATAAAATCTGACGTCACCTCCATATTGTGAAGTGTTAGAACTGTGTTAAAACTGATGTGCATTTCAATTGTAAAAGACAGAAACAAGTCATCACCATCATCCATTTTCTTTTTTCCCCTTTTTCTATCAGGTTGTGGTGTTGCTTCAACTGTCTCTACATCTCTCGATTCATAGCCACTTTCCTACCTTCTTTGACAGTAATACTTGACTACATCAGGTCTTCTCTCAAGTTATCAATTCAGCTCTTGCCTGAACATCCTGGATTCATTTTGTGTTTTTTCTCTCCCAAGTCTGCTTTGCCAAACCACCTTCTGCTTTACAATCTGTCATCTCTGACCTTCTCTACAACTGGGGCAACCTGGGCTCCTGCTCTGAAGTCCTCATTTCATCATCCATCCCTCCAGTCTGCATCCCACCACCCATCTCAGGCACTTCATCTCCATCATCTCAAACCTCCTCAGCTGCTCTGCCTTCAGTGCCCAGGTTGCTGTCC